>NC_086236.1:2097391-2402282 GCF_036321145.2 Pelmatolapia mariae | reverse complement strand
TATATGATGGAAGATAAATACATCATTCATAATGACCTCAAGCTGGTCTCTGGTGCTTTGTGTGGCTCATTTTAGAGATGTTTTTCCAAAGATGGATGAGAACACAAAGTTCTCCAAAGTTCCAAAAATTCTGTACATTTGTAATAACCTAATCTCTGTTCATCAGCTACGAGTCTGTCACTGATCATGGAGCAAACATCCTTACCCTGTGAGGATGCGTCAGGCTAAACGGCAATATTTACATCCTTAGCGTTATGCTGTAAAGTGCATTTTCTCCTGCTATGTTGGCAAAGACCTTTGAGCTGTCTGAACTGTTGACCAATGCAAAAAAAGTTGGTCAAATATTTCCAACCTTCCGATCTCCATGAGCAACACCTCTCCATATGGTATACAGCCCTGCAACCTTTCTTGTTCCAAAAATCCACTTGCTATGGATGCTGCGCCCAGATGTAAGAGATGGTGCACTGAAAAAATGGGAATTTGCAGGTTTTTGAATTTGCACAAATGAACTTAGTTAATGCTACACAAGCCTTTCATGTTTCGTTTATTTACATGATTGAATAAATTACCATTTACTTAATTATAAACAATACTGAAACTACTAATTTTTCTTGCATTGATTTAAAGTGACTAAATTAGTAAACTAAAACCATTGTAATCATGTTTGACCACCACCGGAAATGATGCAATATATTCAAAGACAGCAACTAAATATGATTGGATAATCACATAAGCGCGGCCTTTAGACAACAACATAATTTAAGGACAGCGCAATTGATCCCCAGATTCTGGAAGACTGTTCAGCCACATGCAACCTTTGACACTGCATCACTAGGCATACTGAGAAGGTAAGTGAATTAAACACATTTGTTTTACTTGGGGACGTTTTCACAGAATTATTTTGTTGCGTGCTGTCACATAAAAAGTCATCTGTAATGCTTTTCATACAGCATGCACCAAAATGCACATGTTGTTTTTTCCTTTTCTTTTTACAGTGCTAGTTAGTGTTGGTATTAGCTACATGGCTATAGCTGAAAAAGAGTCTAACAAAGTGCACATAGTCAGGAGAAAGCACCTGTTACCGGTCAGATTTGGAATGTGGTAGAGAACACTGGGGTATTTAGTGGCTTAACAAGCTCATAAAACGTCACCGAGAGGGCGCAATAGTGTTTGTGTTACACTGCTAGTCATGGCTACAGCGGCTAATTGCTGTAACCGTCAGAGTTTAGCAAGCTGGGATCGCCACTGTGCGATATGTTAATTCTGGCGGCTGACACACACGCAAGTCATAACAAGAATCGGTCCACACGAACACAGGCATTTTTGAAAACGGAGATTTCCCATTTTAGCTTAAAAAAAATCCCATCCACGCTGCAGGTTTGAAAAAAATTTCTCCATCCACATGTAAAGTCAAATGCTGTCAAGA
This sequence comes from Pelmatolapia mariae, assembly GCF_036321145.2. Taxonomy (NCBI): domain Eukaryota; kingdom Metazoa; phylum Chordata; class Actinopteri; order Cichliformes; family Cichlidae; genus Pelmatolapia; species Pelmatolapia mariae. The sequence continues at coordinate 2,400,856 of NC_086236.1, read as the reverse complement.
ACATACCAAATCCTAACCGTGTAGAAATGTTAGCCAATCAGAAGTCTAGAAGCCTGGGAGTGGAAGGAGTGAACAGAGTTTTGTATACTCACAAAACTTTGAAGTAATTCTGAAAAGATTTCGTGTTTTTTTGTTTGTTTGTTTTTTTAGAAAGGCAGCTAATTTTGTGTTACCTTTGAAATGATGAAGGTAATGTTAATAACTAAAGACAGTATTTTGGATTTTGTCTCTCCAGCTCCCATGGCCAGGTTCACAATGCTGTGAAATATGACTGGTGTAGACTCACAACTGGGGAATGCACAAAATGCACACAGAAATGTAATTTAAAAAAATGTTTTCGCTAAACCGACGACGAAGTTGGCGTAGGTATTCAGGTTGTGAGAGCGTCTGTGTTGAATGTCTAAGTTCACTCTGACGCCTCTGTCTTTCTAAATGGAGGCACAGTAACTGCGTGTGTAAGCGTGTAAAAACTGCAAACAGTAAGATTGACAGCAACGGTATTTTGTCAATATCCGCTACTGAAGAAATCCATCTCATGTAAACAATAACGTGGTGCACAGCATGACGTCTAAAAAGGCACACACCTTTGACGTTGCGTGAAAATCTCAGTTTTCAGTGATTCTAAATCCTGTTTATGTGTGGATGAAAGACCCAAATGCACAGAAAAAGCTGCGTTTTCAAAAATACCCATATGTGTGTGTGGGTGTAGCCTTTGACTTTCACAACACAAAGACATGGTTTAAGTAAGAACCTTTGCCCATGAATGCCAAATCATCTATCATAGTCATTGTTTTAGGTGAAGTGCCACTTACTTAACTATTATCTTAGTCAAGCCCAACTAATACAGATATCTACAAGCAGATAAGTTTGTTCAATGGAACATGCTCCCAGCACCCCAAGAAAAGCATGCTCAATAAACAGTGGTCCTAACTGTCTAATTCAGTTCTGGATTGTGAATTTTCCAATACTGTCCAAACAAAAGTTACAACCTTTTTTTCTTTGCTTGTCTTCTTCTTTTTCTTTCTTTTTTTTTTACTTTGTGTGGAACATACGTATGTGAGCTGCTTCTCAAAACATTATATATAAATGAGCAAAAGATTGGCACTTTAATGTTCTGCTTGTCCGGAATAACTTTATTCAGTAAAAATTAATGTTGTTTGTGATCGTGGCGTTTTTTACTTTTATGATTACGCATATGTCTTGAAAATGAGGTTATATTCTTGTTATGTGCAATAACATTAATGTTATTGTAAACCTAGATTAGCATAAAGAAACAAACATAATTCTTTAATGTTGGCTTCCAATTTTAAGCACCTATGAATTTAAGACTGATGGCAGATTTGTGTTAAGGGTTTTAAGTTTTTTGGGATTTTTTTTTTTTTAAATATCTGACGTTATCCTCTGGATATTGAATGATTTGACTCTTGATTATCTGTGTCTTACAGGGTTAGGTGGTGCTGGGAATGTGGAGTTGTAAGGGGTGCACAGAAACGGTATCAAGTCGTTCCAAGCTTTTGCATCACTACAACATAAAACATCCATATTTTGGACGTCGTTCTCGCTTTCCATGTACATACCTGCATTGTCCATGCACCTTTAAAACGTGGAATGCCCTTATTGTCCATCAAAATAAAATCCACAGCACAGGGGTCACTACTACAAAAAAGGCAATTTTCAGTTGCCACCTTTGTGAATGCAATGATTTAGGATCAGAGCGTGATTATTTTGCTCACATATATGCACATCTTAAAAGATATGAGACACTTACTTGTATGTTTTAGGCTGCAACTTTAAAACAAACATTTATTGTACATTTAAATCACACAAAACAGTAAACACAGCCATTATACACCAGGTGATTTTAAACAAGGTATAGTTAGAACAGAAACCCCACCTGCAAATGAATTTGAGGAAAATAATCAGGAGTTTGTAGAGCAGTTGGATACTGTCATTCCTTCACATGGTCAGTGTCATACTGAGGACTTGCAAAAAGTCAAAGCAACTACTCTGCTGAAGCTGGAGCATTTGTTCCATGTGCCAAGTACAGCTATTGATGTATTTTTAGAGGAACTCTATCATTTGATTTGTTCAGCACCTGTACTATTATCCTGTGATATTGTGACTAATATCTTTAATCAAAGAAACCTCCCTATTGATAAAAATCTCATTACAGAAACTATTAATGCAGTCTTTTCAGGTAATCCTGTACTAAGGTCCATACAAAAGGGTGGTCCTCTAAGCACAGCATATCTGCGTAAGCAGTATTACAAGGAAAAATTCTGTGTTTTAGAACCAGTTGAATATATACTTGATGCTGAAAAGAAACAGTTTCCAATATGTCCCATTACTGGAATTGTTACAGCAGCTGTTCAGTAGAATAGATGTTGTTGATGAAGTTGTGAAATGCCATAAAACACAGGAGGGCACAGACTCTACTGGGTCATATCATTACAGGTCTTCAAGTGATGGTTCCCTATTTAAGGAAAACTTTTTCCTCTCTGGAGAAAATCTAAGGATTTTTCTACGTTTTTATGTGGATGACTTTGAAGTCTGTAACCCACTTGGTACCTCACGAAAGAAACACAAGCTTTGTGCCATTTATTGGGTTTTGACTAACTTACCTTCAGGATCTCATTCCTCCTTATCGTCCATTTATATGGATACACCGTAATAAAATGGGAATGGTTGGTGATGTTAAAGTCCTTTTTGTGGCACATTAGTATATGTGAGGGGGCAAACTCCTCAAGATGGGTGGTGACCATGGTGGCCATTTAGAAGTCGGCCATCTTGGATACAACTTTTGTTTTTTCAATAGGAAGAGGGCCATGTGACACATCAAACTTATTGGTAATGTCACAAGAAAAACAATGGTGTGCTTGGTTTCAACGTAACTTTATTCTTTCATGAGTTATTTACAAGTTTCTGACCACTTATAAAATGTGTTCAATGTGCTGCCCATTGTGTTGGATTGTCAATGCAACCCTCTTCTCCCACTCTTCACACACTGATAGCAACACCGCAGGAGAAATGCCAGCACAGGCATCCAGTATCCGTAGTTTCAGGTGCTGCACATCTCGTATCTTCACACCATAGACAATTGCCTTCAGATGACCCCAAAGATAAAAGTCTAAGGGGGTCAGATCGGGAGACCTTGGGGGTCATTCAACTGGCCCATGACGACCAATCCGCTTTCCAGGAAACTGTTCATCTAGGAATGCTCGGACCTGGCACCCATAATGTGGTGGTGCACCATCTTGCTGGAAAAACTCAGGGAACGTGCCAGCTTCAGTGCACAAAGAGGGAAACACATCATCGTGTAGCAATTTCAAATATCCAGTGGCCTTGAGGTTTCCATTGATGAAGAATGGACCCACTATCGTTGTACCCCACATACCACACCAAACCATCACTTTTGTTGTTCCAGCAGTCTTGGAGGGATCCATCCAATGTGGGTTAGTGTCAGACCAATAGCGGTGGTTTTGTTTGTTAACTTCACCATTCACATAAAAGTTTGCCTCATCACTGAACAAAATCTTCTGCGTGAACTGAGGGTCCTGTTCCAATTTTTGTTTTGCCCATTCTGCAAATTCTGTGCGTCGATCTGGGTCATCCTCGTTGAGATGCTGCAGTAGCTGGAGTTTGTAAGGGTGCCATTTGTGAGTAGCTAATATCCGCCGAAGGGATGTTCGACTAATGCCACTCTCCAGTGACATGCGGCGAGTGCTACGCTGTGGGCTCTTGCTGAATGAAGCTAGGACAGCCACTGATGTTTCTTCATTAGTGACAGTTTTCTTGCCTCCACATTTTGGGAAATCCAACACTGAACCAGTTTCATGAAACTTAGCAAGCAGTTTGCTAACTGTAGCATGGGAGATGGGTGGTCTCGTAGGGTGTCTTGCATTGAAATCTGCTGCAATGACCCGGTTACTGCGTTCACCAGATATCAACACAATTTCAATCCGCTCCTCACGTGTTAACCTCTTCGACATGTCAATGGCTGTGAACAAAGAGAAACTTGTAAATAACTCATGAAAGAATAAAGTTACGTTGAAACCAAGCACACCATTGTTTTTCTTGTGACATTACCAATAAGTTTGATGTGTCACATGGCCCTCTTCCTATTGAAAAAACAAAAGTTGTATCCAAGATGGCCGACTTCTAAATGGCCACCATGGTCACCACCCATATTGAGGAGTTTGCCCCCTCACATATACTAATGTGCCACATAAAGGACTTTAACATCACCAACCATTCCCATGTTATTACGGTGTATCCATATAAATGGCCCACCCTGTAGACTACAAACCCATAGCAAGTATGCAGGGGGTGCACGGGATGCTCAGTCCATCAGCTGTGCAAATCTGTTGCTGTAAAATAAAACGAAGAAACACAGGGAATGTCATTGCGAGCATTACTTGGACAATGCAATTGATTGGTCTGCATTTAGTTTAAGGTGTTTCATGCAAAAGCATATTTTATGTTTGAGTACATTAAGCCACAAAGAAGGGGGAAAAAAGTAATCACCAACTAAAAATATGGTGTTTCTACCTCATTTTGGTACATAAGATGGTGAGGGTTTTCCTTGAAGTATTTTGCAATTCCAGCTATCAGTGATAATGGACCTTCCAGTATTTCAATGCCTTTTAAGTTAAGAAAGTCTTTTATGGGCTTTTCTTTAGTTGTTAGTTTATGCGCAGAAATCTGTGCCATCAGAAACTGAATTTGGATTAAGTTAAATTCGAATTTGAATTGCTCGGATTGAATCTGAATTGTAACTTGAATAAATGCTTTTAAAAACTGAATATGAATTAGCCTAATTTGAAATTCAATTTATTGGTTTGAAAATGATCATCACATGCTTAAACTCATCATATATTTTTGCATATGCTGAACAGGCAGTCAGACATGCTGTAACTGTGGGGTAGAAAACTGCATGAACACCATACGGCAGGGGTCTCAAACTCCAGTCCTTGAGGGCCGCTGTCCTGCAACTTTTCCATGTGTCCCTGTTGCAACACACCTAGTAGGTCATTAGCAAGACTATAGAACTTGACTGCATGCTGAGTTGGCAATTCAGCCATTTGATTCATGTTACAGCAGCTCATGAGTGAATGAACATGGTGCAATAAAAGTATTTTTAGAAGTACATGTTTCCAAATACATACATTTACTTAAATTTACTTGAGTAGGGTTAGGAGTTGCCACCTCAGCATGCAGTCAAGTTCTAAACTCTTGCTAATGACCTGCTAATTGTATTCAGGTGTGTTGCACCAGGGACACATGGAAAAGCTGCATGACACCGGCCCTCGAGGATTGGAGTTTGAGACCCCTGTCATACGGAATATGACAGGTGTGGTTGAACTGCATGAAGACTCTGAAGTTTCTCTTCTCTGCTGGCAGGACAGGAATGTGGCCTTGTCCTGTGAGCCACCGTAAGGATGTACTTGGAGTAGAACTGGACTGTCACCGGCCTCAGGCTCTTCACCTTTTCAAAGACAAAGCAGTCATTTAGATAAAATATTAGATATTGTTTACCTGTAAATGCACAAAGAGAATTTAGAAATGTAATTCTTGTCAAGAGTGAACAAGCACTGATAGTGTAATCTACAGCTGTGGTCAAACGTTTAGAGAATGAGAAGTGTTGTTTGTTTATTTACAAAGTTTGTGTTTCAGTGATAGTTGTATATCATATCACTTCAAACAGAGGTGATCCAGTAATGCTGTACTAATGAATTAGACTAACTATTCACTTTAGCTAAAGTTATTAAGTTAGCTAAAGAGTTGGGATGCTGTGTAAGACATAAATAAAGCTCAAATACAAAGGTTTGGATGCTGTTTTGCATGTTTCCCTACTGTAGGGGTCTCTGCAAGCATACAGGGCTCTGACAGGGTACAAGATGACAACTTTGGAATTCTACTAGAAACAGTCGATCATATTTGTTTGTCAAAGCTAAATCCAGGGCAAACTAGGCTAAATTAGCGTTTTTAGCTAACAGCTACAATAAGCATAAAAGTTACCTTACGGCTATCATTTGTTAACATGACGCTTGTTCTTATACATGTAATACATTTATTACCAACCTGAGAGTTTATCCGCTGGTCATTCGACATGACGAATGACTTCTGAAGTCTTAATTCAGCTCAAGACGCTGTAGATTCCCGTCAGTAACACTTTCGGTCCGCTAGTAAAACGTAGTTTTATTAATCTGCGCTTGATTACTCTTGAACCAGAACCGGATGTAAGTCCCAAAAAACTGAATTTTGGAACTGAAATTGAATTGTAGAACTGAAACTGAATGATGAGAAGTGAATCTGAAATTATTCGAGAGCTAAATTTTTAAAGGATAAAATACGGTTTCAAAGCAAATGAATTCATTTTCAAAATATAAAATTCAATTTCAATTTAGTGATGATCATTTTCAAACCAATAAATTGAATTTCAAATTAGGCTAATTCATATTCAGTTTTTAAAAGCATTTATTCAAGTTACAATTCAGATTCAATCCGAGCAATTGAAATTCGAATTTAACTTATTCAAATTCAGTTTCTGATGGCACAGATTTCTGCCCATATTAGTTCTTCTGATAGCCTTGTTTGAACTGCAAAGCCAAGGAGAGTCTGTGTGTGCTCAAAAAGGTGGACTGCCTCAAAAAGGAAGGGCTACTCATCCACTATTTTGTTTACAGCAGTTCCTTTGTTTATAGTTGCACGTTGGATGCACTATGTTTCAGCCATCAATTTTCGAACAGATGATTCCTGAAGACGGTCAGTGTTGAAGGCTCTTTTTAACTCATCTTGCTTAATTTATAGTTCTTCTGTGTCCTCAACTGCAGGCTGCCACTCAACACATCCATACCAATCTGAACATGTAGGCTTCTTCTTTCATCATTTGCCATTTTCTTTGCTGAGCAGACCGTTGGCCTCCTAACATTTTCAACTTTGTTTTCTAGCTGTATAAACAAATACTCATATCCTGTTCCAATGACTTTAGTTCCACTGAGCTCTATGTCTTGAAAAGAGCAGGGATATTCCTGCACAATCTGCCTTGCAATCGCTCGCAGCTTTGCTCTTCCAGGTCGTATATTTTCTTTACAGAGGACATCATCAATAATAACACGAACAAGTTCTCTTCTCTCCTTAGGCTTTGGTCTCTTCTTTTCCCTCAAGGCAAGCATGAGGTTGGGAGGCATTTTGTGCCATGGTACAGCATATGGCTCACAGGGTGAGGAATAATCCATGGGACCAGGAGTTAGAGATGATGTTTGGGGCTGATGGTCACTCTGTGGCAAAGGTCTTGAAATGGAGACCAATCCAACTTGTTGCTCTATGAAATACACAAATTAATATTAGCTCAGTTTTTAAAGTTACTTACACACATAATTTTAGTCTCAACAATCTGGGGAAGGTATAGACAAATCTATTCATAACTTTGCTTTGGTAGCAGCATTTTCTTTGGAAAAACATTTTCCAAAGACTTTTTATATACACACACACACACACACACGCGCACACACACACACACACGCACACACCTATAGACTTACCGACACTGAAAGCCTGAATCAATCTTCGACACTGAATGGGTGATAGAATTCCATCGACGTCCTCAATCCTGACAAAGTTAAGGTCATCTACACTGTTTACTCCAATCACCTCCAGTCAAGCCATGAGTAAATCCATGTGATCATTGCTGAGCAATGGCATAGCTTTTTTAACCAACTCTTTTACTAGCTCCATAGTGGCATATGCTTAAGCGGGAGGAGGAACCTTGCACCTTTCTGATAAAAGGAAAGGGGAGAAAAATCACCAAGCTGGTCAATATTTTTGCAAATGAGCTTATCAGAACATTTTTCTCAAGTTCATAGACTCCAAGCTCAGGCACCCAGCTGGCATTTTCCCCCCTCAGCAAAAGAAGGACAGTTGTTTCATTTTTAATAACAATGCTTACTATTTGTCCTAACTGTAGCTGTCTCTTGGTGTATCTCATTAGGACAAGGAAACCAGTCTCATATGAAGTACCTCTGACTTTAACTTTATCTGTCACAACGGAGTTACTTGAGGTAACTTCAAAGTCTGCAACTGCCGCTCTTATGCCACCGTCATACAGATCTGGATAAAACATAGTTGAGTTGGACTGAACAGGCCACCATGACTCTGATAAGCCTGGTACAACTGATGTCTATCAGCAAGAGACTTGGTCACATTTTTGAAGTTTTTACTTGACCTGATGCACCTTTTGAAATAACTATGCTTGCTTTCAAAGCGCATAGTCCACGTATGTATGAGTGGACCAAACTGTAAACTCAAATCAGCATAGTGAAGCAGATAGTGGTGTTTTGGTCTGAGATTTATATGTGGGAATACCTCCTGTCTCATTTCCACATACTCTTCGACAAGTACCTTCATGTACGCAATCTGCGACTCTGATAGCGTGCACAGACAAATTCAACCAGCTCCCTCAGAAGAAGTATAAGCAGCCATATAGCACTGTCAGCATCTTCAATTCTGTCATGCACCAAAATGGGCAAACACCTCAACAGCCACCTGTTCTGGGCTGCATGGCCTCCAAGCTTTATTCCCTTGTTGGAAATGGCATTTGGTTTGTCACCACTTTCACCAGAAAAAGATCCAAGTCTGTCATTTAGTGACTCATAGCTGAACCACTTTTTTATTTTTATTAGGAACTGCAAACATAGTGCTATGTCATAGTCAACAACACCTTCAAAAAGGTCATGTGCCAGACATGGCGGCAGTCCAGGCTGACAAACATGAAAGTTAGGTAATCTGTTGAAAACACTGTTGCCTTTAATTCCATGATGCATTGTTACATCAGGGTGACTCTCCAAAAAATTCAGAGACATTATATCCATCAGGATCTCTATGCATGGCAACTGTGAGTGAGTTAGACCTAAAGTCATCTTTTGTAACAAGACAATATCTACAGAAATACTCACAAGAGCTGAAATTTTCTGTAAACCCACCAATCATGTGGGAGCCCAGGTTATCTCCCATTATGCATGCAACAGTACCAGTATACAGCTTGCCCTCAAAAGATATGCCCTTTACCTCCAACTCACACAAGTCTGACACAAGTTTACTGAAAACTTTATCCACACCAAAGTATTTGCAGTCTTCCTCTAGATAGAGCAGTACCAACTGTATTTGGTCAATAGCTGATCTGTGGTGTGTACATAAATTTCCCAAGGTTAAGTAGACAGCTAAAATTTTGTGCTTTCGCTTGGCAGATCCAAGAGGGTTGGCCACCTCAAAGGAATCTTGAAAAAGCATCACCTTTAAAGAATCTGGATCTGATTCTTTAAAGGGTTACGGTTAGGATTTAATGGACATGCCCATTAAATCTAATGGGCATGTCATTAGATTTAATGACATGCCCTTCTGTAATATCACAGATTGCACCATCCACAGCAGAAACAGAATTAAAACTCTGTTGAACTGCATTTCCCTCTTTCAGCAATGCAGTGAGGCTTTCCAGAACTTGAATGTAATGATAATGCCTCTTCTGCCCATTATCATTGTACCCAAGCTTGACTTCCATAGGGTGAACATAGTTATAGTGTGCCTTGTAATACTGCAGCCTTCTATGGTGTGTAGATAATGAACCATTTTCATTCAAGGTTTCATACATAGGACTCTGCTTGTAAACAGTTTGCTTAAAACATCTAAATGTCTCAGCTGGAACACCATACTGTTCAAGTTCTTGAGACAAAACATCCATTGTGTACTCCTGCTGAATATCCTGAAGGGTTTTCATTTCATTTGCAATCCCTGTAATTGTAGATGCTGGAACTAAACACTTTGCCTGCAATCTCAAGAAAAACAAAGCTAGATTCATTGTATAGGCATCTTGAATGTTATCATTCTCAACATCAGTGCTTTGGGCTGCATCAGTAACATCAGTGTTTTCAGTTACATTTTCAGTTACATGTGCTCCTTCACCCAGTAAGGGCTGTCCAACTTCACATATATGTGCAGGTGCTATCTGGGTGACAGTCCACCCTCTATGACACCTGGAAATGTGAGATGAAAAGGATGTCTTTACATTAAAAGGTTTTGCACAATTACCAAAAGGGCAAGTTACACTTAAACCCTCCTGTATGTGACCACTCAAGTGAGTCACAAGCCTTTTAACATCTGCATATTCTCTGTTGCAAAAATTCAACAAACACTTTAGCTGCACAGACACATTTCTGTTCCAGGTTTGTCTGGTACTTGTATCTTTGTGTGTCCGTGACATATGAACAGCAAAGCAGCTGTATGAGGAAAATCTTCTGCCACAATCTTTATGGCCACACAAAAAAATTACATTGTTAATGTGTCTGTGTGATCTGCAGTGTTTCAGGTATTCAGTCAAAGAGATGCACTTAAATCCGCAAACATTGCAAGTCAACATAACTGACTAAGGATGCACCAATCAGATATCATTCTGATCCAAACACAAAGAGATGGAACAAATAGTCATTGTAATATGTCAAACTACAAGGCAATCCATTTAATTCAAGCCTGTTTCAGTGTTTAACTTGCCACATTTCAGTGGCAGCTAGTGCGAGTTCCCCTCCTCCCTGCTCTCACTTACACCGGAGCTCAAAATGATAGCAAACTTTTCAGCTTCCAAAGGTAACAAGCTCACATGGCCTTGTTCCAGTTCTGCCAATGTTTGTTGTTGCAAAAATCATTTAAGGCATTTAAGGCCACAGATCAGGGCTGTCCTATGGAGAAAAAAAAATCAAGATCCTGAAAGAGCATTTTTTAACTTTAAAGGAACTTTACATTTTTATTCAATTATTAATATCCTCAGTTTAAAATTTACCAAATTAACTAGATAAACACCAAGTTAAAAAGCATACCAAAGTTAATTAAATGGTGTCATTAATAAATGCAGTCAGTCAATATAAAACCAAGCTTCATATGGGCTTAAAACCAACCAACCAACCAAACAAACAAACAAAAAAGACACCAAAAAACAAAACAAAAAAAAAACAAACCCACTGCAATCTGTAAGTAAAAAAAAAAAAATTATTCTATGCATTAAAAAAGGGATATTTACTCTTCCTACTTTTCACAATAAAAGTCCTGCACAGTCACTGCTGTACTCTGGTTACCTGACATGTGACTATTGTGGTTATATCAGTTTTGGAAAAGTATCAGATTTCTTTTTTTAATTTCTTTATACATTAAGGAATATACTCTTTTCCCTTTTCTCTTAAAAACATTTGTTAAGCTAAAATTGTGCGATCCATTAAGAAAAAGCATGGGTTAAAACAAAACATTTGTTCTATTTAACAAAATCAAATACAGAAATAAGTGTACACTGTCACAGTTCTGGGTCCGTTGGACCCAGTATTTTGAGTTTATTATGTTTTGGTTTATTTTTTGAATGATGGATTGTGCTTTGTTGATTATTATTATAATCTATGTTTCAGTTATTCTTGTTAAGAGATTAGTTCTTATGTTTGGTTTTCTCTGAATTATGATTTGCTTGGGTTTTGAGTAGTGATTCATGTTTCCTGTTTTATTGTGAAAGTCTTTGTCTTATGTTAGTGTGTGCAGCTTTGTTCCCCCTGTCTCGTTAGCCCTGATCTCTCCCAGCTGTGTCTCCCTCCTGTTGCCGATTCCCTCATTACTACCCTGTGTATATAAGCCCTGTGTTTTCCCGTGCTCGGTGTCGCATCGTACCATCAGATTATGCCTGTGTGTTTTCGTATCAGTGTTCAGTACCCTTGCTTAGTTTGTTTTGTTTTCATGCCAGCAATAAAGCTGAGGTTTTAAGTTACAATTCAGTGTCTGAGTCCTGCGATTGGATCCACCTCTCCATCCGCCTGCACACAGAGTCCTGACATACACATTAGTTTTCCCACTGCTAGTGAAAACTGTTTTCTTTCCAAATAAATCTCTCACTGAACTAACACAGCTAATCCCCCAGCATGTTTGTACTCTCTTGTTACCTCGGCCAGGTCCGCGGCTCTGAACCGTGGTAAAGAGACCTCTGGCTAATACGTCGGGTTCCGTGTCGGGCTCGTAGCCAGTAACTAGCTTTACTGTCTGGGTCAACTTCGTTAGCAAGAGACAGAGAGAAGCGCTGAAGAGCTGCTCCAACGGAACTTTCTTGTTTTGGAGGCGGCGGACACAGTGTACAGTCGAGTCTTAACAGCCTACTTACAACTGGGCTCGTCAGGCACTCTTTTTGGTTGCAGTGGTTATTATTGTTTCTCTATTGTTTCTGTTTCTCGTCAGTAACAACTAGTACTTTTCGACTCTCCTTTTTCTCCCTCCCTTGCGCTCACTGACGCGCACGCACACACACACACACACACACACACACACACACAACGGGAGGGGCAGTCCCACACATTCAAGCACGGACTACACCCCCCATCAGGCTACATTCTTAAAGGGCTATGCCTGTAGCACTCTGCTAATATTGTCTTCATATTAAATAATTTTTTGAATAATAATTTTTTTATTTTATATTTAAAATGTCACGTCAATATGGACCGCAAGTAAAGGTGACGCGAGCTGCGAGTTTGAGACCCCTGCCACACCTTAATGCAAGGTGCATTTCCCTAGAAACACATGTCGGTCGACGCAGCTAGCAAACATTGTGATTGGCCTCTTAAGTACAGTCTATTTTCTGCTATTTTTCCCGCAGAGTCTTTAAATTCATCACCAAGCGAATAACAAATATTATTCCTCATTTTGGGCCAATTGTTTGCACCAACTGTAATCTCCAACGAGCTAAGTATATCAAACTCCCATTAACTCATTAGTTAGCTAGAAGGCCTACATTTAGCAAAGCATAAACCATATGATACAGGAATAAACTTACTCATACCATAAGCATTTATTTATACGAATATCTGTCAAATAAAAACTGGTGATTATATAGCAAAACTCTGCCTAACAGCCAAAAGTAGAAATAAAATTAAATATAAATTATCCTTACTTCAAGATTACTCAGCAAATTCTTCGATGTGGCAGACATGAGCTGACCATTATTAGGACAATTTTCAACAAAAAGCACATAAAATTAAGTCTTTTAAGATATACATTTTAAAATGTAAAATACATATTTGATATTTACCTGAGAAAGGTGCAAAATTGTCTCCAAGTCCCTGCCCATGAAGATGGCTGCCTTGATTGTAAATTTTCCCGCTTCTTGTCGATTCTTGCTCCCACAATGCAATGTGTAATTAAAGAAATACGGAAAAAAAACTGTGAAAAATCAAAACAGAAAATTCCTTCATAGAAAAACGGTAGATTGTACAGTATTTTTATGGATTTTTTTTTTTTTAAAGTGTACATTTTTCAAAAAGGGAATCATCATAATGATACCAAGATCTGGCGCTCCTAATCCTCCATTTTCTTTTCCTTTGTACTTTAATTTAATTTAATTTCCTCTGTGTTACTTCGCGATTTGTCCCCCAAATCAATTTCGTACACAATTTTCTTAATTTAATAACAGTTTTCTGAGGAGGGGGAAAGACAGTAGCTAGGAAAAGTAACTTTGAGACTACATGTGTTTTCACAATATTCACACACGCTTTATAATTTGTATTTTTGTTGTCCCATTTTGCTACTTCATTCTCTATTTCACTCTCTTTCTTTTTCCAATTCAAGAGAGATGGATCATTTTTAGTAATCCAAATACCTAAAATCTGCATCTCTTTGTTAGTTTTTAAATCAATTGCAGGTTCTTTTGAGTTTCGTCCAAACCACACTCCTTCAGTCTTTTCCTGGTTTAACTTGGCACCGGAGGCTTGTTCATATTTTGTTAACAACTCCTTAAGTATTAATAGCTCCTTTTGGTCTTTAATAATTACTGAGACATCATCAGCATAAGCAAGGGCTGTCACCTTGTACAAGTCATTTAGGACATATCCAGTAAAACGGCTATCACTATTGATTATCTTGAGTAACGGATTTATTGCTAAAACATATAGAGCTGCACTTAGAGGACATCCTTGTTTCACTCCACATTCAACTCTAAAGGGTTCGGTCAGTCTTCCATTTACTTTAATCTGGACAAAGGATTTTTTGTATAATAATTTTTAATCATAGAGATGAAGGTTTCAGACATATTGTAGGCTTTCATAACTTCCCACAAATAGGAGTGAGAGATGTAATTGAAAGCTTTCTTTTGGTCGAGACTTAAAATAAAAAAATCGGTGTCTTTTCTACTATAAATTATTTCACGCAAGGTACATAAGTTATCCCACATCAAACGACCTCTTATTGCATGTGTTTGCTCTTTTTCCTATTCATAATTATTTTAGCAAATATCTTATAATCGACATTCATTATTGTTAGTTGTGTATGATTATTTATGTTCTCTCTTTCCCCTTTCTTATATAGCAAACACATTACCCCATTGTAAAAGGAGTCACCCAATGTTCCCCTATGCATGCCTTCATTAAAAACAGTGGCTAAAAATTCAGATATTTCATTCACTACTATTTTATAAAATTCCGCTGGAAGTCCATCTAAACCAGGGGTTTTTGCTCATATTTAACTGACTGACCGCACATTTTACTTCCTCTTTAGTAATATTTCCTAAAAGTGAATTATATTGGATGGAGTCCAAGGGCTCTCTTTTACTTAACAGGAATTCTACTGCACTTGTTTTTGTAGATAACGGAGAAAACATTTGGGAACATAGTCTTCTGATAACTCGTCTTTTATCTACTTCATTAACAAAGGAATTTCCTCCATCATCTCTTATAGAGGAAATAAAATCATTACGTTTCTTTTGGTTAGCACCAGTCATATAATCTTTATTTCCATTTATATTACATCCCATAGATTTTTGTATGTTAAATAATATTTCATTGTTTACTTTTTCAATACTAACTTTAATTTCTTCAATCTGGTTCTTGTCTTCCTCGTTTCTAGATTTTTTTATTCTTCAAATAAATATATAGATTTACTTGTTCGTTATACTATACTTTTTTTTACATAATTTATTTCTTTACATTTAAATTTGAAAAAGTTTCTCATCCGTTCTTTAAGTATCTCCCACAAATGCGTATCAGATGTTGTGAGTTTTTGAAGTTGTAAAACTTTCTTAATTTCTACCTTTAATTCCAAAACTAGTGTCTCGTCCTTTAGGCAGCTCATATTTAATTTCCAATAAGTGGAAGGGGGGTCAGAGCCACACCAAATCGTAGCTCTGACTACCTTATGATCAGAGAACTCAGTTACAAAATCATTATATCTTAACTGAAATCTCAGAGGGTATATAAATTAATAATAAATCTAAAACTAGAATAAATCTATTCTAGTTTTAGAGGACGAGTCAAACCTTGTGTAATGAGTTGTCTGAGGGTTTAAGATCCTATATAAATCCCTAAGAGATGCGTCTTTATATATTTGTGTCAGTAGTTTGCCTTCCCTGGACTCTTTGAATGTCGCACTAGCAATCCTATCATTCTCTTCCGTAACTATATTAAAATCCCCACATAAAACAGTATTAAACCCACATTCCAACAAATGTCTCATTTTCTTTAGCAGTTGCATTTTCTTGTTCTTTCGGGTGCGGTATATACATTAATTAACCGGAACTTTTGACAACCATTATGGCAATCCACAAGTAAAAGCCGTCCAGGTATTATATCTCCTTTCTTTATGATATTCACATGAGTGCTTTTAAAGGAAAAGCCCACCCCGTCTGCACTATCTTCCCCTATTGAGACTACTGAGTGGCTTCGACCCCATAATTTAATCAGCTCTCCAATATCTTTATTGGTTTTCAATCTTAACTCTTGTAAACACAAAATATCATAGTCCAGTTTTTGCAGAAAAAGCACTTTCTTCCTTCTTAGTCTTTCTGATTGTAACCCTCTAACATTCCATGTTATTATTTTAAGAGTACTCATATTTATGTAGTAGAAGGTTGCTCAGTAGAGAGGGGAAAAATTATAGATTCAACATTACCTTGCGGAGGGCTGAATCTATCGTCTTTTCTCTTGTCTCTGCCATAAGATGTCGTCGAGACACTTCTTTTCCTACCTCCTTTTGTTGTTTCATTGACCAATTCCTCCATTGCAGGATGCTGTTTGTTTAGAAAAATCCCTGTTTTTGGATCCGCTTCATCTCGTCTTGCTGGGCCTGCCGTAGGAGAAAGCTCCATAGGAGTCGAAATAGGTGATTCTTCACTACACTGTAAAATCTAATATTGTGTTTAATTAAAAATATTAAGTAGGCTGAACTCAATTTTTTTTAATCAATTTGTTATTAGAACTCAATTTAAGTAAGTTACCAGTACTTTTTATAAAAAAAAAAAAAAAAAAAAACCCTGATCAACTCAATTTATTTGAGTTGTCTTAACTTAGAAAAACTAAGTAAGCTGGAAATTTTGCTTCTCAGTGCGGAAGGATGAAACGATGTGTTTTGAAAATGCCACGTCACTACCGTCCTCCTTCCTAGCACGGATCAGTCCGCATGTTCATGGTGCATTTTTTATGGAATATGTTGAGCAAACCTGGAGAAGTTTCAGCTCAAAATGTTATTGTTGTCATTGCTGTGGATCTTTACCTGATACACTAACTTGGTGAGTAAATGTTTACTCTTATTCAAACTGATTTTGTGGCTTCTCTTAGTTTAGCACCAGGTTTATAATCTTGCTAGCTAGTTAGTGTTAGCCTAGCGTTGCTGCTGCCGCTGGGCTCATGCTACTTAAAAATTAACACCACAGCCTTAAAAACCTAATAAAACTATGTCGGTGAAATTTTCTGTTGATTGTTTGAAATAAAAAAGTGAGATAAGAGCCCAGACAAAATTTTTCGGGAGGTGCAGCCGTTAGGGGTGGGATAGGTGTGGGGTGTGGGGGGTATTTTCAATCCATAGCCATAACTAACTAGCTATATATATCATGTTTATCCTGAGTAGCAAAAGACCGCAGGGGGGTTGAAAACGATACACCAAGAGTTAGCTGTGCTCGCGGACTCTATCAAGCCTTGACCTCCCGGTCAGCTATCGCGCTGGTGGATAACAGAGCTCTCCGAAAACGTGGAAGCACTTTTGCAAATATGTGATATTTTGATAAATTAAGTAGATATTTGAGCATTACACAGCTACATTCTCGCCTGAAAATATCTTAAAAGGTTATTTTGTGACCCAGAAAGGGTAAGGAGGATCGCGGTTGTCCGAGCCTGTGCGTACTTGTGTGTACTTGTAAACGCAGCAATGGCGGAGGAGCGCGGCTAAAAAACTTTTAAATATTACTTTTTCTGGGTCACAAAATAAACTTTTAAGATATTTTCAGGCAAGAATGTAGCGGTGTAAAGTTCAAATATCTGCTCGATTTATCAAGACATCACATATTTGCAAAAATGCGACGACGTTTTCGGAGACGTCTATTTTTTTTAATGCTTTGTGGCAGCTTTTGAACATCTGTGGCATCTATTAATGTCAAATCTAGCCTTTCTTTAATAGCATAAGCAAACTGCTTTTATATTTAACCGACTTTTCAGTTTAATTACATTTTAAATAATAATAATAATAACAATAGTATTTATTTTGTTAAAAAATGCGTTTAAAAACAAGTTTTATTGTGAAAGCTATAATCCAGATTAGTGGCCTGTTAAATGGTTAAAGTCTAGGTTGGCTTTATAGTTGAGAATAAAGTAATATAGCTTGTCCTTCTAAAGAATTAAGTTAAATTCCACAGTTGAATCATAAGAAACATTATGATACATGTAAACCCTGCCATATGTTAGATCTGGCCATTTTGCTTATTAGAAATTTTATATATTGGAAGTTAACTTTTAACAAGCATGTAAAGATTATATTTAAATTAGGTGGTCTCTCTTTAGGTTTCTCTTTAGGCCTAAACTGACATTGCCAATACCACACATTCAGACACAGTAGTAGATGGTGTTTTTAATACTATATGTGTTAGTCTAATTTGGTTGTATGGGGTCTACATTGACCTTCTGTGTTGTAAGTTACAATGATTGCACAGCCATTAAGGATCAAATCAGCTTCTAAAAAATATTCTGGTTTTTCTCCCTCTGCTTGCTTCTTACTGTCTTTGAGGCTCGGGACCAGCACTCCTGCTGTTGGACAGAAAGACATCAACTCAGTGGTAAGTATTTTGGTTTTCCAATATATTAGCAACTGTCAGTAACATTTATATTAATC
Organism: Pelmatolapia mariae; assembly: GCF_036321145.2. Classification (NCBI taxonomy): domain Eukaryota; kingdom Metazoa; phylum Chordata; class Actinopteri; order Cichliformes; family Cichlidae; genus Pelmatolapia; species Pelmatolapia mariae. The sequence goes on along the minus strand of NC_086236.1, from coordinate 2,382,700 downwards.
AGGCTGAACTTTAATCATACTTTAGATCAGCCTGTTTTACTTATTGTTTTGTTTGTGCTTTGGTTTGGGGAAGTTGTTTCTTTACTGATCTTTTCCTGTCTTCTGTTATTAGACTTGAGATATGACTGCACTATGCTGTTGCTGTGACTCCAGTTAATTCTACAAGACATGCTGTGTAAGTAAACAAACAACAACAGTTTGGTCTGCATTTCTTGAAAGATCACATCCCCCAAACTTCGTTTAGAGGGTCTACACTGTATATAGTGAAGTCTGCAAGTTTTCTAACAGCAAAATTTGTTTTGTGCCCAAATCATTTTGCACATCATTAGAATGAAAGTTATTGGCCATGTTTGCATAGCCCTTTTTTAAAATAATGCTATCATGACATTATTGTGTGTCGGGTGGTGGTCAGGGCTATCCAGACTGACAAGTGGGACATTGAATGTCACCTCTCCGGTTGGGAGGGAGCCTGAGATTGTCTAAATTGGAGTCTGTTTTATACCAAATGCAGAAAAAAATGTTTTAAGAAAGCAATTAAGTTCATGTTCCAAAAAATATGATTGTTTGCTTGCAGGACAACAGGAGAGATGAGTCCTCCGTCACAGATGGTGTGGTCAGTGAAGATGGTCACCTGCAGGTTCAAGCTCATTGCATCTCCAACCCACATCCACTGCCACTGTACTTAAGGGAAGTTAAAGACTTTCTTCTGCACTTACATTTGGATCACCTCGATCCATGACAGTCATTCAGGCAGTAATGCCTGGACTGGAAACAAGCATCCTTAAAATATTACAACATTCCAGCTCCTGTGTTGGAATGAAAAACAAATGTGTTGTTTAAATCAGAGACTGCACTTGTGACAGAACAATAAATATTTTATTTTGATTATATAAGTAATGTAAGTACAAAACAAACTTGTGGTAGGCCTAAACTTATTTTCAGAATAATTAAATCTGAGACTTTGTTTCATTGTAAGATTATAACAGTGATGGCAATATAATTGTTTGTTGTTCAGCAGAACAGTGTCCAGTATGTTGGCTGTTGTACTTTGTTGTGTTTGAAAATAAAAGTTGGGCTGATTTTAACATCATTACAAAAATTGTTGTTAATTATTTTTAATCATATTCAGGTTACCACAAATTGTTTTTTCATTTAGTTGAACTTGAAATGTTTGTCAGTAGGTAAACAATTAGTATTGTACAGTCAGAAATATCAAGTTATTCTTAATGCTGCAGACTTGCAATGAATAAGTTGTCCTAACAGTCATCTTAAGTAAGCTTAGTTTTTTTGAGGCAACGAGTTTGCATATTTTTTTTGAGTTCTGGAAACTAAATAGGTTTTTACTCTGTACTCAAAGTGAATACGTTGCCTTAACTTAGTCATCTTAAGTAAACTTTACTCAATTTTTTTGAGGCAACGAGTTTACATAGTTTTTTTAAGTTCTGGGAACTAATGAGGCTGTACAGTGTACTAAAAATGGGTAAGTTGCCCTAGCTTAATCATCTTAAGTAAAACTTTACTCAATTTTTTGAGGCAACAAGTTTGCACATTTTGAGTTCTGTGAACTAATTAGATTTTACAGTGTATCACTTGCGCTTAGGTAGCTTTCCGATGAAATTTCTTCCTCACTTTCCCTTCGCTCATCCTCGTCATCGCTCTCACATTCCACCTCAGAGGTCTCTGAGAAGGACTTATCTTCCGGTTCTTCTCTACTTCTTGCTGTTATCTCTTTAGGTTGTCTTGAGGGCGTCAAATCCTCCTCTATGTTGTTATTGTCTGTCTGCGGCTCTGTTACTCCAGGAAGATTTGTTGAGGTACGATTGCCGGGTTCTTGTCCTGAAACAGCTTGAGGGACAACCAATGGATTTGTTAAGGGTACATTTCCATATGTGAGCGTTTCTTGTAGTGAGGATGAATTTAAGGCTTCTGGCAGCGCTGAGTTGGATGGAAAGGTTGTACAAAAAGCACTCGTGGAGGGCTGCTGGGGGGCTTTAGTTATATTTGCAAAGGATTTGGGACATTTAAAGAAGGCATGTCCCTTCATTCCACACAGGGAACACTCGCTGTCATTTTGGCATTCTTTAGCTTTATGACCCAACTCCCTGCACTTCCAGCACTTAAAGGTAGGGCAGTCTCTTGCTTGATGGTCTAGTGCTTGGCAGATGAAACATCTGTTTGCCTGTCCAGGATATATGATACACCCATTAAAAGGGCCCAGAGAAATGGAGTTAGGGATGGAAACAATATGACCTGCTTCATTTCTCCGCATTCGTACCTTGAATTTTCTCACTCCATACCATAGGCCGAATTTATCAACCGGCTTAACAGGAGGTTGTAAGACTTCACAGTACCTTTGTAGGTAGAGTTCAATATCCTGGTCTGGAACTGTTCCTGTCCAAAATTTCACCACACTTGTTGTGACTTCTAGCTGGACTGGAGATTCTATAGACCATTCTTTCCACTTTGGATGATTTAAGTTGGCATGATGAATTTCCAAGAACCGTCGTAAGGGGGCTTCTTGGAGAAAGCACAACTCAAACTCTCTTCTATTGGGTAAGGAAATGAAAGAATAGATGTCCCGCGAATTTACCCAAGAAGATTGGAAAAGAAGTTCCTCCGCCACATAATCACGAGAAGGTGGGTCGTTACTTCCTCCATATTTCAACCTCACCCATAGATTGCCAAATTTGGAGGCATAGGGTAGAGGTACGTAGGGGGGCATGATTAAACACACAAGGGGGTACAAGCAGAAGGGAAGGGATAAACTCGGGCGTTGTCCCCCCTTACTTTTTTTTTTTTTAAAAGCCTTTATTTTCAAAATTCATGGCAGATTCACAAACAAACAACGCATAAAAACTTTGCATCAACATATATGGCAATACACATAATAGTTTACAATAGATACATAAATATAAAATTCAAACATTTTAACATTAATTATATCTTCAAAAGATCCCAAGGTAAAGGGCTATTCTTTTTTTGTTCTAAAGTTTTCCTTCTTCCCAGGTCTGTAAGAATATTCTTGCACACAGCCACACTATCTATCATTTTTTGCTCGATGACCACTTTGGCTCTCGTTTTCCAGATGTGGGTATTAATAACACACATGATAAGCCAAAAGAGGCGTCTTTTACTGTCGTACATTTTTTCTTTAAACAGACCATATTTTATAGCTTGTATATTGTTATCAATTTCAAACCCTACTTTAGTCATTTGTTGTCTGATCTCAACTGTTCTATAACAGGATAACAGTAAATGTTCAAGGGTTTCATCTTCGGCACACCGTGGCATAGGACATTCTTTGGTGGTAACATGACAGCTCCACTGAACCACCGCTCTAACAGGGAGACGTCCAACAGAAATCAACCACACCGTATCTCTTATATTTTCGGAGATTAATTTGTCATAGATATTTTTAACTATTAACGGGTATTCTTCTACGCCCGCGTCTTTATTTTTTATCTGTCCTTCATTATTTTTCTTATTAATTATATTATATACCTGTTTAGTGCATACTTGTGTCCAGTTAATGTTAAGGTCTTTCCACTGTTCTGTAATGTCGCCAAAAAGAAGCTTATAATAAGGTATATTTGATCTAGCCCTACCTTTTAATTTTTCCCATTGTGTTACATCACCTCTAATCCACGGAGCTTCCCTATTAAGAGCGCTAAAAACATTTTTAATAAAAGGAATTCTCAAAGTGATGCTAAGATCTGGCACACCCAATCCACCACACTCTTTGCCTTTATACATCAAGGATCGTTTCGTTACCTCTCGGTTTGTTCCCCATATTAATTTGACACACAATTTGTTTAAAAGTATAAATGTTTTATGAGGAGGAGGAAAAACCGTGGCAAGAAAAAGAAGTTTCGACACTATATGGGTTTGGACTATATTAACTCGCGCTTTATAGTTAGTATTTTTATTTTCCCATTTGGCTACATCTTCTTTAATTTCACATTCCTTTTTAGACCAGTTTAACAAACAGGGGTCCCCTTTGTTGATCCAAATTCCCAAAACTTTCATTTCGTCATATACTTGTATGTTTATTTTCGGCTTTTGTAATGAGGAACCAAACCACACGCCTTCTGTTTTTTCTGGGTTTAATTTTGCCCCTGATGCCAGTTCGTATTGTTTGAGGTGAGAAAGTAACCTGTCTAACTCGTCCTGGTTCCTAATGATAACTGTAACATCATCGGCATAAGCCATGGCTGTCACTCTATAGCCGTCATTAAAACAGTATCCTTTAATATTAGGATCATTATTGATTAGTTTCAATAAAGGATTGATGGCTAAAACATACAAAGCAGCGCTTAGCGGGCATCCCTGTTTCACTCCACACGAAGCATGGAATTGTTCAGTCAAACTTCCATTTACCTTGACTTGTATGATGGATTTCTTGTATAACAATTTTACCATTGCAATGAAACTGTCAGGCATCCCATAGGCTTTCATAACTGCCCATATATACGAATGGGAGAGAAAATCAAATGCCTTTTTTTGATCTAAACCAAGAATAAAAAATTCAGAGTCTCTTCTGGAGTATATTACCTCTCTCAGGGTGCTCAGATTATCCCACATCTGGCGACCCTTTATAGCACATGTCTGTTCCTTCACAATAATTTTATCTAATATATCTTCTAATTTGTTCATTATTATCTTAGCTAATATTTTGTAATCAACGTTCATTATTGTTAATTGTCTATAATTATTTATATCACTTTTATCACCTTTTTTATATAATAAACACATCAGACCAAAATAGAAAGAGTCACATAACACTCCTTTTTCAAGTCCTGAATTCAAAGCTGAAGTTAAAAGTTCATTTACCTCTTCTATACCCAGCTTGTAAAACTCAGCTGGGAGACCATCTAGACCTGGAGTTTTATTGTTATTCAGTTGCTCAATAGCAGCTGCAACCTCTTCTTTTCTTATCAACCCAAGAAGTGGATCAAAAACAGAAGGTTCAAGAGGTTCAATAACATTTAACAACGATCGTAGAGCATTGCTGTCTGAAGGTAATGCCGAAAACATGGAAGAGCATTGTTCTTTGACAGCGTGTCTTTTCTCGCTCTCATTGAGGGTTAATTTTCCTCTTCCATCCTTAATAGAGGGGATAAAGTTGCTACCACGTCTCCTCTGACCAGAGACAATCGCAAAGTCAGTGTTTCCATTTCCATCACACCCTGCTGTTATCTGCATATTAAATAATAATTCATTATTTATCAATTCTATTCCTTTTTTCAATTCATCCATCTGATGTTCCTCTTCTTCGTTTCTTTTTTTACATTTTAGACTTATATATGTTTTTACATCTTCATTATATTTCATATTCTTGGCATGATTTAGCTCCCGACATTTGAATTTGAAGAAATCTTTCAACCGACTTTTAAGCAGATCCCACAGTTCTATCTCAGAACTTACCAGAACTCTTAATTGCAATATTTTTTTAATTTCACATTTAAGTTCTTGTGTTAGCGCTAGATTCCTCAAACACGCCGTATTCAATTTCCAATAGCTTTTAGGATAGTCAAGACCACACTGCATTGTAGCTTTAACAATCATATGATCAGATAGATCAGTCATATAGGTATCATAATTCAAGGCGCGTATTGAAGAAGAAACATAGATCCTGTCTATTCTAGTTTTGACATTTGTGTCAAATCTAGTAAAGTGAATCTTTGTGGGATGTATTACTCTATAAAGGTCTCTAAGGGAAGCATCTGCGCAGACTTGCGCTAAAAATTTACCTTCACGATTGATCTTAAATGGCGTTGTGGCGTTGTAGCAACTTTCTTCCGTTACAATATTAAAATCGCCCCATATTATTAAATTAAAACCAACTTCCAAGAGTTGCTTCATTTTTTTTAACAGCCTCATTTTCTTTGTCCATTCAGGTGCAGTATAAACATTAATGATCCGCATCTTCTGTCCATGATAAAAACAATCAACTAAAAGAAGTCTTCCAGGAATAATGTCTCTTCGTTTGATTATAGTCACATTTGAGTCATTAAAAAAAATACCAACTCCATCTGCAGTATCCTCCCCGGTTGAAACTATAGAGTGCCCCATACCACATTTGAGTTAGTGCAGATATATCATTCTTTCTGACTGTAAACCTCTAATATTCCAGGTTAGTACTCTGAGGAGACTTATATTCGAGATTAGTATAAAGCTGGTTACTTACGACGGGCTGGGTCGGACGTCTTTCCGTTTCTCCTTACTCTAGGAGGCCACAGAGACACTCCTCTTTCTGCCTACACTAGGGGAATCATTAATCATCTCACCCATTGCAGGATGATCCTTATTGGAAAAAACTGCCCACCGTAGCTCTGCTTCCGTCTGATCATCATCATGGCTTACTGTAATATTTCCGGCTGGTATTTCCCCAGGAGATCCTTCGCTCTCACTCGCGCTTTCATAGCTGTCAGATGAGATATCCTCATCGCTTTCATCATCCTTCTCTTCCTTGTTGTCATCATTCTCAGTGACACTCACTCTCTGATGATATTGAGTTGGAAACATTTGTATCCCGTGTGTCTACTTGCTCCTCCTCACCATCTTCCTCGCTTTCCTGCTGTTCTAAGTGCAGATCCAGATGCTCCTCCTCCTCCGGTACAGCCGGTTCAGTAAGTCCTTCTGCTGTGATGGTTGTATTTTGTTCAGGAGGCACTTGAGACCCAGGTTCTGGGAGATTTCCTGACTGTTCTGGAAGCGTTTGTTCTCCTGCTGGAGCTTGAGACACCATCAAATGGACCTCAGAGTGTTCTAGAGTTCCTGGTGCTTGCTGTAGATCAGATGTCTCGAAGGCAGAACGAGATTGATGCTGATTCTTAGCCATGTTTGCATATGATCTCGGACATTTGAAGAAAGTATGTCCCATTTGACTACAAAGAGAACATTCACTTTCATTTTGACATATTTTAGCTTTATGTCCCAGATTTCCACATTTCCAGCACTTAATCGTGGGACATTCTTTTACTTGATGATCAGAAGCCTGGCAAATAAAGCATCTAGCCGTTTGACCGGGATAGATAACTCGACCATTGTAAGGACCCAAAGAGATGGAATTGGGGATATGGATGAAATGTCCATCTTTATCTCTCCGAAGACGAACTTTAAACTTCCGAACCCCATACCACAGGCCGAATTTGTCCACTGGCTTAATAGGTGGATGTAACACCTCACAATATCTTTTCAAATATAATTCGATGTCCTGATCAGGGATTCTTCCTGTCCAGAATTTGACCACAAGGGTGGTCATTTCAATTTGAAGAGATGAGTCTACAGTCCACTCTTTCCATTTTGGTTGGCCAGAGTTTGAAACAACAATCTCCATGAAGCGTCGTAGAGGAGCTTCCTGGAAAAAACACAGTTCAAAATCCTTTCTGTTTGGGAGGGAGATGAAAGAGTAAATGTCCCGAGGATTCACCCAAGAGGACTGAAAAAGCAATTCCTCCGCAACATAATCTCTAGTGGGCGGTTCTCCTTCCCCAACATATTTCAATCTGACCCATAAATTGCTAAATTTAGAGGCATAGGGTGCAGGTGTATAGGGCGGCATGATAGATTCTAACACTGGGCACAAAGGGAGCAGATGGGCAAGGATAAACTAAGAGTTACCTCCCTTACTTTTTTTTTTTTAAATACTTTATTTAAATATCAAAATTTACAATTACAAATACACACAATATAAACCCCATGCACAAATTATTCACGTTATGTTTTACATTTTACAAAGATAAAAACTCCCACGGCAAGTCGTTACATAGTTTCATATCTATAGTTTTCCTCCTCCTCAGGTCCGCTACAATATTTTTCCATACTACGGAACTACTTATCATTTTTTATTCTATAACCCCTTTAGCCCTTGTTTTCCATATGTGTACATTTATAATGCACATCACCAACCAAAACAATCTTCTTTTATTTTCACTCATCTTTTCTTTAAACAAACCATATCTTACTGCTTTTGTATTATTTTCAATATCGAATCTGAGTTTATCCATCTTCTGTCTTATTTCAACCGTCCTGTAACATGATATCAACAGATGATCAAGAGTTTCGTCCTCATCACAATTCTCCATAGGGCATTTCTTTGTAGTAACGAAACAACTCCACTGAACCACAGCTCTTACTGGGAGACGTCCGACAGAGATAAGCCACATTGTATCTCTCATGTTCTCGGATATTACTTTGTCGTATATGTTTTTAACTATTTTCTGATTTTCTTCTTTTTCAGCAAACTTATATTGTATCATACCTTCGTTTTTTTTAGATTGATTTTATTATATATTTGTTTGAGTTTAATTGTAAAAGATTTAAACCACACAGTTTCCACTGATCTACAAAATCCCCGATCACAAGTTTAAAGTATGGCACTCCCGTTCGGTCTCTCCCTTTCATTTTTTTCCACAAGGATTTCTTCCCTTGGTCCCAGTGAGTGCTTCGCTCTAATGCGCTATATACATTTTTCAAAAAGGGTATCATCAAAATGATACCAAGATCTGGCGCTCCTAATCCTCCATTGTCTTTTCTTTTGTACATCAATTTCCTCTGCGTTACTTCGCGGTTTGTCCCCCAAATCAATTTAGTACACAAATAATAATGTACTAAATAATGTACTATTTAATAACAGTTTTCTGAGGAGGGGGAAAGACAGTAGCTAGGAAAAGTAATTTTGAGACTACATGTGTTTTCACAATATTCACACGCGCTTTATAGTTTGTATTTTTGTTGTCCCATTTTGCTACTTCATTCTCTATTTCACTCTCTTTCTTTTTCCAATTCAAAAGACATGGATCATTTTTAGAAATCCAAATACCTAAAATCTTCATCTCTTTGCTAGTTTTTAAATCAATTACAGGTTCCTTTGAGTATTGTCCGAACCACACTCCTTCAGTCTTTTCCTGGTTTAGTTTGGCACCGGAGGCTTGTTCATATTTTATTAACAACTCCTTAAGTATTAATAGCTCCTTTTGATCTTTAATAATTACTGAGACATCATCAGCATAAGCAAGGGCTGTCACTTTGTATAGGTCGTTTAGGACGTATCCAGTAAAACGGCTATCACTATTAATTATTTTGAGTAACGGATTTATTGCTAAAACATATAGAGCTGCACTTAGAGGACATCCTTGTTTCACTCCACATTCAACTCTAAAGGGTTCGGTCAGTCTTCCATTTACTTTAATCTGGACTAGGGATTTTTTGTATAATAATTTAATCATGGAGATGAAGGTTTCAGGCATATTGTAGGCTTTCATAACTTCCCACAAATAGGAGTGAGAGATGTAATCGAAGGCTTTCTTTTGGTCGAGACTTAAAATAAAAAAATCGGTGTCTTTTCTACTATAAATTATTTCCCGCAAAGTACATAAGTTATCCCACATCAAACGACCTCTTATTGCATGTGTTTGCTCTTTTTCTATAATTTTCTCTAACACCTCCTCAAACCTATTCATGATTATTTTAGCAAATATCTTATAATCGACATTCATTATTGTTAATTGTCTATAATTATTTATATCATCTCTTTCCCCTTTCTTAAATAGCAAACACATTACCCCATTGTAAAAAGAGTCACCCAATGTTCCCCTATGCATGCCTTCGTTAAAAACAGTGGCTAAAAATTCAGATATTTCATTCACTACTATTTTATAAAATTCAGACGGGAGCCCATCTAAACCAGGGTTTTTGCTCATATTTAACTGACTGACCGCACATTCTACCTCATCTTTAGTAATATTTCCTAAAAGTGAGTAATATTGGATGGAGTCAAGGGGCTCTATTTTACTTAACAGGGATTCTACTGCACTTGTTTTTGTAGATAACGGAGAAAACATTTGGGAACATAGTCTTCTGATAACTCGTCTTTTATCTACTTCATTAACAAAGGAGTTTCCTCCAACATCTCTTATGGAGGAAATAAAATCGTTATTACGTTTCTTTTGGTTAGCTCCGATCATATAGTCTTTATTTCCATTTATATCACCTCCCATAGATTTTTGTATATTAAATAATATTTCATTATTTACTTTTTCAATACTAATTTTGAGTTCTTCGATCTGGTTCTCTTCATCCTCGTTTCTAAATTTTTTATTCTTCAAATAAATATATTGATTTACTTGTTCATCATACTTTATATTTTTCGCATAATTTATTTCTCTACACTTAAATTTGAAAAAGTTTCTCATCCGTTCTTTCAGTATCTCCCACAATTGTATATTAGATGTTGTAAGTATTTTAAGTTGTAAAACTTTCTTAATTTCTCCCTTTAATTCCAAAACAAGTGCCTCGTTACTTAGGCAGCTCGTATTTAATTTCCAATAAGTGGAAGGGGGGTCAGTGCCACACAAAATCGTTGCTCTGACTACCTTATGATCAGAGAACTCAGTTATGAAATCATTATATCTTAAAGCTGACATTTCTGGAGATATATAAATTCTATCTATTCTAGTTTTAGAGGACAAGTCAAACCTTGTGTAATGAGTTGTCTGAGGGTTTAAGATCCTATATAAATCCCTAAGAGATGCGTCTTTACATATTTGTGTCAGTAGTTTGCCTTCCCTGGACTCTTTGAATGTCGTACTAGCAATCCTATCATTCTCTTCCGTAACTATATTAAAATCCCCACATAAAACAGTATTAAACCCACATTCCAACAAATGTCTCATTTTCTTTAGCAGTTGCATTTTCTTGTTCTTTTGGGTGCGGTATATACATTAATTAACCGGAACTTTTGACCACCATAATGGCAATCCACAAGTAAAAGCCGTCCAGGTATTATATCTCCTTTCTTTATGATATTCATATGAGGGTTTTTAAAGAAAAAGCCCACCCCGTCTGCACTATCTTCCCCTATTGAGATTACTGAGTGGTTTGGACCCCATAATTTATTCAGCTCTTCAATACCTTCATTGGTTTTCAATCTTAATTCTTGTAAACACAATATATCATAGTCCATTTTTTGCAGAAAAAGCACTTTCTTCCTTCTTAGTCTTTCTGATTGTAACCCTCTAACATTCCATGTTATTATTTTAAGTGTACTCATCTTTATGTTGTAGGAGGTTCTTCGGTAGAGAGAGGGAACATTGTAGACTCAACATTACCTTGCGGAGGGCTGGATCGATCGTCTTTTCTCTTATCTCTGCTATAAGACGTCGTCGAGACACTCCTTTTTCTGCCTCCTCTCATATTCTCGTTGACAAGCTCATCGAGGGCCGGGTGACTTCCACTAAAGAAGGTCTTCCGTTTTCCTTTCGTTTCTTCAGGCAGCGCAGCAAAAGCCAAAGACGCCGCCTCTGTGAGAGGGAAGGATCCAAGGTCCTCGCTATCACCGTTGTCATCAGATGTCTGCTCACTGTCAATTTCCTGGTCTTCACTATCGCCCTTATCCTCGCCATCAGATGTCTCTATGACCAGGTTGCCATCCAGCTCTTCATTACTCTCGTCACTTTTTTCGCTTGACTGAGGCAGTGGGGATGGTAACTCATCTTGGATAGGGCTAGGTTGGTTATACTGATCATCCACTTGTGGGTTGTCTAGTCCAAGCGGAACCAAGGGTGACAATGAGACTGACTTAGGGGGAGGAGGAAGAAGAGGAGAGGGGGGAGCCTCTCTCTTCTGGGCATTCACAGGGGCATCCATTACTTGAGAAGGATCCTCCAAAGAAGGGAAATCCAAAGTGTCTGGAGGTCGAGGTTGTTGGGAAGATTTAAGTATGTTCACAAAGGACTTGGGGCATTTAAAGAAGGTGTGCCCTTTCACACCACAGAGGGAGCACTCACTTTCATTTTGACAACTTTTAGCCTTGTGGCCCAACTCACCACATTTCCAACATTTAATTGTGGGGCATTCTCTCGCCTGGTGGTCTTGATCTTGGCAGATGAAACACCTTACCGTTTGGCCAGGATAAATAATCCTACCATTGTAGGGGCCCAACGAGATGGAATTAGGGATGGAAATTATATGTCCAGCTTCATCTCTACGTATCCGAACTTTGTATTTTCGTACTCCATACCAGAGGCCGAATTTATCCACTGGCTTGACTGGGGGTTGAAGAATCTCACAGTACCTTTTAAGATATAGCTCGATATCTTGGTCTGGAATCCTTCCAGTCCAGAATTTAACAACAAGAGTCACTACTGCTACCTGGACAGAAGACTCCACCTGCCAGTCTTTCCATTTCAGGTGCGATGCGTTGGAACGAGAAATCTCTAAGAAGCGACGTAACGGCGCCTCTTGAGTGAAACACAGCTCAAAGTCCCGTTTACTGGGCAGAGCGATGAAAGAGTATATGTCTTGCACATTTAGCCATGATGTTTGTAATAACAGCTCTTCAGCAACATAATCACGGGTCAGGGGATCCCCGTTTCCGATGTACTTAAGTCTCACCCATAAATTGCTGAAATTAGAAGCAAACGATAATGGGGCATACGGGGGCATGATTACATAACTACTAATAACCTCCACCCTTACCTCTTCCACTCATTTTTGCTGTTCCGGGCTTTCCCCATCCCAACTATATATATATCACGAGAGCTGCTCGTTGATTGGTCAGAGTGAGCGTGAGTGGGATTATCCAATCATTAAGAAGCCCATGTAAAATGTCTTAAACAGGAAACTTCCATTTTGTGTTGAGATTTTCACATTACAACATAACAGGATTATTTGTATTGTTCTAGAAAAAACCCCGAAAAAAACGCAACTTTAAATAAATGTGTTTGAAAAATAATTTTTAAACACTTTTTTTTAGACAAACTACAAGCAAATTTCTGTGTCGGCACTTTATTAATTAAAGTGTAGCAGCATGCACATTTTACTAAATATTATTTAATTTATATCTACCTAATTAATACATGCTTCATTTATTATTATTTGTGTGAATTTCACACAAAATACTTACATTTTCAATTAAAATCTCATTTCAAAGCCCATTTAAAATTCTGAACTAAAAAAGTGATTTTCAAAATCTTTTTTAAAACACAATTTAAAAAAGAGAAAGTAAATGGATTCAAAATTCAAAGATTCATTTCTGACATTTAAAATGGTGATTCCACTCCTCATTTGAAAATCAATTTCCCTTTCCTGTTAGCTCATGGATTAGTTATTATATTATAGCAAATTGATTATCTGTGGGATTAAGTATTGGATTAGCTATTTTATTTCAGAAAACCTGAAGACATGCCGTGGTTGGACAGACACAGATTTGTTTCCTGGATTTTTAAACATTGCTGTTTGTGCTCAGCTTTGCGCTGCTAAGAAATGTGTGCTTGTTCACACGTCCTTCACCCTTGGGATTTACAGTCTGACCGACATGGATATGTGAAGAATGGACTCTGCAGTGAAATGGCAAACTGAACCTCCGAGTGAACAACTGTTGAAGCATGAGCCCTCACACTTGTAAGTTTATCATAGGTTTCGAAAATATTACGTCGCAGCTATACTAGCTAGCTACGTTTATTGTATGCTAATGTGTGCTTCACATATGAAGCTTGAAGTTCATTTATTTTAATTTGTGAGTGCACACATTCATTCTCAACTGGACAGGGATGTTGATCAAAGACCATGTAGTTTGTTTACATGCCTGTTATTATTACAAATTATTTTTTGTGAAATTCATTTTCAATTTGAAGTACTTTAAGTATTTTATTTTTAAATACACTTTTGTAATGTTTGAATAAATAAAATAAAAGCAAAATGATTAATTGTATGATAAAATTATAAATTCATTTAAAGCACAATTCATTTTAATGGATGTGGATCTTGTGGTCCACCAGTTTCAGGTAGGAACAGTTACAAATCAGTGAAGTCTGTTAAGTTCTTTTTAGTCTATGTTAAGACTTGAATAGGTTTGTAACTTTCAAGTTCAATATAGCTCTCCGAGCATGTTAAATTTCAGAGACTTGGGGGGGAACCCCACATGCCTGAGGCGTTATAGCTTTTGATATAAAAACAGTAAAGTGATCAAAGCTCGTTTACATTAGCATATAATATTTGAGAATAGAGCTCTTAAAGACAGGTGTGTGGCTCTTAAAAGAGCCGTTTAGTTCTGTTGGTATGAATGTGTTTAACCGCCAAAGCCGTACAGAGTGCGGCCCTGTCTCTTCAGAGCGTACACCACGTCCATAGCGGTCACGGTCTTCCTCTTGGCGTGCTCGGTATAAGTGACGGCGTCACGGATCACGTTCTCCAGGAACACCTTCAGCACACCGCGGGTCTCCTCGTAGATCAGACCCGAGATACGCTTCACTCCGCCACGGCGAGCAAGACGACGGATGGCGGGTTTGGTGATTCCCTGGATGTTATCGCGGAGAACTTTACGGTGACGCTTGGCGCCTCCCTTTCCGAGTCCTTTGCCACCCTTGCCCCTTCCACTCATGGTTACAGTTTCTCCTTTGAATGAACAAAGACGAATGAAAGTCACAGTCGCAGGTCCTGTGTCTTTATGTGTGCTGTGAGGACGTAAAAGAAAACCGTGCGAACGAGTTTCGCTGGGCGGATCGAAGCTCAGTGGCTCCACCCACTCTTCTGTTGTCCAAATGTTGACATTTTGTCTTTTGTTAACGACAGATGACGTCTGTCAGGGAGACTCACACCAAGTCTAGTCTAGTTCACTTTTTTTCTTTTCACATAACTAACATGTAATAATCACTAGAATCTTTTTTAGTTCATATCAAACACAATGATCAACTGTAAAACACCAATTAATTTTTTTAAGTATCCATTGCAAAGAAAAAGGAAGAAAAGCAAAAAGGCAGTCTAACATGTAATAACTAAATACAATGTAACCCATATATAATTAAAAATAGATATGCACGTGTGTGCGTGTGTGTGTGTGTGTGTGTGTGTACACGTGTACTTCAGTCATTATGAAATATGGAATAAGAAATAAAATTTTCCTCTCTGATGGATAAGATACAACAGAATACTAAAACCTTTATTTTCATGTTAAGACGAGTCCTTTGCACAGCTTTGTTTTTGTAAATGCTAGGTGCAGTTCACATTTCAAATACAGGAAATTCTGTCCATACATGAAACAGCTATCAAGTATTTGAGTCACTGATGAGAAAAATCCTACTATATGATATGTTCAACTAATGCCGGGCTCACACTGTGCGATTTTTGGCCCATTTTCAGCCGATTTTTCAGTCGTGCGACCGTTTTGTCGATCGGCCCGAGTTTGTCCTTCATCGTGCGTCGTGCATCGTGTAGTATACGTGGGGTAACGAGAAGCGATTAACACCTCACGACCAGCTCCCGATCATCAATCGCGTGGTCGTGAGGATTTCAAACAGGTTTGAAATCCTCGCGACCGTCGTGAGGGTGTCACCGCAGCTTTTCACACTGCGCACGCGCAAACACAAATGTCAGCGAAAAAGACGGAGCAGCACGGCTGTGCAGCGTGTGATCTGGACACAAGCGATGGAGGCACAACTTGTAGAACTATGGAAAGCTCACCCGAGCCTTTTCGATGTGGCCTCACAAAATTATCACGACCACAACAACCGTGAAAATAGTTGGATTTACATTGCTGCTCAATCACAGCTGCCTGATCAATGTTTTTCATTAGCAATTTAGCAAAGTTGATGGTGGTGGTGTGAGTCTGTGTGAGTGAAAGACAGAGGGAGAGTGAGCGACAGATTTTCTGTTATAACCTTTATTTTTATGGACGCACAGTGTGAGCACTCAGGTCGCATCAGAGCATCGGGCGGTATAGTGTGAGACCCTGCATCGTGACCTACGAACTTATAACCCCTGAGAGTCAATCGTGCAGTTTGAGCAGGAGCTGAATAACGCGACTGAGGGGAGGGAAGAGAGAGAAAAAAAAAAAAAAAAAAAAACACAACACAACACACACACACACAGACCAAACCCGCATAGCGTATGCTCAGCTTAACAGAACATTGTCCGTGCATTCACTCCAGTGACAAACATACAAATTCTATGAACAAGTCGGACATCAAGATGCTTCTGGTGACGATGTAATGTTTTATTTTACAACAAAACAAATATTTCATTTTGTCTGTTTACTTTTGACTTTTAAGTACTAAACAGTTTGTGTTATTTTAAAATTTTGTGTAGACATGTGCTCTTCAGAAGAGGTGGGTGGCTCTGAAAAGAGCCGTTGGATGGGTGCAGTAGAGCTGCAGTTTACTTGGAGCTGGTGTACTTGGTCACGGCCTTGGTGCCCTCGGACACGGCGTGCTTGGCCAGCTCACCGGGCAGCAGGAGGCGCACGGCGGTCTGGATCTCCCTGGAGGTGATGGTGGAGCGCTTGTTGTAGTGAGCCAGGCGGGAGGCCTCAGCGGCGATGCGCTCGAAGATGTCGTTGACGAACGAGTTCATGATGCTCATGGCCTTGGAGGAGATGCCGGTGTCGGGGTGCACCTGCTTCAGCACCTTGTAAACGTAGATGGCGTAGCTCTCCTTCCTGGTCTTTCTCTTCTTCTTGCCGCCCTTGCCGGCGGTTTTAGTCACGGCTTTCTTGGAGCCCTTCTTGGGCGCAGACTTGGCGGGTTCAGGCATTTTCTTTCTATATTACTTCACAGCAGAGAATGTGCTCGTCAGCGCAGACCGGCTCTCTTTTATTTCCGCTGTATGCAAATAAGGCTGTGCAGATCCCCGCCTGCTATTGGTCGAGGCTCTGCCTTTGCTCGAAAGATTGGGCGTGCTGTGTAAACAAGGAAGACCAAAAAGGAAAGCTGGAAGTTCCCGTCAGCGTCAGCTCCCCCCCCCCTTTAATCAGTTCAATTAATCAGTTAAATGTGGCACCCTGTCATAAATATTTAATTTCTATTAATTTTGAAAGCTTACAGTTTGCATATGATTTCATCACCAAGTGTTAAACATTTGTTGAACATTTCACATAATGCGCATGACAATGCAAAGGTTGATTCACAGTCTTTTAATACAAATAAACAAATATATGAATTAAAAAATGACACTGATAGTGTTACTGCTGTACATTTGCTCTGAAGAAGTGACCAGAGGAAAGAAGATGAAAGCACCAAGTAACCTCCAGCGTTCTGGTTTGATTCCCAGTTCCGAGCGTCAGCATTGTCATAAGCATCATAAACAACTCGAATAAACATATGTTTAAACTTAGTTCCACACAATCTGTAGCCCCATCCTGAGACAGACCAACACCCTGACCAGGGTTCCTTTGTCTGAGGTGTGATAGCTGAGATTAAATGAATGGCTTTCGCAGGCTGAAGAACAGCACTCACTGCATCTGTACATTTATTCTTTGTGGGGGAGCTGCACAGCTGGCACAGAGAAACAGACACCCACATTCACAGCTACAGTCAGTCTAGAATCACCAATTAAACTAACCAGTGTTTGGACTGCGGGACGCAACAACGGGGAGAACATGCAATTGCTGAAAGAAAAGCAGCAGGCAGCTGGATTAAAACTCAGAAACTTCCTGTAAGGCAACATTGCAAACCACCATATTACAAGTTCTGCTTTAATTAATGCTATAGGAACAATATTCCATGCATTCATCAAATCCATGTGTGAAGTCTGTGGATAACACCATTGGTCTCTGTAACTACAGATAGGGATACCAGCACCGTACCCAACGGTGTTCAGAAAACAACCGAGGAGGTCATTGCGCTATGGCAGCTGCAAAGAATAGTCTATACAGTGAAGGAACAAGTCCTCACTGTATAGACTATTTCCCTGTAAACAATGAATGTTTATTCATTTTTTGTATGTTTGTTTTAAATAATGTGTGGTTTCAAGCCAAGAACTATTTTTGTTAACTGAAAGCACAATAACAATAACCTTGATACTATATATATATATATATATATATATATATACATATATATATATATATATATATATATACATATATATATATATATATATATATATACATATATATATATAGTTTAAAATAGACATCTAGATATTGTACTGTAAATTCCCGCTTGTTTTTTCTTAAAGATTACCTTCTTTAATGAATCCTGACTGATTATAAACATTATGTATTTCAGTATTAAAGCTGATTTCCTCAGATGTTATAATAGAAAAACATTTTTCTTCCCTATTTTATATTAGCGTCATGTTTTATTAGTGTATCATATTTTTTTATTTTGTCACTTCAGATTAGATTAGATTAGATTAGATGAAAGATTAGATGAAACTTTATTAATCCCTCGGGTTGGTTCCTCCAGGAAATTCAGTTTTTTATTCACTTTATATTTTAAGAAAAGTTTAACTATAATGGCTACTTTTCCTGCTTTACTTGGATGTTGTTTCTTATCTGTGTGAGTAGTTTCCAGTTGCTTCTCTTGCTGTTTTAATGCCTTTATTCAAGAATTATAGCAGTGGGTTAAAAACTCTCTGAATTCTTTCATCTTTAATAAAATCATCAGTGTGGCTGCTCTCACAGATATAACAATAAAGTTCCAGGCATCCATAAAACAGAATTTACAAAGTTTAACAGAGTTAGCTTTCTAGTTTCCATCTAAAGATGATGTACCATGTTCTTACTGAGGGATTTCTGACAAATTAAAACATAGAGATCTGCTATCACTTCAGACATAAATTAGGGTTACTGAAGTTGGACTGGCTGGTATATAATGGTGTGTTATGTGGTGGCTAGCTACAAAGCTATGATTAGGGCAATATAAAGGCATTAGCACAATGAAGCTGGAGGACAAACAATACTATTTGTCCCCTCAATAAAAATTAACATGAGGGTCATTGATGGGGAGAGACAAGGAGGGAGGAAAAGATGCTGAGAACACCTGAGATAATCCATCCCAACCACACAGTCATTATTATACTGCTGCATGGTTCTGACCTCTGTAATTTTTTTAATTTAATATAATATAATTTTATACACACACACACGTAGATATACATATTTACTATACTTATTCAGTAATGCACATACACTCTTATATTTTTACATATATTTATTGTTATAATCCTCAGTTTTACCCATTCTTATATTTTGCTTGTTCTTATGTTATTGTATTGTATTTTGCACACCACTGTTACTTGTGAAGTTTGTACACAAGAACTTCACTCACATGTGCTGTACCAGTGTACCTGCACATGTGATGTGACAATAAAAGTGATTTGATTTGGATTACTAGCTATGAAAACTGCCTGATCCTCAGCTTCACATGCCCATTCAAATCTTTGTTGACCTCAGAGTGATTCTTTTCTGACTCTTTGGTGTCTTATTGGCAGTAGTTACATCGTAAGATTCTTAAAAACTGAGCTTTAAAACATGCTAATAAATTTCTAATAAAAACCCAGAGATGCTGACAGTGATCACTGAGGGATACAAAGCACTATTTAAGATACAAAGCATTAAAACACATTAAGAAGAAAACATCTTGATGCATGCTCAATCATCCAGGTAAGTAAATCTCCAAAAGTTGATTCTGTTCATCTGGACGTAGCGTTTTGTGGGAGAAACGTTTCGTCACTCATCCAAGTGACTTCTTCAGTCTCAGCTGACTGCAGGTTTCAATCTTATAAACAGTACATTTGCATAATGACTGAAACCAGCCCACTGAAGGAACAATGGGCTGTGAGGTCAGTTCCTCAATTTTAATTATGCAAATTCTTATGACCATTGATCAACAACCACTGATCAAAGACCACTGATCAATGGCCATGAGTACCATTCACAGAGAGTTGAGGAATAGCTGCAATTACAGCATTGTAAGAAGAACCTGCAGTCAGCTGAGACTGAAGAAGTCACTTGGATGATGACGAAACGTTTCTCCCACAAAACGCTACGTCCAGATGAACAGAATCAACTTTTGGAGATAAGAAGACAACAGTCTTAATGAATTCATTGTAGTTTAACCCTTAAAGGACAATATTAAAAGGTAATATTAAAAGGTTGGCTCAAAATATTGTCATCATTATTAAGTGTACTGGTGGCCAAATTAAGCTTTCCGAAGCACTGATGCTTGTATTGAAGAAGGGTTAATTACTCTAAGCTTTTTAATACTTTTCTGCTTTGGTGCCCTCTGGTGGACAGAAATATGAAGAGGCGCTTGAATGTACAACTTGAAATGAACTACTTCATTATGTTTGCCTCTGCACAGCTGAGTTGATACATTGTATTTGATATCACGTGACAATTCTCTGCGATATCGATGAGGTGGTTTGAACGTGTATTTTTGGGGTGGAAAAAAAAGTTTGTGTCTATTTGATTATAAAGTGATTCTGGAGAATGAACATTGCTTGTTTAAACATGTGCCACGCTGTGCACTCAGTTTGTGACTTCTTGAAGTTTTTTTTTTAATAAATACAAAATTTTAAAAATACATTATATATAATAATATACAACTCAAGCTTACTCCCAACTCAGGTCTTGCCTTGATTTGATTATGTAATTAAGGAGCAGACTGGTACTTTTATTATTTTAACTATAACTAATATATACATACACACACATATAAATATATATGTGTGTGTGTGTGTGTGTGTGTGTGTGTGTGTGTGTGTGTGTGTGTGTGTGTGTTTCTTAGGTAGGTTTTAGACCTGGTGGTAGAATTGCTTATGAACTGGATTTTATTTATGAAAAAGCAGAATGTAGAGGACATTCTGCTTTTTCTGCTCCCTGTGTGGCTCCATGTCTGTTATGTTGTACACTGTCTCGCTGTTTTGCACACAAAAAATCACCCAAATATAGCACAAACCAAGCCAATGTTTAAATTCCTTATAGGACTGAAGCAGTGATGTACTGAATGTAGCTCAGGAAGTCAATGAACATGGGACTCTGTTCAGAGGAACCAAGCCTGGACACAGTGGTTCTGCATGGAAGGCCATGGGTGCAAAACTAAAGAAAATAAATACATCACTAAATGGACATTGAATGGACATTCGTTTTATTTAAAATTTCTCTTATGTCCCCAGCACACATAATAATTAAATGCATTTATTTCCTATTTTAATTAATTGACCCATTTAATTCTTTAAGGATGTATTTATTTAGTTCACTTTGCTACCCACCTTCAAACATTATTCATTACACCTGTAGCTAGTATTTTCTAATTCATTATATTTAAATCGCATATTACTCTTTACTCTCTGTAGAATAAGGACGTGATTCCATGTTACGAGTCACAGCACACCCCTTTTCATCTTGCTCAGTTGTTTCAATACCAAGTCAAATGAAGGTCTCACCACTTGCTGTCTGATGTGCGGACGTAATAGAAAGCCAATGACAGCGGTTTTCATTGGGCGGAGCCAAGAGGTCACTTTGCCAGTAGTTATGAGTAGGCTATGGAGTTTTTGAATGACTTTAGTAGTTTATTTATAGCATTTAAAAAATTAGAAATATCATTTTTAGTGTTTTCAGCACTGAAGTAAATTAATCTGATATTTTGTAGATGCTCAAATTTCTAAAAGCTCTTTTTAATAATACAATTTCCCCCCATACGGTTTCTGCATTTTTGAAAACTGACATTACCAACTTCAAAATCAGCATGTGCTAAATAAGCGCTAGCTGGCGTGTGTGCGAGTAATAATTAAATTAAAAACAATATAATAGCAGATGTAAAGAGATTTGATTCCCCTCTAGACTCCATTTATCTTTGGGCACTGTCTGCTACACGTTTAACAATAAATCTGTAAACCTGATGGCTTTAGGAACAGGCTCTTGTAGCATTGTGGTGGCTCTTAAAAGAGCCTTTGAGTTCAAACGTAACAGCGAGGACAGCTTACTTCTTCTTGGCTGCGGTCTTTTTGGCTTTAGGCTTGGCAGCCTTTTTTGCCGGGGATTTCTTAGCTGCGGGCGCCTTCTTGACCACCTTCTTCGGGCTTTTAGCGGCCTTCTTCGGGCTCTTCGCGGCTTTCTTTGCGGGCTTCTTGGCAGCAGCTGGTTTCTTAGCCTTCTTGGGAGACTTCTTTGCGGCTGCGGGCTTCTTTGCTGCCTTAACCTTCTTCGCTGCCGCAGGTTTTTTGGCAGCGGCGGGCTTCTTGGCTTTAGGAGCGGCTTTCTTCGCTGGCTTCTTAGCCTTGGGCTCAGTGGTTTTCTTGCCTAGCTTAAAAGAACCAGAAGCGCCGGTGCCCTTAGTCTGAACCAGGGTGCCCTTAGAAACCAGGCTTTTGATGGCGATCTTAACGCGGGCGTTGTTCTTCTCCACATCATATCCTCCTGCAGCTAGAGCTTTCTTCAGGGCAGCCAGTGACACGCCTTTCCTTTCTTTGGAAGCGGTCACTACTTTAAGGATTTGGTCGCTGACGCTAGGGCCGGTCTTCTTGGGCTTGGAAGCCTTTTTCTTCGCTGGTTTAGCGGGAGCGGCGGCTGGCGCTGGTGCTACTTCTGCCATTTTTCCTTCTTGTGTTTTCGTTGCTGCTTTCGTGATCCAACTGGAGTCCGAGAGACGAGATGAGAAACTCGCAGCAGGAGTCTCCTTTTCAATGCAACATGAGAACCGTGGAGACTCAATCCAGCGCAGCGCTCTCGCTTGCAGCCTGAGTGAACTTGTTCTGTGTTTTCTCTTCCAGATAAACACGTTAAAAAGTAGCTCAAGGGGCAACGCTGCGGACTGACAGTAAAGCAGCCGACAAGCGGACACGAGTGTCTTCAAATTTAGCGCATGTTGAGCCCCGGTGCTTATTGCAGTTTTTCCCTGAAACTCCGAAACCTCGGCGAGTCACAGCGGAGCTTGGCGGCTTCGCCCCTTCTTTTACCCCATAAAAGGACTTCAGATCAAGTAAAGCTGCACCAAAATCACTTTTCCAGCAGAGCCACATGTTCTTTTACACATTCAAAGTGAAAAGATCCACCTGCAGGCAGTCAGTTTGGAATAAAATGAAGATATTGTGACCGCAGCAAACACACTGATGAAGGTGGAGGCTGGTGACAGCCAGGCTTCATACCGGAGCTGTTCGCTTTAAAAGTTTCTCTTGCTAAGAACATTTATCACGAATTGAGAGAAATACTGAACATTACAGGGGATTATAACACACAATTGTATTATTAAGAGCCCCTCGGAGCCTTGTTGAGTCCGCGATTCGAAGGAAGGGATTAGCCTATTGGACGCTGTGACGGTTTAAAGAAGACAGGCCGGTTTATAGGGCTCTTTCAACTTTCTGCTTCACAAGAAAACAAGAAAGAAAGAAAATGTGTAGAGCGAGGCAATGACAGAAAGAAATGTTACAAATTACAGAAAAAATGAGCCAGCTGTGGAGCAGGTGAGTCATTGTTGTACTGTTTTGGCTTCTCTTCAGTTTCGCTGTTTTTCTGAATATCTGTGATATGTCCATTTGATGCTCCAACTTGAAGGCAGGCATTTGAAGGCCCCTCTGTATCCCATTCTCTGTTTTAAAAGCCAACATTTTTTTTTCATCTGTGTCTAAGTTTTCTTTGTATTCTCATTCCTTCTCGAGTTTCTAAAACCTCACGAGCTTCAGAGTTGCTCTGATAATTTTAGCCTCAGAGGTGATGCTTGTGTACCTAATAGTACATGTTATTATTATTAGTAGTAGTAGTAGTAGTAGTAGTAATATTACCTATACTTATTATATGCCTGTGATATTTATATTTAAATGTGGATAGTCATCGCTTTATAACTAAAATGTAGCTGCTTTTTTCCAGATTTATGAATATAGTGTCTCTGAAATTACTTAGTTTTTTTCTATAATGGACCTCCCATAATTATTATTATTGGAGTTACAGAGCACTGTGGATGGTTCCTAAAGAGAATTCTGATAAAGAAATCCAACTCATCCAAGGTGATATGAGCTACTTAATAAATGCACATGTTCTACTGTGATGTAGTTTGATGTAACACATTTTTATTAAAGTGGATAAGAAACTAAACCCCTTGTTTGGCTCTTTCACGATTCCCTTCTATGACATGAAGGGGAATATCTCCTTCAGAGGATGTTTACACACATTCCCAAGTTCCCTTTTTGACTGGATTAAACAATTATGTTTTTTGACCTTAGAACTGAAGAAGCTTCTCGGATGAGAGGTGAAACGTCTTCAAGCAACCTTAAGAAGTCCAGACGCTTTTCTTTGCGAACTCCTTTGACTACGATGACCTGGATGACTGAGAACCTTCACAGACAATTATGTTTTTATTTATCTGCAGTTATTTCCATAACCAACCAGGTTCACATGGTATCCTACACAAAAAAAAAAAAAAAAAAAAAAAAAGCAAGCTACAAATTGGTGAAATATTTTGCCATGACATACCAGTCTCTGAGCCTCTATACATTCAGAAATCCTTTGTATTTTCCCCACTTTCTGGAAAGTACTGAAACAGTGCTGAGTTTACTGATGCCACATTTGTTTGGTTTTCCATGCACTTTAAAGACATGAGCAAACTCCACTTGTGCTGATATGTCTGAGCAATACTTGGTGCCTCAAATTGAAGCAGATAATCATTCAAACCACAAATACTGAAGGGGCTCAGATGAGTTTCATGACTCGGTTAAAATACTATCGCTTGAAGACAACCCACCCGAGTGTCTGAACCCAGTCATAGTTTAACATAATCTAGTTCGCTGAATAAATATGTCCGCAAATGCGAGTTTGATTTCTTACGTTGCCATGTTATCTGAGACCAAAGCTCTTAAAGACAGGTGTGTGGCTCTTAAAAGAGCCGTTTAGTTTTTTCAGTTGGTATGAATGAGTTTAACCGCCGAAGCCGTACAGAGTGCGGCCCTGTCTCTTCAGAGCGTACACCACGTCCATGGCGGTCACGGTCTTCCTCTTGGCGTGCTCGGTGTAAGTGACGGCGTCACGGATCACGTTCTCCAGGAACACCTTCAGCACACCGCGGGTCTCCTCGTAGATCAGCCCAGAGATGCGCTTCACTCCGCCACGGCGAGCAAGACGGCGGATGGCGGGTTTGGTGATTCCCTGGATGTTATCACGGAGAACTTTACGGTGACGCTTGGCGCCTCCCTTTCCGAGTCCTTTGCCACCCTTGCCCCTTCCACTCATGGTTATAGTTTCTTCGTTGAACGAACAAAGACGAATGAAAGTCACAGTCGCAGGTCCTGTGTCTTTATGTGTGCTCTGAGGACGTAATAGGGAACTTCTGATCGGGTGCAAGCAAACTCGCAGGTCAGCCTATGCTTACCGAGTAGCGATGTGTCGGTCGCGAATGAAATGGCTCTTAGGGTCGGGTCTTTGACGTGAACGACGCGAGCCGGCTCCTTATCGCGAGTCGTGGGTTTTTTTGTTTATTTTCCCCCTTTCTTTCTTTTTTTTTTTTACACTTTATTTAAAGTATACAAAATTACAAATAAAATTTACATACACATACAATTACATATACAAAACCATGATCACATACTACTCATTAAGGAAGAATGAAAACAAGGAGGAAAGTCGAGCATCTGAGTCCACAAAACACTTTTAAAACTTACAGTGTCAATACATTCCAGGGGAAAACTTTTCCAAGTTTCAGGTCCATTGTTCTTCTTCTCCACAGATCTGAAATGATATGTTTACTCACCACATCACTACTTATCATCCTTTGTTCTATCACTCCTTTGGTACGGGTTTTCCAAATATGTGTGTTAATTACACACATTATTAACCAAAAGAGTCTCCTTTTGTCTTCACCCATTTTTTCTTTAAACAAACCATATTTAACTGCTTTAATGTTAACATCAACATCATAACCAATTTCTGTCATCTTCCGCCTTATCTCAGTTGTCCTATAACAGTCCAATAGAAGATGTTCCAAGGTCTCATCTTCATCACAGTCTATCATAGGACATTTCATGGTGGTAACAAAACAACTCCACTGAACCACTGCCCTCACAGGGAGGCGCCCGAGCGAGATGAGCCACACCACATCTCTCATGCTTTCGGATAATAATTTATCTTGTATATTTTTAACTATCGAAAGATTCTCGTCTTTATCTACGTACTTATATTGAATCATACCTTCATTTTTAATTTCATTAATTTTTTTATAGATATTTTTCGTATTATCTTGGAGAATATTAAGACTATAATGTTCCCATTGACTTGATAAATCTCCATACATAAGTCTGTGGTATGGTACGCCCGCTCTGGCCCTGCCTCTTTATTTGTTCCACAATTCTTCCTTCCCTCGAACCCACGGGGCACCCCGAGAAATTGCACTGTGAGTATTTTTAATAAACGGGATTCGCAAAACAATCTCTAAGTCTGGGGCTCCCAATCCCCCGTGTTTCTTACTCTTGTACATAAATTTTCTCTTAGTCACTTCACGATTGGATCCCCAGATAATTTAATGCACATCTTATTTTCATTACGGTTTTTCTCGGAGGAGGAAGTATTGTGGCGAGGAAAATAAGTTTTGAAATTATGTGTGATTTTACAATATTAATACATGTTTTATAATTTCTCTCACCCTCTCTCTCGCACTTTTTTTCCGCTTCACTCCACATGCGAGCCTTGTGCTTGCGCTGGGAAGAGGGGGGAGGGGCGGTAGTTACACTCGCAGTAGCACAGGAACAGAGCGGGAGGGAAAGAAAGAGAAAGAGAGCCAGGGACAACAACGTCACATTAGAAAGGTATAGTAATCATCCACAACTATTTTCAGTTGCAGATGATAAAGGATTCAGAAAGTTTATTCATGCAGGCCCATATGACAGAATGTGTACCTTCTTTTTGTTTTCATATTTTAATTTATATTTAATTGTGTTGTGCTTTGCAGTGTTTTGTGTTGTTTCACTTTAAATTTGTTTAAAAAGGAAAAAGCTGAAAATTTAAATAGTTAAAAGTTGAAATGTGAATAGTTGTTTTTTGTATTATATGATTTATTAAATTTTATGTGGAGTGAATAAATAAAAGTATTTACGGTGGCCCCTAGAGACAAAGCATGTACAAACTCCAAAACACGTACAAAAGACAACAGAAGTGCTCCAGGATGCTAGGCGCAGTGTTGAGCTTTTGTTACCTAGTGGCTACACAAGCCAGCAAGTACCAACGACCAGATTTGGTGTGTGGTAGTAACAGGTAAATGAACTTTTTTTTTTTTTTTTTTTTAATTATTTGAATATATATGAGTGCTTGTGTATAAATACACAAACAATACAAATATGCTTTCAATTGTGTAATTTAAGTGATCTAGGTAGCTCTGTTTTGGAAGTTCAGTTAACACTAGCAATGTGTTTTGGAGTTCGTACGTGCTTTGTCTCTAGTGGCCACTGCATATATTTATATATAAATAAAACCACTTTTTTTAACATTAGTAATTGCTTTCGTGCATAGTTTTGTTGTTGTTAATAATAAATTCATTAAAACAACAAAACAACCTGAAGAGTCGGTTGGGAGTCGAAAGAACCGGCTCTTTTTAGTGAGTCGAGCCGAAAGAGCCGGTTCTCTAAAAAGAGTCGGAATTCCCATCACTATTACCGAGTGGAGTTTCATTAGCTTTTATGCTTAAGTCGTCCATCAGAGTGAGCGCACACAGTATGTAAACATTGTAGAGATGGGAATGTCTTTAAAAGTTGAGTTACCAATTTTCATATCAATTTAACATGTACAATTGATCATTGTAATTGTAAATTTCTCGGCACTGCTCCGAGAACACTGAATATACAGCTGTTAACCAAAATTGTGTGCCAACTAAAATCGAAGAAAACGCTGCTCTTAAGAGGTTGTGAGTGGCTCTTAAAAGAGCCTTTAATTTATTGAAGGTGGTCGTGGTATTTTATTTAGCTTTCTCAGTCTTCTTGGGCAGCAGCACGGCCTGGATGTTGGGCAGCACGCCGCCCTGAGCGATCGTCACTCCGCCCAGAAGCTTGTTCAGCTCCTCGTCGTTGCGGACGGCCAGCTGCAGGTGGCGGGGGATGATCCTGGTCTTCTTGTTGTCACGGGCGGCGTTCCCAGCGAGCTCTAGGATCTCAGCGGTCAGATACTCCAGCACGGCCGCGAGGTACACCGGGGCGCCGGCACCAACACGCTCAGCATAGTTACCCTTCCTCAACAGCCTGTGGACACGACCAACAGGAAACTGCAGCCCAGCGCGGCTAGACCGAGTTTTCGGCTTTGCCTTCGCTTTTCCGGTTTTTCCACGTCCAGACATCTTGTTTGTTTTTTCTCTTATTGACAGGAGAAAAGTATAACTCAGACAGCTTCAATACCAGCTTTATATACTACTTAGCTGTTCGCTCATTGGTTAGCGGGATCGTGAGAAACAGCGTCCAATCAGATTAGAGATGACGTCAAACCTCACATTTAACTTCCGTTTTATACTGTACGAACTGACATGCTATAAGCGATTTTAGTAATTCACCCTGGAAATACTCAAATATATAACAGTAACTCCAAAATACAGATTAAGTTGTTTAATTCGACTCTATACAAGGAAATGTAAGAATATATTACCCTAAATTTGTTAATGTTTCAGGCACACATTCTTTTTCATATGTAAATAATGCACAGCAGCAAATCAGGATTATTACCCTATGAGCTTGTTATAACATTTTTCCATATTAATTATGAAACTCTTTGAAGCACTGACAAACCTCCGCTCATGACATTACTTATAATATTATCAATTATTATCTTTAACTATGTTTGTGATCCACCATTACAGCAGTAAGTTTTATGTCCTACAGTTCTTCTACAGAAATCTCATTGACTTTTTCATATAGTTTATCAGCTGAGGCTTTGGATGCATACTGTTAAACCTCTGTTATGGGAGCCTTTTTGTAATCCCAATTGGAATCTGATACATATAAAGAAAATAACAATGGCTCCAAACAACTGTCTTGACGTACCTGACATGTTATGCGTCTCATCTTTGACAGGCTGCCATTAAAATAAACACTGCTTCTGTTTTATCAGATGTCTTAATAATTAGAGAGGCTGTAATGTTCTGCCTTTTTACCCAGCAAGAAATAATGTGTAAAATCAAAAGTTTTTTTGTACTGGAACTCTTATTAATGTGATATATTTCCACTTTTTGATAAAAGTACACACGCAGATATTATGAAATCTGAAGTCTTGGTCAAATATCCCTCAATAGTAACTCAAATTCAAACTGTTTCTTATCTTATTTAACAACAACGTCTTTCTTTTTTTCCCCATTTTAGTTACAAAACTTCACGTCCTTCTAGAGAATCACATTGTGACTGAATACTCCTGATCATCATTCAGATTCTCGTTTTCTACTACAGATTCCAAAAAATATATTTTAATAACATCAAAAAATTCCTCCTTAAAAACATTTTAACGCTATTCTGCACCCGCTTTTCAAAACATCCTGTGCTTTTGGTATTGGAATTCTGCTTGCCCCCTGCCATCCTTGTAGATCCATTTGTAATAAACTACATGTGTTAGCTTCCACCTCATGCATGAAGCTGTTGCAGAACTGTGGGGCTCCTTTAGTGACAGACTGCTGCATCCTTATCACAGCGTTATCACATTTCCTCCCTCCCAGCAGCTGTTAGACCTCCAAATAGTACACATAACGTGGTTTACATCCCTGCTGCTATTTGCACAGTTTTCCCATTTTCTGTAAATAGACTGTCATTGTTGTTTTTCAGCACAAATATACTTTTTGTACAAACTTATCCTATGTAGTTGCACATTTCTTTGAGTCTGATGCTATTTTTAATAACCATACAGTATTTTTTTCTTATGCTTTAAATTTGCACTGTACAATCTCTTATTTCTTGTTTGTTTGTTTTTTTAAATATATATTCTTTACTTTTGTGTGAAACTGGATGCTCCATCTTCCTGTCACTTTGCTGTTGGAAAACTGGAATTTCCCCAATGAGGGACCAGAAAGCATATTTCTTTTCTCTTCTGTTCTATTCTAGCTTGAAAACAGCTCTGAACATTCACATTTATTCCAGTGTATTTTTAAAATTCCTAACAAATGAATCTCATCATTTAGATCACACACATTATTTATCACCATGACCTAAAATAGCATCAGGGAGTCAGTGATAACATCAAACCAACAAAGGTTTTAAATTTGTACCTCAGTACCTCATCAGGCATTCAATCATATCTCACTTTAGCAGGTGTTTGAGCCTGTGTGAAAATATTTATCTATCTCTGTGTATCTGGCAGTCTATCGATCTATAGATAGACAAACACTGTGTTCACTCTTATATTGGTAGTCTGAGCTTAAAAACAACAATAAACTGTGCAGGTTACCAGGTTTCCATGTAAAGGCCAAATAAATGATGTTTAAATAAAACCTTTCCAACTTGTGCTAACTAAATACAATACCTCAAGGGCCAATGTCCTGCAGGTTTTAGATGTGTCCTTGATCCAACACAGCTGATTTAAATGGCTAAATGACCTCCTCAACATGTCTTGAAGTTCTCCAGAGGCCTGGGAATGAACTAATCAATTGATTAAGGTGTGTTGACCCATGGTGTTATCTAAAACCTGCAGGACACCAGCCCTCGAGGCCTGGAGTTCAACATTTCTGCTCTAATGTAATAGTGTTATGATCCTGTGCAACCCCTGCACGTCAGCGTCAATGCAATACTCTTCAGGTACTCTTAGAATAAAATCCATGGGTTTCTAAAACTCTGGTGTCCATTTTTACATTTATGTTGTGACTTTTGAGTCCTGTAGTAACAATGATCTTGGTCTTACAAGTTGCTAAAGGTGCTGAGGAAGGCAACCTCTGTCATGTTATGCTCAGAGCATCCTCTCTTTAATGATTTTCAGCTGCTTCCCTCAGGTCGTCGGTATAAAGTGCCTGCAGTGAACCCAAAGAGACAGAGTGTCTCTTTTATACCAGCTGCTGTTGTACTACACATTGTACTTTTTTGATAATAAAATTTGGGCTGTTTTTTGTTTTGTCTCTCTGTATGGACAGACTGCAAATCAATTTTCCACTGTGGACAATAAAGTTACCTTTGACCATATATAACATATGCTCTGTTAGTCTCTCACTCTCCCTCTTCGTGCTGAGCACATGACCACTAATGCACTTATTCCTTTTGGGTGAACTTGATTCTTGCCTCTAGACATCCTGAGGCCAAGTCGGAACAGGAAATTTGAACACACGTTGTTGTACAATTTGTTTTAGCTTTATCTTTATTTTAGCATTTTTTAAAGAAATGATGATAACTGCATGCATACTGTCTTACTTGAGAGCTTATTTTGTATTATTCAATTATGTTATCCCGAGAGGTAAAAACTGCAACTCTCAGTATAAATTGGCACTTTGTAATACCAACATAGCTTGTGGGGCAACATTCGGACAGACTCACTGCCACTTGAATATCTTAAAAAAAGACTTCCCGTTTTTCATTGAGCACCCTTCCTGCAGGATCATACTGTGCAGACAAGTGGTCATGCTAGCCACGTGAAGTACTAACAAATTAACTTCACAAAATTTGTATCTTCACTAGGTCTGGTTCTTAAAACTACAAATACTCAACATTTTTTCTTCGCTACCTTAAGATACTTGTCATAAGCTTGAATCACAAATATTAAGTAACAGAAAATAGCAATTTCACTTATGTAATTAATAATTTCAGTGGGGCTCCTAGTCTTTAACACTGGGTGACATAAGGCTGTAGACAAGCTGATAAAGCATTGTTCAAACAATGAGTTATAACCTAGTACGTAGTGAAAAATCCCAAGCTCTTAATGAAGATGTGTGGCTCTTAAAAGAGCCGTTGTGTTTGGTGTAAACTGGTCTCAGAACAGCTTAAGCCCTCTCTCCGCGGATGCGGCGGGCCAGCTGGATGTCTTTGGGCATGATGGTGACCCTCTTGGCGTGGATGGCGCACAGGTTGGTGTCCTCGAACAGACCGACCAGGTAAGCCTCGCTGGCCTCCTGCAGAGCCATGACAGCTGAGCTTTGGAAGCGCAGGTCGGTCTTAAAGTCCTGAGCGATCTCCCTGACCAGGCGCTGGAACGGCAGCTTGCGGATCAGCAGTTCGGTAGACTTCTGGTAACGGCGGATCTCCCTCAGAGCAACGGTACCGGGCCTGTAACGGTGAGGCTTCTTCACGCCTCCGGTGGCGGGGGCGCTCTTACGGGCAGCCTTGGTGGCGAGCTGCTTCCTGGGAGCTTTTCCTCCGGTGGATTTACGGGCAGTCTGCTTGGTCCTGGCCATTTTCTTACTTAGTCGAGTCGCTTGTCTTCTCAGCAAAAGACGAATGCTTAAGTGGGGTGACTCGCGCGCTTATATTGGAAGAGGCAGAGCTAGGGTAGCGCTGATTGGTTCAGACAAGTATCCCGCGTGTTCGGGATCAGCCCAGCTATTGGACCAAGAGAATTTGAAAATTTAAAGGAAACCACTCCCTTCAAGGCGGTTGAAATGCGCGCGTTTATGGATACGAGATTAAAAGTACGTTTAAAAAAGATTAAAGAGTAATTTCAGAACAATAAATTACAACGGCCGTCATTATTAATTAGTTTAGTTAATAATATAAACACAGCCTGGATGGATCTTTGTTTAAAATCCTTTATTGTGCTTCTGTATAACGTAATTATTGTAAGGATTCATGTCTTACGTGTGTAACTTTATAATAATAAATATTATATAATAATATATTATTGTAAAATATAATAGTTTTATGTCACGGGGACAACATATCACTACAGTGATATTCAAACCAGTGTAAAGAAAAATAAAGTGATAGACAGGCTTATCTTGATAGGTTAAGAAATGTAGACATCAGTCCAGCTATTTTTATGTGCAATTTTCTTCATACAGTAAATATCTTCAATTGTTTTATAACTTAATCAGATTAATAATCCTGCAGAACAGGATTGTTGTTCAGATGAAGTGGATCCTGCTTTGGTTTTAAATGTGATCCGAGTCAAACCGGTTTAACTGCCAAAGCCCAGTTTTTCCTGTTGTAGTTCTAACTTGATACAAGTTGACATGTTCATGTCTTACCTTTTGAAGGCATTTTACTTACAGTAAAAGTTTGTTCTTGTTTGTCATGTGGATTATTTAACGCACTTGGAAAACAGTAAACCGCAACTGACTCCTCCTCACCGCTGTCTACCGTCTCACTGACTGAGGGGTGTGACGTGAGGAGCGATCCTGAAATGTCAATACTTCCAATACCATAGTTTCATGTTGCAGGATCAATTCCCATATGAAAAAATTATCTAATTTGATTAAATTTATTTTTCGTAAATGCGACATACAGACAAGAATTGAACTACAATTGCCTTCCGCCTCGTATTCATGTGTGTGCTACGCCTCCGCAAGAGTGCGAGCTAATGAGAAGCCCGAGATACAAAACATGCAAACTTGACTTTGTTCACAGATCATAACTGCGTTTACATTCAGCATAGAAACTATGCTGTGTGCGATGTATTTGGGAAGACAGTTACATACTGTAGCAACACAAAGAACCTCGTTTAAATGGTGATTCGACACATCACTAGTTGCGACTGAGCAGATGATTGTCAAACTTATTTTACATTGAAGGCCACAAAAGCCTCACCCAGATGAATTTTTGGAACATACCCTCCATGTTTTCTCAAAACTGTCCCGTGGACTGAACCTTGTCTTTATCAGTGATAATTGCTACTAGACCTTGTGTTTAACACCACTCTAACTTCTACTTTTCATAAGCGAAACACTGAGCATAGCAAAATTGTTTATACTTTACTTGCACAAACTGCATGCTGTTTCGTATTGATCCTATTTTGTGGAGTATTGTTTTAATGAGTAAATGACATTTCAGCTAACGGTGATTTTATGCTCAGTAGCTTTTTAATTCTCCTTAGTCATACGGCGGTGAAAACATCAGGACATGTGCTCTTCAGAAGAAGTGGGTGGCTCTAAGAAGAGCCGTTGGGTGGGTGCAGTAGAGCTGCAGTTTACTTGGAGCTAGTGTACTTGGTCACGGCCTTGGTGCCCTCGGACACGGCGTGCTTGGCCAGCTCACCGGGCAGCAGGAGGCGCACGGCGGTCTGGATCTCCCTGGAGGTGATGGTGGAGCGCTTGTTGTAGTGAGCCAGGCGGGAGGCCTCAGCGGCGATGCGCTCGAAGATGTCGTTGACGAACGAGTTCATGATGCTCATGGCCTTGGAGGAGATGCCGGTGTCGGGGTGCACCTGCTTCAGCACCTTGTAAACGTAGATGGCGTAGCTCTCCTTCCTGGTCTTTCTCTTCTTCTTGCCGCCCTTGCCGGCGGTTTTAGTCACGGCTTTCTTGGAGCCCTTCTTGGGCGCGGACTTGGCGGGTTCGGGCATTTTCTTTCTTTGCTACTTCACAGCAGAGAATGTGCTCGTCAGCGCAGACCGGCTCTCTTTTATTTCCGCTGTATGCAAATAAGGCTGTGCAGATCCTCGCCTGCTATTGGTCGAGCTGTTGCTCCCCGTCTTTAGTGGGTGAAAAGTTACTGGCAGTCGTACAATGCAAAGTAAAGGAAACGTCGGCAGTTTTAAGTGTTTTGTGGACTCAGATGCTCGACTTTCCTCCTTGTTTTCCTTCTTCTTTAATGTGATCATGGTTTTGTATATGTAATTGTATGTGTATGTAAATTTTATTTGTAATGTTGTATACTTTAAATAAAGTGTAAAAAAGAAAAAAAAAGAAAAAAAGAAACGTCGGCAACAGCCCTCTGTTTAATTTAATGAAATGCAGCTCGTCTTTTTAAATGATGCTGAGAAAGCAGATTTCATGACATTTATGCAGTGTTTTAGGGAAACAGAGAGGTATTTGGGACATAAGAGAATTTGTGCTGCTTCATTGTTAGTTGTTCATGTTCTGATTTCTCAAACCACATATGTTTGTGTCCAGCTTTAATTGGAAATCAAACTGAAAGAAATATGTAGTACAATTTCTAATCAGAGAAAAAAAAGTACAACTATAAATCCTTTACTTTACTTGCTGCATCACAACACGTCCTAAAAGATTATGTATTCATACATTTAAGGTGGATCAGGGTTGGTCTTTCATTGCTTTAGAGCAGTAGTCCATTGAAGCTGCTACGTTGCCACTAAGGAATGTCCAATGTCACAGTGTGCTGGGGATGAAACGTTAGAACATCTGCTGTGATCTTCTTATAGAACCACAGAAATTAGACAACAAATGGCTAGGGTGGGATTTGACATTGATAACAACATAAAAGCTATAAAGTAAGAAAAAATGTTTGATAGTAAAAGACAGTTTTTCTGGTTAATCATGTGTATTATTAATACCCACATTTGGAAAACAAGAACTAAGTGGTTGTGAAACAAAAAAATGATTAGCAGTGAGGCTGTTGGTAAAAACATTTTTCCAGATCTGAGGAGGAGAAAACAGAAGAACAATAGTCTTTTACCTTGGGAACTTTTAAACATATGAATAGATAAATAATTTTAAGTATTTTTCTTTTTTTAATCTCTATTCTTTCTCTGTGTGTTGCAAATTGTTATGTCTTGACTTGTACTTTGATGTAAATTGCCATGTGATTTGAATATAAAGGCTTTAAAAAAAACATCTTTCAACAACTATTCCTGTGACGGTTAAGATGCTGCCTCAAAATGAGTATCCTTTGAATTTCCAGCAACAACTTATAACATAAGTGCCACCACCATCCTTGTGAATTTGAACCAGAGATCATTGTAGTTTAATTATTCTATATATGCTTTGTGTATCCCCTCACAACACCACGGGCCTGCTCTTCAGGAGTTTGTAGAGTGGTGTGACAGCTCCAAACTTGAATTGAACGTGAGCAAAAACAAAGAGATGGTGGTGACCTTCTCTAGTAGGCAGAGGGATCTGGCTGCTTCAGTCACCACCACCATCCACGGGAAGCCATTGGAGGTAGTTGAGGAGTACAAATACCTGGGAACCATCTTTGACAACCTCCGGAAATTCTCTGCCAACACAGAGGAGATTCTCAGGAGGTGCCACCAACGGCTATACCTCGTCAGGAAACTCAACTCCTTTGGAGTCAGCACAGCCATCATGATGACTTTTTTTTTTTTTTAAATAGCCTTTATTTTCAAAATTCATGGCAATTCACAACAAAGCAACACATAAAAAACTTTGCATCAAAATATATGGCAATACACATAATAGTTTACAACAAATACATGAAAATAAAATTTCAATTAACCTCCCCAAAATCGTACTCAAACATTTTAACATTATTCATATCTTTAAAAAATCCCAAGGTAAAGGACTATTATTTTTCTGTTCTAGAGTTTTCCTCCTCCTTAAGTCTGCAAGAATATTCTTACAAACAGCCACACTATCCATCATCTTTTGTTCAATGACCACCTTGGCTCTTGTTTTCCAAATGTGGGTATTGATAATGCACATGATTAGCCAAAAAAGGCATCTTTTACTGTCATACATTTTTTCCTTAAACAGACCATACTTTATAGCTTTTATGTTATTATCAATATCAAACCCCACTTTAGCCATTTGCTGTCTGATCTCTACCGTTCTGTAGCAGGATAACAGTAAATGTTCCAGGGTTTCATATTGGTGACATAGCAGCTCCACTGAACTACTGCTCTAACCGGGAGACGTCTGACAGAAATCAACCAAACCGTGTCTCTCATGTTTTCAGAAATCAGTTTATCATAGACATTTTTAACTATTATCGGGTATTCTTCTACGCCCACGTCCTTATATTTTATCTGTCCTTCATTAATTTTGTTATTAATTATATTATGTACTTGTTTAGTGCATGTTTGTGTCCAATTAATGTCAAGATCTTTCCACTGCTCTGTAATGTCGCCAAAAAGAAGCTTATAATAAGGTATATTTGATCTAGCCCTACCTTTTAAATTTTCCCATTGTGCTACATTACCTTTAATCCAAGGAGTTCCTCTATTAAGAGCGCTAAAAACATTTTTAATAAAAGGAATTCTCAAAGTGATGCTAAGATCTGGCACACCCAATCCACCACACTCTTTACCTTTATACATCAAGGTTCGTTTCGTTACCTCTCGGTTTGTTCCCATATTAATTTAACACACAATTTGTTTAAAAGTATAATTGTTTTATGAGGAGGAGGAAAAACCGTGGCGAAAAAAAGAAGTTTCGATACTATGTGGGTTTTAACTATATTAACTTGCGCTTTATAATTGGTGTTTTTATTTTCCCATTTCGCTACTTCTTTAATTTCACATTCCTTTTTAGACCAGTTTAACAAACAGGGGTCCCCTGACTTTTTAACTATGCCTTCCTGGAAAGCATCATGACCTTCTCCATCACCTGCTGGTTCCACTCCCTCAGCCTTCAGAACAGGAACAGACTGCAGCACACTGCATCAGTGTGCTCTAAGATCATCGGCCTGCCTGTCAGAACTCTGGCACAGGTTTTCAGCCAACAGGCCCTTAGACAGGCAGCTAAAATCATCAACGACCCCTCTCACATTCTTAACCCCGCATTTCAATGCCTCCCCTCTGGGCGACGCCTCCGCTGCATTTCCTGCAGGACTGAGAGGAGGAGCCACCTTTGTCCCCAAAGCCACTCTGCTTTTTAACACCAGCTGATAAGACCATTTCCCACACCCATAAACCACACTCTTTTTAATACTGCCGACACTTTACTCACTTATAGTTATTTATTCACCTTTCAGTCACTTTAATTTCAAAACTGTAATTTATCTATATTGTGTATTTATTATCTCACTCTTATTGCCTGTTTATGCCCTGTCTGCGCGCTGCTCTGATGTATGTTAATTGCCCCTGGGGGATAAACAAAATCCTTCTGATTCTATCCTTTAATGAAGCCACAAAACACCTGATAACAATTTTCATGACTGTATTTTGAACTGATCAGTTTCAGCAGACAACGCACTGAAGCCATTCTTCCTTGGTGTGTGGCTTAAAGACAAACGTATCACTGCCTGCATTTGCCTAGTTACACAAACGTTTGTCATACTTAAAGGCTGAAGGTTTGGAGAGACAACCATGCCTCAATGATCCCTTGATAATCTTTGTAACTACCACATGCCTTTAACTTGCTAGTGAAACTAATTAAATCAAATGTCTTTTATTTGTCATAATTAGGAAACAAGATTAACAGGATAGAACACATCAAAGACCAAAGCTCTTAAAGACAGGTGTGTGGCTCTTAAAAGAGCCGTTTAGTTTTTTCAGTTGGTATGAATGAGTTTAACCGCCGAAGCCGTACAGAGTGCGGCCCTGTCTCTTCAGAGCGTACACCACGTCCATGGCGGTCACGGTCTTCCTCTTGGCGTGCTCGGTGTAAGTGACGGCGTCACGGATCACGTTCTCCAGGAACACCTTCAGCACACCGCGGGTCTCCTCGTAGATCAGCCCAGAGATGCGCTTCACTCCGCCACGGCGAGCAAGACGGCGGATGGCGGGTTTGGTGATTCCCTGGATGTTATCACGGAGAACTTTACGGTGACGCTTGGCGCCTCCCTTTCCGAGTCCTTTGCCACCCTTGCCCCTTCCACTCATGGTTACAGTTCCTTCTTTGAACGAACAAAGTCGAATAACATCGCACGCGAGCTCTCTAGTCTTATCTCTGAGTGGCGGACGTAATAGAAAACAGTTGCCGTATTTTGTTTTGTTTTTGGTGAATCAAATTTCATGAGCCCCGTCCACTTTCCTGCCCCAGTGTGGACCTGAACCGATTTTAGCTTTATTTGTTTTTAATAAGATATAATATAGTGATTAACTCATTAGTCTAGCACATGATTCGAGGTTGGAAGAGACACAAATCCCTGAGAGGGTTCCATCAAAGAGGATATCCAGCCTAAACACCTGGCCTAAATCAAATGTGGAGCCATGAGAATACTGCCAGTAAACGATCTACACATCTGTCATAAAGACTCACACCAAAGCCTCCTCATGATGTCTGAGCAAAGTCTGTTTTTATTTTCAAACAACTAGCATTTTTCATTTTATTTTGTTCTTGAAGCACTTACTGCAAATGAAAAAGCATCTTAAAAACATTTTTCCTGCTGTCTTTACTGCTTTACAACCCAAAATATAAGCAGATATAAATATAAACAGATACACTAAAAAAAATCGCAGTACACATTCTTGCAATGTCATTCATTTAAAATAACAGAAACAGAGCCTGCAATTCCACATTCTATGGCAATCAGGGAGGTTACATGATAACTTTTTTCAGAGATTCTGTTTCTCTTAAAGATGAAATTGTTTCTTCCACATTACAATCTTCAATTTGGTTTATTAAGATGTCATAAATGTACAATAAGTTTAACCCTTTCACAATAAAACTTATTCATTGTCCTTTGTGGTGAACAGCAGGACTTAAACCCTCCTATTTTTAATACTTCAAAAAGCTGAGGGCTGAAAGAGCTAGAAAGGATTTGATTCAAGTTTGTGGAAGGAGGGTTAGACTTTCAGCTTTTGGGAGATGAGGTGGAGCAGATCCAGACATTGCAGCAGAAAGGTGACATGTTTGAGGACGAGTAAACCAGCTTTCAAGGAGCCAGATTAGGGACGAAGTAACAACACCCACAATCCAGTATGGATTAGAAGTAATGTGAAAGCTCGATCTCTTACACTGGGGGATTTGGTTTCCCTTGCACAGCTGAAATACATCTGCTCAATCTGCACAGGCTTTCCATGATCTCAGCAGACTGATGTAGATTTGCTAGAAGCGCACTTAACCCCATCACTTTTTTCTTTCTCAGTCCAATTTCAACCCTTTTGAAACTGGGTTGAAATTATTTTTTACATGAAACAAAATCAGCTGCTCAGCTGATCTCATTATAGCTAATGAAATAACTCATGACAGATTCTTCAAGATTCATCACGTTAACAAATGAGCTCGTCTCTTGTCAGAGTGCAAGAAGAAAGCTTCAGTCTGCTGAGACCTGTGTAGATGAGCAGATGATTCCTTTCCCAGGTCAAGTTTACACATTACTTTTTACTCATAATGGGCGTAGTGAATGCTGCTATTTTGGCCCTACCTATGCTCAAAAGCAGACATGTCCTTTGACCTTCCTTATCTCCCGTACGGCTCTCCTCCACCTCAGCACTCGGGATCACTCTCCTTCCAGAATTCTGGGTATAATGTTTGTGCTTTTTTTTTTCCACTTCTTTGTCTTACCATGTTTGTTCCATGTGAGACTTGGTCCATGATTCCAGCTTTATGTGATTATTGGGCAGAATGCAGTTTTATCAAAAAGCTTGTCTTTTAAAAAGTAATTTGTTAAAACAGTGTTTTAATGTAATATTTTTTTTTCCAGAAATTCCTAATCAGAATATGTTATTAATCCCAAAAGAAATGTGGTTACAGTTACTCCAAGACAATAAGAACCATAGCAGACTGAACTAAATTAAATAAAATAATATATTCCAAAAGTTATAACATGTGAAACATCTCTAATACATACAAATGGCTGAAATATAAATATACAGACTATTACAGAGAATAAATATATCATTGGCACCGTACTCTAATCTCAAACTTATACCTATTTTTAAATTACCCCAAAAT
This sequence comes from Pelmatolapia mariae, assembly GCF_036321145.2. Lineage (NCBI taxonomy): Eukaryota > Metazoa > Chordata > Actinopteri > Cichliformes > Cichlidae > Pelmatolapia > Pelmatolapia mariae. The sequence continues at coordinate 2,342,363 of NC_086236.1, read as the reverse complement.
GGCAGCTTCTTAAAACCTGTGTTCTCCTGGATATCAGGGAAACAAGAGGAATATTATGATATGGAATACTGACAACAAAATTAACAGAAATGGGCAAAACTGTCGTAGCAAAAGGTTTTTTTATGATGGCTTTGTCTTAGAATTATGGAGCATTTTCTGAAAGTTCCACATGGAATATAGTAGTATCCAACAGTGTCATATGAAAGCATGTAAATGAAAGCAGCTAGTGTGAATTTTTACATTCGCTCCAGTGGAGCCTTTGAATGGTCTAAAGAAAAACAGTGTTGACGGCTGTGGTGAGCTGCACATCATCAAACCCTGCAGAATACACTTCTGTGATGTCATTCGTAGATTTAAGATTGTGCCAGTGTACAGTTTAATAATTAAAAGGCAAACAGCAGTGTGTAGGATTTGTTATTATTCAACACAACAGCAGTGGGAAACACCAGGACATGTGCTCTTCAGAAGAGTTGGGTGGCTCTGAAAAGAGCCGTTGGGTGGGTGCAGTAGAGCTGCAGTTTACTTGGAGCTGGTGTACTTGGTCACGGCCTTGGTGCCCTCGGACACGGCGTGCTTGGCCAGCTCACCGGGCAGCAGGAGGCGCACGGCGGTCTGGATCTCCCTGGAGGTGATGGTGGAGCGCTTGTTGTAGTGAGCCAGGCGGGAGGCCTCAGCGGCGATGCGCTCGAAGATGTCGTTGACGAACGAGTTCATGATGCTCATGGCCTTGGAGGAGATGCCGGTGTCGGGGTGCACCTGCTTCAGCACCTTGTAAACGTAGATGGCGTAGCTCTCCTTCCTGGTCTTTCTCTTCTTCTTGCCGCCCTTGCCGGCGGTTTTAGTCACGGCTTTCTTGGAGCCCTTCTTGGGCGCGGACTTGGCGGGTTCGGGCATTTTCTTTCTTTGCTACTTCACAGCAGAGAATGTGCTCGCCAGCGCCGACCGGCTCTTTTATTTCCGCTGTATGCAAATAAGGCTGTGCAGATCCCCGCCTGCTATTGGTCGAGCTGTTGCTCCCCGTCTTTAGTGGGTAAATTGCTACTGCGCAGTCTCACAATGGAAAAAAATAGGACCTTCAGCTTTCATTCACTGGACTAACATGCACAACGCGACACGTCCGGATTGTGGGATTAGTTAAAGAAAGTAGATTGATGTAATGTATTGATGATGTTCTTGATATCAAACTGAAAACATGTAATATTTCTTATCAGAGCAACTAAACTAAAGACATTTTTTAAATCACATGCATCGTTTTTACTATTAAAGAACTTAAAATTATAGTCCTAGCATATAAACAGGTTTTGACTTTAATAAACATGCATTACATAATTCAACACAAATGTAAATCCTGTATTTGACAATAGAGCAATCACCGGAATAACTATGTAATATTTACTTGTGTATTCAGTCATGTCTGTTAATGTGAACACATCACTGTTACTACTTCGCTTTGCCAAATTTGTTCCACTCCAGGCCAGTGTTGTGGAAAATAAAATTGAGACCACGTCACTCCTGAAATGGAAAACCTGTCCAGGACGAACACTGCCCCACACCCACATTAGGAATAAGCTCCAGAGTCTGACACTATTAAAGAGTAGTGCAGCTAACTTATTCAACTACTCAGATTTCATATTAGAGTCCTGGACACCAATTAAAACAAGAGCTCTTATTTAAAGAGTCATGCATTATCGTAACAAATCCTTCCACTACAAAATATATGTCAGCGTATATGTCCAGACCAAAAGAACATAAACCCATATAATCAACTAACACAATATTTAAAACCAAAGCTCTTAAAGGGAGGTGTGTGGCTCTTAAAAGAGCCGTTTAGTTTTTTTAGTTGGTATGAATGAGTTTAACCGCCGAAGCCGTACAGAGTGCGGCCCTGTCTCTTCAGAGCGTACACCACGTCCATGGCGGTCACGGTCTTCCTCTTGGCGTGCTCGGTGTAAGTGACGGCGTCACGGATCACGTTCTCCAGGAACACCTTCAGCACACCGCGGGTCTCCTCGTAGATCAGCCCAGAGATACGCTTCACTCCGCCACGGCGAGCAAGACGGCGGATGGCGGGTTTGGTGATTCCCTGGATGTTATCACGGAGAACTTTACGGTGACGCTTGGCGCCTCCCTTTCCGAGTCCTTTGCCACCCTTGCCCCTTCCACTCATGGTTACAACTTCTTTGACCGAAAAAAGCTGAATAGGGCTTATTTGGCAGGGGCTGTTTATTTGTGTCCCATCTGCGGACGTAACAGAGAAAAAAGGGCGAATTTTAACAAAGCCCCGCCCATGTTTTTCAAATTGCAACCGTCTTTACGGAAAGACGTAAAACCGCTCACTGACGTCACACTTTCAGGGACAGACAGTAACAATAGCGGACATGTTTTCAGAGAACATGTGGATAGCTTTTATAAAGATTACCTGGATTAAATGGATCTAAAAAATGTAAAAACAGAGAAACTACATTTTCAATAACAAAATTATAAGTAATTCAAAAAGGGTGCCCAGGGGCAAAGGTTAGGCATTTGCACAGGATTCAAGGAAAAAAGGAACAAGTCAAGACAACAGGGAGAGTAAAACACAGAAGAAAGCGTCTGTAAGAGGTAACTGTAGAGGTGGTGTGGCAGCACAGGTATTCTGTATGCAATCTAAGACTCAAAGATTAAAAGGTAGCATTGGATGTGGAAATTAAGCTAAAAAAAAGGTCTTTGTGGGATGGGAACGTCACATTCTTTGCTGCCTTTCTTATTTTGGAGTCTTAATCACCATTCTTGGTGGGTGCTGATAAACCTTTATGTTTGATGTCAGCCCCCAAAGACGTTTTTTCTTTTCGTTTAGTAGAACTAGGCATACACACACATTAATTGATATAATCAAGAAAATAAAGAAAACGAATACTTTTTTTATTTTCTAAAAACACACACACACATCTGAGATATCATCCTTTATGTGATCTTTACCCTTGAATTGCAACACTGTCATACGTCAGAATCAGAGAAACTTTATTAATCCTAGAGGGAAACTGAGTTGTCATGGCAACAAATATACAACAAAAATCAAGCACTCAAATATGATGAGAAAATGAGTGTAGAAACAGACTTATGATAGATAAAAAATAAAATAAATAGTTAATTATAGAGATAAAGATATAAACATAAATATACATATAAACATAAAAAGACAAGTATGTGCGCAAATATGTCATGGTGTACAAAGCTGACAGGGTGCACTGAGGTGTGATTAATACTTTTCCACATGCGTGGATCTGACCCAATTAAAGAGTCTGACAGCAGCGAGAAGGAACGACCTGTAACGTTCCCTCAGAAAGCGAGCTTGAAGGAAACTGTTGCTGAAACTGCTCTGGGTGTTACGGAGAGGCTGGGAGTCACTCTCCATGATTGTCGGCAGACTCATACCTTATAGGGAAGATGGCGTCGGGTGTCACGGCACACCATCTCTCGTTTCTGCATTGTTTATGTTTTGTGTTCTTAGTGGTGTCCCTGCTAGTTTTAAAAACCCACTGCCTGTTGGTATATGAGCGACAGACGCTGCTTAATATCCGTGACTCGCTGCTGAAGCTCCCCAGCTTTAGCGAGCGATGTGGAGGACTCCCGCCGTCTCTGGCGTCGGTACAGGAGGAACTGGATCGCCGTGATCCACCCTGGAATCCTTCAAAACGGAAGCGCTGGAGAAGTGGACGTATACTTGGCAGGCGCTCTGGGAAGCGTGTGCGGGTCAGAACTTGGATGCGGCGGGTCCTCACCATCGGCGACCCTGGCTGTTTAGGACAAACAGCGCTGCCTTCTTCCTGTTTACCCGACGTCATCGGAGCACGCTCACCCGACGCTGTTTTATTGGTCGCCATGCCGACGGGATACGAGGGGAGATGGAGCGAATATAAACAACCTACAATTACTGCCTGCTACTACGGATGGACAAAGAGTTAAATTAGCTCTCTTAAATGCAAGATCTGTATCAAATAAAATTCATGCACTTCGGGACTTTTTTGGTACATCCCCCCCCTTTCCTTAGACTACGATGACCTGGATGACTGAGAACCTTCACAGACATCCCCCCCCCTTTCTTTTGCACAAGTCGAGGAGCGTGTCAGGTTACATTTTACTGTGTGTTATACTTGTATAACTATGCATGTGACAAATAAAGAACCTTGAACCTTGAACCTTGATTTACCCATTTTTACCCAGGAGTTATGTGTGGACACCTTGACTGCGAACCTTAATAATACACTTCTTGAACTACTGGACTCAGTTGCTCCTGTAAAGAAGTTAAAATGTCCAAAAAAGGAACCCTATGCCCTGGTTAAATGAGGAGCTCTTGAATTTGAGAAGAAATTGTAGAAAAGCAGAGCGTCGCTAGAGATCCTCCAGACTAGAAGTATTTCTCCAGGCTTGGAAGGACTCATTGTCTTCTCTTCAATCAGGGATGTCAGCAGCGAAAGCAAATTATTTCTCAAATCTCATTATGGGTCATAAACATAACTCAAAACTCTTATTCAACACAATGTCGCAACTTACAGAGAGTAAGTCAACTCTCTGCTGTTCTAATTTGACAGCTCATGACTTTATGTTTTTCAGGGACAGGGCTGCAACACTTAGGAATCAGATTACTCCCTCATCGAGCTGTTCATTAGACTATTCAGCTGCTTTGCCTGTTGGTGCTGATAAACTGTTTTCTGACTTCAAGATTGTTTCCCTGTCTGGATTAACTAAGGTTGTCAAAGCAGCTCGATGTACAACCTGTTCTTTGGATCCTCTACCAGCCTGGGCTATAAAGGAACTGTGGTCAGTATTAGGACCCTACATTCTGTTTCTCTTAAATACTTTGTTGACAACTGGAGTCTTCCCCGAATGTTTTAAATCAGATGTGGTAGTACAAATCTTAAAAAAGCCTGGACTGCATGTTGACATGGTCGCAAACTATAGACCTATCTCACATCTGTCTTTTTTGTCTAAAGTCTTTGAAAAAGTGTTTTTTAAGCAGCTCACTGAGCATTTGTCAGCAAACAATCTGTTTGAACCATTTCAGTCTGCTTGTTGACCAAATCACTCCACAGAAACAGCTTTAGTAAAAGTGGTAAATGATCTGCTGGTAAATACAGACAACGATCGCATTTCAGTTTTATTACTGCTGGATCTAAATGCTACGTTTGACACTGTGGATCACTGTATTTTAATGGATAGGCTTGAACATTTTATTGGAGTTACAGGAAATGTTTTATCATGGCTGAGATCTTACTTGTCTAGGAGGTCTCAGACTGTTAGTTTTAAAAATGATTTCTCCGAGACCTGTGCAGTGAGGCATGGGGTCCATCAGGGCTCTGTACTTGGACCATTGCTGTTTTCTATGTATCTGCTGCGTCTTGGTGTTCTTTTTACATTCTTTTAATGTAACCTTTCATTGTTACGCTGATGACCTGCAGCTTTATGTTCCTCTAACCATTGGAAATTGTGCTGAAGTTTCTAAACTAGAATGTTGTTTATCTGCAATTAAGGGCTGGTTATCGGATAATTTCTTGCTCCTAAATCCTGATAAGACAGAGTTGATGCTCATTGGGCCACAAAAATGTCAGCACTTGTCCCAAAATTTCATCTTGAAAATTGATGACGATGTCATAAATTGCAGGGACAACATAAAAAACTTGGGCGTGTGGTTCGACATGGTGCTCTCCTTCGAGTCTCATGTAAAAGAGATAACAAAGACCGCCTTTTATCATTTGAGGAACATCGCCAGAATCAGACAAGTTTTGTCAAGTGACACTGCAGAGGTTCTTGTCCATGCATTTGTGTCTTCCCGTATTGATTATTGTAATGCTCTTCTTTCTGGCCTACCAAAGAAAGGTTTTAGAGGTCTACAGATGGTGCAAAATGCAGCTGCTCGCATTTTAACAAGAACTGGGAAACTTGAGCACATTAGCCCTGTTCTGAGATCTCTGCATTGGCTACCTTGTCAGGTTCGAGCAGATTTTAAGGTCCTGCTGCTCACCTACAAGGCTTTAAACAGATTGGCACCTTCATACCTTTCTGACATTTCACACTTTTATGTTCCATCCCGTGCTCTACGATCTCAGGATTCTGGCCTTTTAAAGGTTCTTAGAGCCAGAAAAAAGACAATTGGAGAGCGTGCTTTTTCTTTTCGTGCCCCGTTTTCTGTGGAACAACCTCCCTCAAGATATTAGGCAGGCATGCTCTGTGGAGGTTTTTAAAACTAAGCTGAAGACACATTTGTTCACCCTATCCTACAGGTCTTAATTCTATGGCTTTTAGTTTTTAAATTCTTACTGTTTTTTACTTGTATTGCTTTTATTTATTTATCTTTTTAGTTTCAAACAGTTGTACAGCACTTTGTTTGAAAGCGCTTTATAAATAAAGTTATTATTATTATTATTAAGTAAAAAAGTGAGTAAGATGGCGCCGAGTATGGCAGCCTCGTTGCGAGCTCCCCCAAGCAACAGTAATGCATATACTCTTACTCTTATATATTGTACATATATTTATTACTTTCAGATTTAGCCATTCTTATATTTTGCTTGTTTTACGTTATTGTTTTTTTGCACAACTCTGTTGCTTGTGAAGCTCGCACACAAGAATTTCACTCACATGTACTGTACCAGTGTACCTGCACATGTGACGTGACAATAAAAGTGATTTGATTTGATTATTATTATTATTATTATTATTATTATTATTATTATTATTATTATTATTATTACATACTTATTTATACAGACCGTGAGTGGAATGTTAGCTGATAAGTTGCATATTCCTCTCAGAAGTGTCACACGAATCAAACTGAACTGAACTTTAGGTAGTTACATTTCAGGTATTTGCTGATCTTGGTTGGTGTCAGGCATATCAGTTGACTTGTCGGCCTTATAAGTATGAACATAATTTAGCAATCGTACATGTTAAATAAAATGTGTGGTTCACATAAAAATAATTACAGACACAATTCCCAAAAAATGATCTGAACAGCACCACATGCTCATATGAACCATGAAAGTTTACCTTTTTGCACTTTTTGAAATTCTATTTCATATTGGGAACCAGTGCTTATTCCTGCTCTTCCATATCACTGACATAAAACTACTGCAGTTAATTCAAAATTTAACTCCATAATAGCATCGCTCAATGTCAGAATGTCTACTGCCCACATGCACTTCAAATCTGTAACTTAGATAAGCCTCAGTTCTTCAAACTATAACTAGCACAGCTGGATTTATTATTCACTGTTTGTCAGCGTGGTTCATAAATCTCTCACAAGAGGGCAGCAGTACGTAAAACTCCAATCACCAGCAGCGCCCTGCATGGAGACTCTTACATCTGCATAAATTGTTGTTTTCATCCAAACATCCACAGAAATGTAGATTTTTATAAATTCTGATAAATCACCTCTATGACAGCTTAAATAGCACATATATTATGAATATTAATAATAACAAAAATAATAATAATAATACAAAAAGAAAATATAAAACAATCTGAGGGGAAAAGACAAAAAGAGGCAATCCTATGTTTTACAGTACATCAAAATAAAACATAATTCAACCATTAAAATACTGCATATAAAACTAATGGCAGGATGAGAGAGCCTGACTCAGTGTAGGAGACATGTGGACCAGAACTGATGTCAGCGTGTAATCCACTGCCCCTCGGCAGGTTTCCAGAAGTTGGCCAGTCAGAAGAAAGATGGTTTTAAGAGGGCAGCGTGAGAGAAGAAAGAGGCACAAAGGGCCATCCAGACTGCAGATCCTTGCCCCGCCCCTTTGAAATATGACTCCCACCCATATGCTTCGATTAGTGTCCATCTACATGAACCTTTAAAGGCCATCTTTACAGGTACTATTACACATCAACGGGACTTTATAAAATGGGAATTAGTAAAGATGACCTGTGTTGGAAGCAGAGACGGGCAGTAATGCGTTACAAGTAACGCGTTACTGTAATCCGATTACTTTTTTCAAGTAATTACTTTTTCCAAGTAACGAGTAAAGTAAGGGATTACTATTGCAAAAAAGGTAATTTGATTACTGTTACTTTCCCGTAAGCGCGCTGCATTATTGCGTTACTAAAACCGTGATTTTTTGCGAGAGTGTCTCATGACAGTGACGTAAGTGAGGGCGACGTTCGTGGCAACAGCTGTGTGCAGATCAACAATGGATAATATATCGAGTGCAGGAGAGAGTATGAGCGTGCAGCTTTCAAAGCGTGGAAGTACTGACCTTACTTTGAGTTTGATTCTGCAAAAAGTGACAAAAACATCAGCGTCCGCTGCTCACTGCGTGGGAAGAAAACTTCTTTTTACAGCGAAAAAAACCCCAAAACTTCCAAGGAAGCACCGAGTACGCTGCCACGGGAATGTGACATTCACAGAGAAACTCCCAGATCCTCCCACTGACCGCTGCGGCACACCTGCACCAGGGCAAACCTCCGCCTGCCCCACTCCTGCTATACAGGTGAAAATAGAGCAACAGGACCGCTGAGTCCTTGATTTTATTTATTTTCTGCTGTGTTTTACTTGCATCTATTTGAAAGACTGAGTGTAAACACAAAAAAATATTTTATTTTATATGCTGGAATATGCAGAAAATAGGTTTAAATGTTAAACATATTTCTTCCAGTCAGAGAATGTTGCATATAATTTAATGTTTGCTTGATGCATAAAGTTAAAAGATTAAAACTAATAAAACAAGTTTCAAAAAGAGACTTTTTCATTTGATTACATTTTATATGATGGATTATGCAGAAAAAAATAGAATTGTTCTGAAAGATCTATCACTTTATTACCTATTCAGGTTGTAAATTATGTTTTTTTAACATAGTAACTAAGTAACTAATTACTTTTGAAAATAAGTAATCAGTAAAGTAATGGGATTACTTTTTGGGGGACGTAATCAGTAATTAGTTACTGATTACTTTTTTCAAGTAACTTGACCAACACTGGTTGGAAGTGCCAAGAAGCAAAAGGTACACTAGTACATGCTATATGGGAATGTCCACTGGTCTCTAGTGATGTGTCGGTCGCAAACGAAATGGCTCTTAGAGCCGACTCTTTGAAGTGAACGACACGAGCCGTGGGTTGTTTTTTTTTTTTCCTTTCTCTCACCCTCTCTCTCGCACTTTTTTCCGCTTCACTCCGCACGCGAGCCTTGTGCTTGCGCTGGGAAGAGGGGGGAGGGGTGGTAGTTACACTCGCAGTAGCACAGGAACAGAGCGGGAGGGAGAGAGAGAGAAAGAGAGCCAGGGACAACAACGTCACATTAGAAAGGTATAGTAAGCATCCACAACTGTTTTCAGTTGGAGATGATAAAGGATTCAGAAAGTTTATTCATGCAGGCCCATATGACAGAGAATGTGCATCTTCTTTTTGTTTTGCATATTTTAATTTATATTTTATTGTGTTGTGGTTTGCAGTGTTTTGTGTTGTTTCACTTTAAATTTGCTTAAAAGGAAAAAGCTGAAAATTTAAATAGTTAAAAGTTGAAATGTAAATAGTTGGTTTTTGTATTATATGATTTATTTATTACATTTTATGTGGAGTGAATAAATAAAAGTGTATTTACGGTGGCCCCTAGAGACAAAGCACGTACAAACCCCAAAGCACGTACAAACTCCAAAACACGTACAAACTCCAAAACACAACGGAGGTGCTGCACGATGCTAGGGGGCAGTGTTGAGCTTTTGTTACCTAGTGACTACACAAGCCAAGAAGTACCAACGACCGGATTTGGTGTGTGGTAGTAACAGCTAAATGAACATTTTTTTAAAATTATTTGAACATATATGAGTGCTTGTGTATAAATACACAAACAATACACATATGCTTTCAACTGTGTAATTTAAGTGATCTAGGGTAGCTCTGTTTTGGAAGTTCAGTTAACGATATCAATGTGTTTTGGAGTTTGTACGTGCTTTGTCTCTAGGGGCCACCGTATATATTTGTATGTAAACATATAAATAAAACCATGGTTCTTTTACATTAGTAATTTTTTTGTGCATAATTTTATATTGTTTTGATAATAAATTAATTAGAGCAACAAAACAACCTGAAGAGCCGGTTGGGAGCCGAAAGAGCCGGCTCTTTTTAGTGAGCCGAGCCGAAAGAGCCGGTTCTCCAAAGAGAGCCGGAATTCCCATCACTACTGGTCTCCCCAATATGGGAAAATGTTTTAAAATATATGGAGGGATGGGTGAAATTTAAATTACCTAGCTCACTGAGATTGTGCCTATTGGGGGGCAGAGGCGAGGTGCCACAGTCAGACAAAGCAGGCTTCCGAGTGTTAAATACTGGGCTTGTGACGTGTGTTTGTCTTATTTTAACACTTTGGAAAGCGCCTCGGACTCCAACCCTGAAAATGTGGAAGGAGAAAATGCTGGGAAGACTGAGCAGCAAGACAGAGAGTCTAACAGAACAATGTGACAGTTTTTGTTTTTATGGGTCTACAGCATGATGACAATGTGAGATACAGTCTGAATTGAGAATTAAGGGTCTTGTGTGTACAACACTTTATTTATAGTAACCCCCCCCCCGCCGTTTTCATTGTCTTTCTTCCTCACTCAGTGTGGTTTGTGTTGTTATGCTTGTTTAAATGTTAAAAAAAAAAAACTTTAATTACAAAAGAAGGCCATCCTTTCTCTTCCACCTGCTGCTATATTCTGAATTTAATACCCAAAACCTTTATTTCGATTATTTCTTACATTACAGACTTTTAATATAAACATTCTGTGTTCTTACAGATAAATCTGCCAGCATTAAAATCATCTCCAGCTGCAACATTAACCTCATTAATGAACATTAATGATCCAGTAACACTGTGGATATAGCCGGCCAGTCAGGAGGAAGTGGGCTTTAAACAGGCAGAGCTAGAACCACTTCTAGCTCATTTTAAGGCATTTTAGAAGCAATTTGTTTCACAAAGACATAAACCTGATGGGAAGCAGCAGCTACTTTTAGGCCGTGGGTGGGGTTCAGCCCGACCTTCGTCTGCATTTCTTTCTTGCATGCAAACTGTGTCAAGGTGAGCAACAACAGCCAGCGAGGCAATAAAAGTCTTTGCTGTTTACAGCCACCATCATCAAACTTTCCATAAAGTGGAGTTTTATGGCTGTTTGCTGGTTAATGGTTTACCTGGAGACAGGTGACAGTGGGAAACAGAAAGAAAATGGAAGCGAGTTCACACATACAATCATCCTTATCTTCTCGCTTGTTTCTTTCTGTAATTCTTCTTTGTTGTCTCTCATTTTGTTTTTGTCTTTAGAAACACATAAAGCTCGTGGAGATCGTGATGATTCTTAAACTCGTCCCCAACCTGAGTTTGTTTGTTTGCTGTGTTTTTACGTTATTAAAGTTTCCATCTTTGCTCAGAAAAAAGCTCTTTGACCTCACAGAGGCTTTGACCTGTTTAAAGGAAATAAAGAAAGATCACCTTTGAGTCTGGATGTGCTCATTCTGTGAGAGGTCATTAACCAACCTGTCCGTCCTGAGATTAGTCTGTAGTTTTACAGCTGTAAAATAGGAGTGAAATCATACGTGGGAGATTAATACCAACCTACGAAAGGAAAACTATTATAGACACAGGAAGAAACGCTGAGGGTCGCAGTTTCTTCTTATTTTAGGTACATTCAATTAAATATAAAATATTATTGTTTGTTGCTGTTCTATATTTTTATCTTATTCATTACTACACACTGCCTCAATTAATTTTATAAAACTGGCTATAATATTACAAACACCAGTGTTTATTGCACAGGTAGCTGCTTTTACAACAAACATTAGCATCGTCAGAAATGTTTGAAAATGTGCAAAATGCTAATAATTCATAAGATTTTTTTATTATTCCTCTTTTTTTCGAGAAATTTAAATTTTACCCAAAGTTCTGTAAATGTGTTTATGTCATATTCCATTTAATCAGGTGATTTATTGACCTTTGCTTTATGTTTATGTTCATCATTCACTGTCAGCATGTTAGCATGGAAAGGCCCCAAAAATAAGTATCACAAATTATGGAATGTTTATATTTAGATAATGAGATTTGTCTGCCTTCTGTTTTTATAACCAGTTACAGCTCTGAGTCACAACGAGTGCTGCTAAGGCTACAACATGTTACTAAATACAACACAAAACTTTCAATATTGTTTTTGTTTATTATTATTATTATTATTATTATTATTATTCATAATAATAATAATAATAATAATAATGTATAGCTTTTATGTATCTTATTAAATTAAATAAAAAATGAAACAAAAACCTACTTTTACATTTCACATTGGATTAATTATACATATACAGACACACAAAAAGCGGGTAGAATAAGTATTCAATATGTGAATATATTTCTAAAGCTACTATTAACACTGAATTCTCACAAGATGTCTCAAACCATAGATGTCCATAATGTTCATATATATATATATATATATATATATATATATATATATATATATATTATATATGACAGAGAGAGAAAATAAATATTCATGCGCTAAATATTGGTCATACAGAAGCAGTTTAACCAGAAGCTCCTCACATGACACGATATCGATATAAGAACTATCAAACACTTGAAAACATGAATGCTGGTGTGAATTATTGTGGCTTTTATGTGATTTTTACTGCAGCAGACTAAACTAAATACTCATCAGTGTAAAACAATAAATCTCCCATAAATCCATAAAGACGCAGATAATTCCTCTTCAGGAGGGCAGCGGAGGGGCGATCGGAGGACAGGGAGGATGGCAGCTTCTGCTACAGGGTTGCTGGTTTAAATCCCTGCTGCACGGTACTGATGAACAAGGCAGGGACCAAAAATGTTTATTTGCAGATTTGTTTAAAATGTTTAAAAGAGGTTTGAAATCAAATTTAAATAATTAAAAGGTTTGAAAAGTAATAAGTTCCTGATTAATACTTAAATAGATATTTACATTTTAAATCAGCAGCATATTTATATGTAAATGATTAATAATGACAAATGCAGTTCTCTGGAAAAGGAAAAGCATTGGAGATCATAAATGATAACAAAAAATAGTAAAATATTTAACTTTAGTTGTATTTTTCATTTAAAGTAATCTTTTCAGAGCACATTTGTACTTTTTTAGCGCCCGGCATGATGCTTACATAGATTTCTTTTTACATGAAACATGTCTAAGTATGTTTTTGTTCAAATGTCACACACCTTTATATACATTTCTAGAAAATCCTCAAAATAATATTAAAAATAAATCCAGAATTCTGTTTTCTGTTCTGTAAACATCTGGATTTGGTTCACAAGACAAACAGCAGGTGGCGCTGATTTTCAGCCCAACGAAGAATAAGAAACAGAGACAGATGTGTAGCTCAAATAATAAAAATTGTGATGAAAACATCAGATTTCTGTTCACAGCTGACTGTATACTGGCGTTAGGTGTTGGTGTAAACGGGGACAGCCTGTCAGCTGATCAGGCCGCTCTGATCAGTTCAGCTGCTAAAAAAGTGGAACTGCTGTTCAGTGCAGGACAGTGGAGGATCTGAGCCTCATGGTGAGGTGTTAAATTATCAGCATTAATAATGGATATAAATAACTGACTTTTTCTTCTTCTATTTTTTTTTACATGTAATGCCCTCACTGGATGGCCTCAGTGATTTCTTACTGTGTTTTTTCCCTCACTTTGCTTTTTTTGATTGTCCCTGCTGGGTCACCCCAGAAATGCACCTGGTCACATGATCCCTGGAGTCTTTACACTTTCATAATGAGTTCATGCAATCCTCTCAAGGTCTATATTAAATATAAGACACAGAAGATTTTAGAAGTTTCCAAAATGTATATTTGACTTCCCAACAATCAAAACATGAATTCATAAATGATGAAAATTTAAAGTAAAACTGATCATGTGGATGGTAAAATAGTTGTTTTCTGACAATTTTTTTTTTAAATCTCAGTGTGTTTTGTCATGTGTATGGCAAAACACATCGACTGTGGGACGCCATCACATCAACACAGCCCAAAATCTCGGAATTATTGAATCTGAAGCATGCAGAGTTTAGGAAGCTCCTGGCCGGGGGGCCTAAACCGGCACTATCAATGTGTACCTAATAAAGTGGCCTGATGAGTTTTTGGACTCACGCTGTCATTTCATGTCAGGTTGAATAAAATAAGTAAAGTAAATAACTCTAAGACTCGGGAGGATTATTCAGGACACGCTAATAACTCGTAATGGTAAAAAAGTATCTACACAGTGTCTACATTTATCTCTCATAGTGTCTGTCTTTTTTTTTCTTACATTTTATGACATTAACTTCTATTTTTAATCATGGCCTTACATTAATTTTATTGTTATTTCTTTTAAAACAACAGATTCTAATATAATTCCAAAGAAAAGTTTTTCTTAGTATAATTTTATTTTACTTTTTATGGAATAATTAAGCATCATTTTGTATGAAATAACTGTTTTGTAAAGTGACAAAGTAACTATTCAGACTCTCACTCAAAGTTGTAGCATCCAAATCGATCTTAAGTACCTAAAGTAAAAATACTCATCGTGCAGAATGACGTACGTTTTGGGGGTTTTTTGATCATAGTGATTGATTCGTTAAAATGTAGATCACTTTGATGTAGCTTTCATATTAGCAGGGATACACTCGCAGTCCACCCTCTCATCCAAATATGCTCAACGTCTAACTCCAAAAATCAAACATGGCAGCATCCAAAACAGCAACGCTGACGCCTCAAAATGTTACAGCGAGTGCTGTCACCGTGGCTACGCCCCTCTCTCTTTCTTTTGTATACAGGCTACAATAATTCAATAAACATATAAATCTATTTGATTAAACATCGTCACCGTCTCCAGGGTAAAATGAGTGAAGAGTTTCTCCTCCTCTCCTACACTGCAGCTCCACAAGTCATCCAAACTTTAATGTTATAAGATATTTAAACCCACTGAAGCCTCGCATTAGCTTCTGTCAGTGTGCTGTGAAATAGTCGCGCCCTCTTTCTTTTTACTTTCAGATCAGGAAGGAGACGAAGCTGCTGTTGACCTCCACTCGACCTTCCTCCTTCCTTTGTCCCTGGATGCGTCCTTTATCAACCCCTTTTTCCTCCAGAGCTGCATTTTTTATTTTTATACATATTTAAGATTCTTGTTTCTATTTTTTATTCTCTGTTTGAGATTAAATGGAGTAAAATATATCTGCTTTTATAATTTATATTATTTATATTTATAAAACCATGTTAAATTAAACTAAATTGAAAAAACAAAATTAAAAAATACTTTATTTTAATATGAAACGGTTTCTTACCAAATTTGACCGATTGGGATTCATTTTATTTTAACTTTATTTGTACTTTGAAGTAAAAATAACGTTTTTACAAAACAGTAAAAAGTTTTTATCTTTTTCACATTTCATATTTTACATGAACTGCAACAGATTTTTATAGTTCAAAGGTATAATATTAATATGAGCATTAAGATATATGGTAGATGAAAACATCTAAAAACACAAATTTGAGAATAATAAATAAATAAATAAAACAAAGGAAAAATGTGTTTGACCTGTAAATATTAGTTATTTTATTTTTCGTCCTGTTATCCTCTTTTTAAACACAGTTTTATTTTAGTTATTATATTTGAATGATGCTGCACAAATAAACACTATATGAACTTTGACAGAGAAAAAATAATTAACCTAAAGTGAAAAGCTGCTTCTGTTCATCTGCCTTTGAAATACTCAGATTAGAATCATTTATTAGAAATCATTAAATCTGGAGACTAAAACGAGGGAAATGTGTCTCACAGACAGGCATATAAATCAGAGGAAAATGATCAATATTAACCTCCTAACAGATCAGCTGATTAAAGATAAATAGTTTAACCCTTTAAATACTTTGATGAACACAGATGATGTTTTATTTACACTCTCTTCATACGGATTAAACAAAATAGGAATCCAAAATTTAAATGCTTCGTTCATGATCTTTATACATTTTGTCCACATGAAGAAAAAGTTTCCCCTTAAATGTAGAATTCATCAAGAAATGGATCATTTTTACACTTCGGATGCGAAAAACGTTTAAAGCCTGATGATTTACAAAGTTATTAAAGTCTTTTGTTTGATAAACTTTTAATGAGTTTATTTATTTGATATTTAATATGTGATATACGTGTTTATACTGTGATTGCATGCATTTTAATTATAAACACTTTGATATCAGATTTTTTTTCTCAGTTCGAGTTCACATTTTAAGATTTCTTCCATTTAAATTTCAGCTTTTTGAAAAAGAAATTCAAGCTCGCTAAATAAACGTGTCTGAAGAAAAGATCATATTGAAAGTGTCATGATTAAAAAATGATGGATGGCTCGGTCTGCCGTCTCTCTGAGGACATATTAGCTGTTTTCTGTCATTTGTCGGATCGTCTCCGTCCCTTTGATGGAGGCCTTTGAAGTCCAGCAGCGGACTGTCATGCAAATGGAGGCCGATAGAGAGGAGCCTGGGAGGAGAGGAGGCGGAGGTGAGTGTGGGAAAAACCTGCTGTGGAGTCTCAGTTTTTATCAGGGTTTAATTCAGAAAGAGGTTTTTTAGTTTTAAAATAACGAGGATGATGTGAGGAGGAAGAGGAGGAGTGGGTGGAAGTGAAGAGAGGAAGAAGAGCGCGAGAGGAAGAGAGACAGCGTGTAAGGGTGGTGAGGAGAGGTGAGGGAGGGAGATAAGAGCAATAAAAGTGAACATGTGACTGCTGCAGTTTTTAACAGGCAGCTGATGGAGACGCCACAGAGAGAGAGAGAGCGAGCAGGTGGAGGTGTGGACAGGTAGACACGCGCGCACTCAGAGACTGAAGTTTACCTGCAGACCAGGTGAGAGAGGCAGGCTGGATCCGCAGTATGCTGAGGGAGTCCCCTCACCTGGAAAGATGTACGTGAGCTACCTGCAGCTGGACAAGGACCCCGCCATGTACCCGCACCAGAACCCGGTCACGCGCCACCCGGGCCTGAGCCTCAGCCCGCAGAACTTCTCGGTGCCCGCCCCCCCGCAGTACCCGGACTTCGCCTCCTACCACCACCACCACCACGGCATCGGCAACGAGCAACACCCGGCCCAGCAAGCCCCGCCGGCGGCCGGCGGCTGGAGCCCGGCATACCCGCCTCCTCCGCCCGCGCGGGACGACTGGTCCTCGCATCCCTACGCGCCTCCCGCGGCCTCCTCCGTGACCGGTACGGTGGGCACCACCCTGGGATTCGGGCCCACGGAGTTCCCCGGCCAGCCGCCTGCGCTGATCCCCGCCTCCCTGAACGCCTCCGCGGGGCCACTGTCCCCCGGCTCCCCGCGGAGGAGGACCCCGTACGAGTGGATCCGCACCTCCGCGCCGCCCAGCAACCCCAGTAAGACCCCCACACCTGTTCCCTCTTAATGCCGCTGATGTACCTGCTCCCGCTCACCTAAGCTAACGAACACCCCAACAATAGCCAGGTTTTTACCTTAAACCCGCTCATGGTTCCGCCTTTAACCGCTTACTCGTCACTTTTCAGCTGCTTGTGGTTTTATTTTATTCCTGAAGCAAACCGAGCTCCAACAGTCTGTTTGACATTTTAATATGAGGCTGATATGAGACGCAGTGATACTCAAATGTCTGCACATGTGTACTCAGGTTGGAGATAGCGGCAGCCCGGCACGAAACACGCTTATAATCGATTAATCGGCCTGAGATGAAGTTTGGTTAACGAAAAACGAGCCCCTCCTTTTGACTCTTTAAAGTTCAGCAGCAATGATCCTGATAATGGTTTCTTTTCCTTATGACGAGATGATTTTCCTTTCATAGATATTATAAATAAGCTGCATGTAGCCGCTCATGCTCACAGTAAAAATAAAATGATTTAAACGTTATTAATCCGCATAATTGACGTTTTAAAAGCTTACATTTTATATTTACTTAAATTCCGTTTTCCCCCTTTACTTGTGCAGATTTATTCCTGAATAATTTCCCAGATCGTTTTTATTTTATTATCTGGATGTAATCGTCGTCACTTTGGAACTTAATTTAATTAATTTAAATTGGAACCTCATCACTGACGCTCTATTTATTTATTTATTTATTTATTTATTTATTTATTTATTTTAAACCGCTCTCATTATTTTTAATGTTTTGGTTTCCTTCAGACTTTCAGATTAAAAGCTCCATATATCACCATGTCACGCAGCTTCACCTCAGTTCGGCTTAATTTGATTTCCTGCCGCTATTTTATTTTATTTTAAATTTATTGCCCAATATTTCCTTTCGTCCCATTCAGACTATTTTTGAAAGCTTTTCTTCATCAGAACCGCATGTTTCACTTCTTTGCACCGATTTTGACTGGTACTCGATGTTTATTCGTCGTGGAGGTTTGAACCTGCAGAATGAGTTGGTGCAGCTGTCAGGACATGACGGCTGAAGCGTTCCCACCGGGTCCCGGTCCCGGCCTGTCTCCGGATCAAACGTGTGAAGCCGGTTTTGAAGCCTTGTCATGTAAATGCGCCCCGCTGGTCGTGACTCCGGGCAGGCTGAGCTCGGCCTTTGTCCTCCGCTTGTCCCTGGGCGGAGAAAACAAGAGCCGACAAGATAGTTCCCACTTTGAAGTGGGAAGTGTGAATTTTGCTCAGGCTCCGAGGTTTCTGCAGCTCTTACATGTCACAAAACATCTTATCAGCTCGAAAGAAATGATTGTTAAATAACTTCAGCCTTGCTTCTTAATGCGTTTTTTAGTGATGAGAATTAAAAGCAATAAAATAAAATCAGTGAATCAAACTGAACAGCAGGATTGACTGGTGCACGGGAGGAGTTTTCTTCTTTTTTTTCTTTATCTTACTTTCTAATATAAAATAATGCAGGGTCAGTAAGATCTGACTGGGTGTTTTGGATACGTCCTGTGTTTCACACACCTGGCTAAAAACTACCTTCAGCTTTATTTCCCTGAAATGGTCTGAAGTTGCATTTATGATGGACATTAAAAAGGATTTGTTAGAAACCTGCAGAGATGAGAGGTCAGTAAGAGGTCAACCACCGTCCATTTTAAGCAGGGGTGTATCCAGGAATTTTACAGTAGGGTGGCACAGAACGGGGGAGGTGGGGGCCACAGGTGATTAAAATATTTAATAAAAATGCATGAATCTGGTGTAGAAAACGTTCCATAGGGAGCCCGATTCCCTAATTCATATACATGAAAAGTGGCACTGCAACAGACTTTAAACATCATTTATTATTTTATGTTGGATAATTGTTTTGAAGCCTTTTAAAAACTCTTTATCGTAAAGGATCCTGTTAATATAGAAGGTTTAGAGACCTCACAAAGAAAAGCCTGAACACAGCTCTCTGATTTTGATAGTTTATGTAAAAAAAAAAAAAAAAGAATAATTATAGTCTCTATTATCCTTTAACTTAAATATGTGTTTTTCATTTTAAATATAAATGAGAAATAAATAAGTAATGTTAGAGGATAAAGCATCTTTCTTTGGGGAGCTAGAGCCGGACTATCAGGTGTTTCTGAACATGAAGCCAACTCAAAGGTAACAGTCGGCCTCTGTCGACCTGCCGCCACCGCAGGAAGTCTGCAGCTGTGCAGGTCGGTAAAGAAAGATGCAGGCGGGTGAGAGTTGCAGCTGTTGGCAAGTAACTTGGGCATTTTTCAAAAGCTAAAAAAAAGCCCAAAGAATAGTAGTTTGATGCAGATGATGCTGTTTACAGAAGTATTTAAAGCTAAAATCATCAGTGAGACTAACATCTGATGAACCGCCCATCCCTGCGGACCACACCTGCAAGAGTCAACATTTTTGTCAGTAAGAAGGTCCCAAAACTGGAGGTGCACATGACATACAGGAGAAACCTCTAAAAATGACCTCACGCTTCGACTCTGTCAGTGACAGAGAGAGGGAATAACAAACAGTCGGGTGAATCTTACATTCCTCCACTAGGTCTCATTTCATTCTCTGCGTATATAAAGTACTTTCCTCAGGTACTGGTTAAGTTAATTTCATCTTCTACTCTATTGTGGATGTGAATATTTTGTTTTGTACTCTTATTATTATAATTTACTGCTTCTGTTTTTATTGGGTGAGACTTGGGGAGCTGTTTTATTCCCGTACTCTTTGTATTTTCATGTTTTACGGCTGCGTGCGGCGCTTAAACGCAAGACTCTTCTGTATGCATGTTGACTTTTATGGGTGTTTTTATTTGTAGTGTGAAAATATGACAATAAAATAGTGGTTTACATCCACGGAGTCGAGAGCTGTACGCTTGTAAATGCCCCGCTTGGTTCTGAGAAGGACAAAAACGCAACACTCGAAATCTCGACGGGTGTTTGGAGTGAAATCTGAGCTGTATTCAGCTGTAGTTTTCTAGTAAACTGCTGCATGGGAAAACACGCATTAGAGCATTTAACGATGAGGTCATCATTTGCAGGAATTTACTGTTAATAATAAGATGTAAGAATACAGTAAAGAACTGCACATTTATTCCTGGTAATCAGCTGTAACTCTGCAATAGAAGCTGTAAAATAAAATACAGTACTTTTCTCTTATTGACTGTAAGTTTAGAGTGAATGGTTTATGTTTGTGTGGATTATTGTCCTTCAAAAACAGACCTGGACTCGTGTTTGCTTTTTCCAACATTTCCATATTGTTTAGAGTCATATCAGTTTCCCTGTTGTAGATACGTCTCATAACTGTGAGTTAACATCCACAAGAAGCACACATGAAATCAGAACCAGGTTTCGTTAAAGCAGAAATTAGGAAATGAGCAAAAATTCCTTATTTTTCTTGTATTTGCTCATCAGTTTCAGCTGTCGGTGCCTCTGAAAGCCCATCTTTGGCTCAGTCTGTGCCGTGAGTAAACCTCTCTGTCTTTTTGATTTACGCTCCTTCATTAGCGTCTCCGCTCTCTCGGCTCTTTATCAGCTGAAGGAGAATCAAACTGTTGGTTTTTACTTTCTAACAAATGAAGCAGAAACTCTAAAGTTCAGACAGATGTTCCCTCTCAAACTAAAATGTTTGAGTTTTAATTCGCCCCGGTGAGCGATTAGAGCACAGACGGGGGTGGCACGCTGCTTATTGAGCTGTTGTGTGTTTAGTGTTAATATTGAATCAGAGCGTGTTAAAGAGCCATGAAGGCCTTTTTAATTAACTTAAACACAACTGTCTTCCTGTTATGTGCACACATACACAGAAAGTAGGTTTGTTTTCTTGTTTAAAGCTGTGAAATGATTCCTTTAGCTTCTTTCTTTTCCATGTTTTAGTTTTGAAGTTGCATTCCCAATTTAACTAAAATCATCCCTTAGATTATGTCCGTGGTTGACTTACCAAATGTTTCTAGAAGGCGCAAACTCAGTGACTTCCTTCTGAAGTGACTCTTTATTTATTCCAATTTTAAAAAAGCAAAGTTTCAATAAATCCCACCAACTAAAAAAAAAAATTATTTTAAAAGGATACAAAAGACTGAAAATAGATGAAAAATGGCCAAGAAGGATTCTAAACATTCACATAGAAATGGAAAATCGCAAAGAGACAAATTCTAATCTGTCCATTGTCTTTGGAATGACTTTCAGTCTCTGGTTTAATCTTAGGAGGTTTGGGGGCTTTTGTTTTTCACCCTCCATCAGGGCCCATTCTCTCAAAATCCACCAATGAAAATGTCTGATTTGTTTTTGTTTCTTTTTCTTTCCCCCTCCAGCACAGAAGATAATCAAAGCAGTTCCCAGATATGAATACATCATTTTTCATAACGGACAGCACGACCTTAAGATTTATGTATTTCTTGACAGTTAAAGTAACAAAGTAACCAATGTAGGTAACCGAGTATATTTGTGTTGACTAAAAAGAAGCAGGCTTTACTGCCTAAACACGACTGATTACATTTCACTGTGCTTTTCTCACAGCAGGTGTCATGAGCTGTTCGAGGTCGACATACAAAACTCAAACCTTTGATCTTTTTGTCCTGATTCTGAGACACATCAACAACTATTGTATTGTGTAATCTTTTCATATAAGACTGAATCATTTCAGGGGGTTTTTCTTTTTCTTTTCTTTTTTAAATAATAACATAAATAATGCATTGCATAATATGAAGTGTTTGCAAATAACCCAAAAATGTTGCTAAATAAGCCAACTGTGTGAGTTATTCATGGGATCCATTGACTTATTGGTTAAAAGCACTCTGACTTTAAGCTCTTGGGTGTTTTGGGAGTCCACTTGCATTGTGGGTAATGTAGGCACCTAAGTTAAGGTGAAGGAATAGTGTAGTATACAACCAATTTTCAAAGTTTAATATTTAACTGAATGTTTGAACAGCTCGTTTCATTTTCAGCGTTCACAGTAACACACGAACACCGGGACCATAAAGGAATAAAAGCAGATAGGGTTCTGTTTTATGCAAATGCAGCCGAGGCGGGGAGTCAATTTGAATGCAGGAGTCATGGTAAGAACACGCAGCTCCATCAGGGTTACAGCAGTTTGTCTCACAGGTTTATAGCACATAATATAAAATGCTTCCACTACATACGCTTCATTCACACTTTTACACACTAATAGCTGGTGTGATTTTTGTGTAGCTGAAGCAGATGATTAAACATGGAGGTGTGAGATGTCCTGTGTGCACTGAAGCCATATAAATTATGACTTCAGTGCACACTGCTTATGTAGAGGAATAGCCTCTAACAGAATAATATGCTTTTATGGGACTTTGAGTAGTTGTATTGTGATTACTTGACAAGTAAATACATGTTGTAGCTTGGCTAATTGTAGCTAAATTATTCATCTTTCTGCTAAAACTGCTTCAGAAATTCAGCTGATATTGCACAAATCGAGCATGAGCTGAGTGATGCAGCGAGAAAAGTTAAACTGACATGAGCCCCCTTTAACTTTGCAGTGATTACCTGCAGGGGACACATCCTGCAGAAGAGACTTCAGCTTTTCATATAAACAGTTTTAAAACAATGTTTTGTTTCTGTTTTACAGATGGAAAGACACGAACTAAAGACAAATACCGAGTGGTTTACACCGACCACCAGCGGCTCGAGCTCGAGAAGGAGTTTCACTACAGCAAATACATCACCATCAGAAGGAAGGCGGAGCTTGCCACGGCACTCAGTCTGTCAGAGAGACAGGTACACAAAAGCTAAATGTTTTGTCCTGTTACTGAGAAAGACCACTGAAATATTTGATTGTCCTTTTAAACTAACGTGATGATTTTTAGCACTGACATTATGTCAAAATATAGATTTTGTCCAGTATGAGGAAAACAATTGAGATTCTCGTTTGTTTTAACTGCACAGCTTAAAGGTGAAGTCAATAAACCCTCGCATTTATCTTGGCACTGGGAGGATACTGGGTAGGAGGGGAATTATTAATGCACTTCTTCATTTCTTGACACTAAGGCGATCGTGGCTCAAGAGTTGGGAGTTTGCCTTGTAATCGGAAGGTTGCCGGTTTGAGCCCCGGCTCGGACAGTCTCGGTCGTTGTGTCCTTGGGCAAGACACTTCACCCATTGCCTACTGGTGGTGGTCGGAGGGCCCAGTGGCGCCAGTGTTCAGCAGCCTCGCCTCTGTCAGTGCGCCCCAGGGTGGCTGTGGCTACAATGTAGCTTGCCATCACCAGTGTGTGAATGAGTGTGTGAATGGGTGAATGGGTGGATGACTGGATGTGTGAAGCGCTTTGGGGTCCTTAGGGACTAGTAAAGCGCTATACAAATACAGGCCATTTACCATAAGTAAGGTGTCACATCTGGATCTTTAGCCTATAAATAATGCTTATTGTTCAGAACTGATATACACAAAACTGAGTGTATCATCTGCATACATTCGGTGATTAATTAGACTGGATCCAAATTAAAAAGGAAAAACTGCAGTTTTCAAAAGCAGTATGGATGTAGAGACACTCAGAGGCTTCTGACCATTGGGCAGGTTTTTTTTGGGTGGGTTTTTTTTTTTTTGATTTTTTTAATTCTGGCATCTCCTGTAGCTTAGAAGTTAGACGAGTTCCTTTAAGCAAAAAGAACGAAGCCTTAAACACTGTTAAAGTCCTCATGTGTGATGATCGTAGAGTGCCGGCAATCGGGGAACAAAGACTGAAGAACTGTTTATTTTTTTCCCAAACGTAATCTTAGGTTTCAGAGCTCAGACTGCTGTCACTAATTATAAGTTAGATCTCAGAGTTCAAATTCTTACTGATCGTGCAGAAACAATAATATGTTACTGAAAAAAATGTGCAATAGTTGGAAGTGTTTGAATAATTCATGTTAATCTGTAAACAATGTCTGACCTTTTTTCTATCCCAGGTAAAGATTTGGTTTCAGAACCGGCGAGCAAAGGAGCGCAAGATCAACAAGAAGAAACTCCAGCAGCCGGCTTCCTCTACCACTACGCCAACCCCTCCCACCGGCAGTAACGGCAGCGGCGGAGGAGGTGGAGGCAATGGCCTCCATGCAAACGGGAGCAGCAACGTCGCGATGGTGACAAGTAGCAGTGGGAGCAACGGGCTGGTGTCTCCTTCTCTAGCTCTGAACATCAAAGAGGAGTACTGAGGACGATGTTTTATTGGACACTGACTTCGGGGATGTGGACTAAAAATCCTGAACTACAGACTGAGACATTCATCCTGCACCTTGCTGTTTGCCTTCTTAAAGCTAAAGTTCACTGAAAATCAGAGAAATCTCAATGAGAGATGTTGCTAACAACTTCCAGTCCATCAAATAATTCCCTGTTGTGATTGGATCTGAACAAAAAGGAATCTCTGCAGGTGATTTCCATCTCTCGAAGGATTGGTCAGTCGTTAAAGGACAACCATACCATGTCCTAGACTAACTTTGTGGTGGGTGGAGCTCTGTATTTGGGGAAAAACACATTTTTCACCTGTGACAGAGATGCTGTTGAGCTCATCACTGCAAATTTATATTTATAAAACAAGTTTTTTCAAACTCTTTAAACAAAAGCCCGAGTTAAATAACAGAGGTACTAAATATAATGCTGACTTTGTGTGCATTGTCTTCTCACACAGAATAGTCTCTTTCCTTTTTCTTTCTTTTTTTTTGTGAAATATTCTTGAGTGTAGTGGTTTAAATATTTCATTTAGCTCTATGAAGAGCTGCAGCAGGAAGATACAGGATACAAACTGTACCGTCAGTGTGGAAAATAGTCGTTTTTTAACACTAAATATACTTTAAGGAGGGTATTTTCAAATTATATTAAGTTTGTAGAAGTTTGTTTTCAATTTAATATTGTTTCAATGTTGTTAGAGTGAAATCTTCTTATTTGATCCAAACACTAAACTATAAATGTTATGAGTGTAGCATGAACTAACAAGGTGTAGAAACAGCTGGTGTTCCTCACAGCAACAGCCCCGATGTTACTGATCATAAAACTGTCTCGGATTTTGTGCTGATTTAAATATGACAACTTTTTTGTGTGAGCTTAAAACCCTCCAGCCGGAGCTGCTGCTGAACTCGGCTTGTGAATTCAAAAACAATGTTTTTGAATGCATGAATATGGCACCATGATTGCTTAAAGGAAGTGCTCCTTTGGTTTGAGTCCATTTTTAGTGTCACCCAGTTTTAATGCTGCATTTAATTGAAGCTGGAAGTCCAGATATTGAGCTCAGGGAAGTTCACGACTCACAGCATGTAGAACTCAACGTGGACAATGGTAGAAAACTATTAGCTTAAGTGTTTGCATGTCTTTCTGCAGCTTTCTTCATGGTTTTTAGGGACTTTTAAACATCTACTTTCAGCCTGTTCAATTAATTTAAAGCTTGAAATTAAGTAGTTAAGGAAAAGTTTTAACAAGCTGTTTGAGTAGAATCAAATGTATTTACTTTGGACTCCAAATTCTGAGACACTTGTAGTCTTGCAGAGTTTCATATTCAGTCAGTTATAGCAAGAAGTAACCATTTATTTAAAACTGCCATCCATCAATATTTCAGTGAAGTCAGGAGGATAAAATAAAGATGTGACACAGGATGAAATTCTGACTTTGAGAGCAGATTCTGGATTTTTGGATGTTTATTTTTAACGTATTAGTGGAATAACCCGTCCTGAGACATTTTTATGTCCACGTGCTTCTTAAAATTTTCAGTTTTTATTTTAAAAAATCAAATAATTTTTTGTATTTTGAACAGATTTTTCAACCAGGAAAGTTTTATGTCTTTATTTAAGACTTGAGCTTTGTACATGAGAAGGTTAAATGAGACTTCAGAAGCCATTGGTGCCCACTTCAACAGAAACCTTTGTTTCATGGGGTTTGGTTCTTAGCCTCACATCAGCTCAGATGTCATCAGACTGACCCTGATTCACTCTTTTTGCATCATGTGATCAGCTCATGTTTTACTAATCAAAACAAATCTAGCATTCATTAGTCTCTTCAGGGTCTTTGCACTGTTGTTTCACTGAAGCCTTGGATTTCTTACTCTTTACTAAATTAAGTGTATTTTTCTTTTTAAGAGATAAGAAAGTCACTGATGTGACGCCACTCAATGTTATAAATGGATCCTGTAATTTGTTTGTTTTTTGGTTAGGTGTGTTTTGTGTCGTTAAAGTGGATTATGTTCATTTCCAGCTCCATATTTTATTCTTGAGCTCTGTTAGAGTGGCTTTTCTTCATTAAGAGCTCATAATAATGATTCCTGATTGGCCTTGGTGCAGTGCCCTCCAACTTTAAAGCACACTTTCTTCTGATTGGTAGCCTGCTGACGGTGTCCATGTTTAACATGAACATCTACCACTGCAGATGAAATGGGTCCACTTTAAACTTGTAGCCCAAAGTCTCTGGAAGCAAACAGAAGCATGAACTGATTGCTTTTCTTGTCGTTTTACTGCCTGATGGCCCAAAGGGTTAAAGCAACATGTTTGTAATGTGAAACGGGTTCAGCAGATCACCTGTTAGCATATTAAAGGCCCAGTGTCTTCAGTTCACTCGGGATCTTCTTCAGCTGACAGATTTAGTCAGCCAGGTTACAGTAATGCTGATTGTAATGGATAAAGCTGTGAGAGTAGCAGTCCTGGTTTCTGTGTATGATAGTTAAACCTGATTTTCCTGGTCTCTGCAGCACCTGGAGCTGGTTTCCAGCACTGATTGGGCTTTTTTCTCTTTTTTAATGAAATTGTTCACTTTAGGATGATATGTGACAAAAACAAAAACTTTTAAGTCCTCACATTTCAGAAGTTGCAAGAATTTTACTTGACTTTAGACTGTTAAACTGTGAGGAAAAGTTGTTTTTCAGTCCACTTTAACAGACAAAATACTAACATGATATCAGAACAGGAAGCTACATCCCTCCAGAATAAGGCCCAGATGAGACTACTTTAAGTAATCTGGTTACTTTAGTGCTTGTAAACCTATTTAGTGGCACATGGATGAGTGAAGCAGTGGTATGAGTGAGTAAAATCAGTCAAATCTTTTTTTGTTGTTCTGCTCTACATACAGTGAATGTCTTGTAAATGTTTATGATCTCACCTGTCAGACTTTGTCACATGTATATTTTCAAATGTAATTTTTATTAAAAAGGAAAAGCTTTATCATAAAAGAGGTTGATGATCTCTTTTTTCATTCACATAATTAGAAAAGCAACATAATGTTAAAGAAATGTATTTTCCAGACTAAACAGAACGCCCGAGTGTTACAGTGGAGTTTGTCCTTGAGGCAGTGCTTCTTGGCAGACTTGCTGTAGTTCTTTTCCAGGATGTTGACTGGGAGGAAGGGCTGCCTTAAAGCTGAAGTCAAAGAGCAAAAGTCTTGTGCAGTAAACACCACTGATAAATAACTGGGTGTAACATGATTGGCTGCAGCCGATCACTAGAAAGTAATTTCACTTCTTTTAAACCTCACTAGTACACATCCACGCTACAGCAGTGTTTGGTCTGTGATTTTAGTTTGTTGTTAGGTCCCTGTGATGTGGTCGTAAGACATCAATATTATGAACATAAAATCATGTAATGCTTTTCATAGGTGTTAGAAGTTTTGAAATGCTGCACTTGGGTCTTCTTAGCTCATTTGTAGGTTGTTACTGTGCAATGCGATGATGTCGTAATATCTGATATGAATAACAACCTTCAGGGGCTGAAGATCTACCTGTGTGCCAAGTTTGGTTGCTTAACTCCTGAATGTGTAGAAGTGTTTGAAGGCAACAATCAAACAAACATGTATTACAGTAAGGTTGTACTGAGAAAGACTGCAGGGTGCTTCTAGACTTATTCGGGTCTTTCAGTTCAGTTAATCAACATTAAATATTTACAACGGGACATCCTCTCTCAATGCAACTACAACAGATGTGAATATGAAAAATACCACAAGAAAAACGATTTGTCCCATAAATGTAATATTTTTCACCTGCATAGAGCCTCTTTCTGACCTAAATCCCATCCAATCTAAGTGTGAGTATTAAATAAAGCAGGCCCAATGACGGAGCCCTGAGGAACGCCACATGTTATGTGGTTCCTTGACTCTTAGGAAAGTTTGTGTAATTGTATTGTCCAGTACCAAGATCCAAACTAGAGAACAAAGTCAAATTACAGGCTCCCCCTATAAAACAGAAACTGGGAGGCCTTGAGTATGTTAAAAGAAACTCCAACATGTTTGATTTCCTTCAGTTTAAAAGTATTTAAATTGCAGGTTGAGCACCAACAAAAATAAAGGAAGTTCATCCATCCATCCATTCACTGCCGCTTATCCTTTTCAGGGTCGCGGGGGGCGCTGGAGCCTATCCCAGCTGTCATAGGGCGAGAGGCGGGGTACACCCTGGACAGGTCGCCAGTCTGTCGTAGGGCCAACACACAGGGACAGACAACCATTCACACTCACATTCACTCGCACATTCACACCTAGTGGCAATTTGGGTTTTCCAATTAACCTATCCCTACAAGCTGCATGTCTTTGGACGGTGGGAGGAAGCCGGAGTACCCGGAGGGAACCCACGCAAACACGGGGAGAACATGCAAACTCCACACAGAAAGACCCCGGCCTGATGGTGGAATTGAACTCAGGACCTTCTTGCTGTGCGGCAACAGTGCTAACCACCTTGCCACCGTGCTGCCCTACTCAGATAATCTGCATTTAAAATAATTTATCACAGCATTAAATTATAATTAGAGCTGATGAGTAAACATCGTCCTTGCAGACTGTGGATGGATGTTGGTGAGGCGGCATTATTGAAAAATCAGGAATCACTGATGTGTCAGAAGGGAAGAAAGCAAATCTTACATGTGTTGATGTTCACAATCAACCTGGACACCGGGGCTTTGTTCTTCCACAATGTGCAGCTTTAGTTTTGGTATCCAGCTTTTGCATTCTTATTATTGTGTAAGGGAAAACTGGATGAGGTATACTTTTTGGTTCAGAAGGACGTCCACACAATGGTCAGAGTGCACCCACACCATCCAAATCTCCTTTGTGTTTTAGGTTATCATTGTAGTTTAATAACCATCTTTCAGGGTCAAGTGTTAAACTCAGGTCTCAAAGCAAACATAGTTGCGTGCACACACACACACACACACACACACACACACACACACACACACACACACACACACACACACACACACACACACATGTATTTGCTAACTGATGCAGCAGTTGAGGTGTGGTGTCCAAAGGGCAGAGAGGAACACTAGGCAAACAGAGCACAGTATCCTGCTATCTGCTGTGTGTGTGTTTGTGCGTCCATACTTGGACCTTTGTCCTTCTCAGATCATTTTGCCTTCAACAACAGTCCTATCTTAGCTCTGATAGAGACTATCAGCAGTGTGTGTGTGTGTGTGTGTGTGTGTGTGTGTGTGTGTGTGTGTGTGTGTGTGTGTGTGTGTGTGCGTGCGTGCGTGTGCGTGTGTCAGGTGATAATGGCGACAGGTAAAGAGCTATCTTGAACTTGAGGCCACAAGTAGATGATGTTTTTTACACAGAATTTCATAAAACTAGCAAGTTCAGTATCCTGGGAGATTTATTAGAGCAATACTGATTGTAAGACTGTAACAAATCTGTTAGATGTCATATGTTGAACAATATAAATATGTAAAATGAAGAATGTATTAAAATAATATAGATACATGTTGTAACATGATGATACATTGATATAGAAGATTTAATATCCAACGAGTTGCGTTGTGACATGATGATGCTCACCCAATCCTCGTCCTCTTATACCAACGTTGTTGTTTTCTGCTGTGGGTCACTGTTTTCTAGACTTTAAGCATTTTATGGTGGCTTCTTTCAACAACTTGATCAATAATCAGCAGCATAATAAATGCAGAATATGCACTAACTAAATGAACACAGCAACAAATACTAATTGTCAGCAAATGTGCGCACGGTGAATGCAGTCATGAGGTCACCATTCAGAGCTCAATTGAACTTTCAAATGTGCAAATATATATATGGTAGTAGGAATTGTAGAAAATATTTGTATATGCCAAACAGACGTTGGCACTGACAATGTAGCAAAGCTTCATTAAGATTCCTCTGCTTGTCTAGGAGGAGATAGGGAGCATACAAACATACATTATAACTTCTCCCCATAAAGATGTTATGAATGGAGCGACCAAAGCTGCTTTTTGTAGTGGGCTTTAAATATGTTTATTTCTGCTGTGAGGTTTGTGCGACTGTCACACTCACCAAACAAAGTGATGTTAGTGTTCACTTCCACAGTTAATCAAGATTATTAAGTCACTGAGAGGAATTCTAAGTGGTCTAGCTGCCATCTTTGCTTGACAAATCAACTTGAATTGCAACATAAAGCAAAAATCACAACAATGTCAACAGGAATATTATTTATGATAATAATTTTGTATTTTTCCATTGGTGTAGGGAGGTATTATACTGAGTGTAACATCAACATTTGTTTTGTGCTAATGTGCAAAAATACACAGCCAAACAGTTTTTTTTAATCAATGTTAAAATGATTGATTACAGCAGATTTAAGGAAATGCAGACATCGCCATCTTGCACTGAGTAAAAACACTGGATAACTTTAGTCAGTCTGATGGCATATTTTATCTTTTCTCCATTCAGCATCTCAAAATTGTTATTATGACTCTAAAAAGAATTGAAAGTCTAAGTAATGGCATGCAAAGCAATAAAGGCCAGTCATTCTGCAATATAATAAAAATATACTTTATTACAGAGTAGTGAGCATGCCAACAGCAGTTCTTCTGAAGAAGACAGTTAAGTTTATCAGGGAAGAAATCAACAGCAAATTCACTTATAATTCAGGAGAGATAACAGACACTCCCAGCTCCACTTAGTCCACTCATGATAAACTGCAGTACGGAAAAATGATACGAAATGCTGCAGCCAGACTCCTAGTGCACTCTAGCAAACAGTCTCATATTTTATTCTCTTTACTTTGGCTCCCAGACAATTTTAGAATTCACTTTGTAATTGTCATACTTACAAAACAAGTACTAAATGGACAAACTCTAAACTATATACCAAAACCTCATGTTACACACACTGCTCGCCCACTGTATTGTCTAACAAGCTCAAAATCTATTAGCTGCCTTCATACAAGACTGAAGACTAGAGCGGACAGAACCTTTCAGTCTGTGGCTCCATGTACAACAACAGTTACCAGTTCAAACGTTACAGTGCCACTGACCACTGCCCAGGGCTGTCTCTCCTTGAATGGAAGTAGAAAAAAGATGGAACATAAACATATGTCAGCCATGGTAGGCAGCGCTGTTCTGCAGTTCTCTGATGTAAGAATAAATGGGAGCATAACCACGTCATTAAAACCAGGTGGTGTGTCTAAACCAGTGTGATGGCATTGAAGACATCAAAGCTATAACTGTTAGCACTGCTAAGATTAGCTAAACTTAAAGGTTAACCAAATGTTGTGTGTTGCTCAAAGTCCTGCATGTTTTGGGGAACATGATTAATGGTTTCAGCGACTGAGCCCTGAGGAACTCCACATATGGTCAATGGTAACTTTATTGTCTCTGGGGGGAAATTGTTTTGTCCTCTCGTCAAACAAGACATACATTGTATTATATAAAAAAAGAACAGCCCAAGTTTTATCAATAGTTTCAACAAAGTGCAATGTGCAATAGTGTTGGCAACAATGCGTATTATTTACTGTTATTAAGCATGACACAGCAGCTGGTATAAAAGAGACTCTATGTCTCTTGGTCTTCACTGCTGGCACTTTATACCGACGACCTGAAGGAAGCAGCTGAAAACCTCTAAAGAGAGGGTGATCTGAACATGACATGACCGAGGTCGCCTTCCTCAGCACCTGCCTGATGTCCTGATGTGAAGTCCACAAGCTGGACCTGAGTCCACCCTGAAATTTGACCAGCCACTTTAACCAGATTACCAAGTCTGGTCGTATTGATCAAAGACAGATTACCGTACCAAGCAGTGATACAAAACATTAAAAAAGATTCAATAAAACTTTTATTTAAACAAAAAAGGGTTATCATTTGAAACATTAAAAACTCTCAATCTCCTTAAAAAGTACAGTCGTTGTTGGACCTTTTTCACTGTAGCAGTAAAATGTGGCTCAAAGGACAGAGCCTTATCAAGAACTACCCCCAAATACTTAGAACTATCCACCAGTTCAATGTTTGCACCATTTACTACTGATGCACGATGGGGGGGTCCAGGATGGGGTCCTTAGTTTTCAGGGTGTTAATCTTTAAAAATGACTGATCACACCAGTGAAATGCCTGTTAGCCTGTGTACTGCGACACTCATTAGTGTACAAAATATATAATATGGGAGAGAGACAACATCCCTGTAGTGAACCAGTAGAAGAATTCAGCTGATTGTAAAAACAGCCGTTGACTCTCACACACTGAGATCTGTTAGTCTAAAATCCAGCTGACAAGATTAAAATCAAGTTTAAATGGGTTACGAAGCTTATCAGCTAAAGATGTGGCTGGATAGTATTATGACACAGGGAATTTAATAACGTGATCTTGAATGCCACTACAAGGCCTGTATGCAAATTGCAGTGGATCAATAAGCTTTTCTGCCTGCTGCAGAATGATGATCTCTTCAAAGGACTTCAGTAGAGATGTTAAACAACACGCCTAAAATCATTCAGTCATAGTTAATTAATGAAATGTCATTTCTGATTTTACTGTCTAGCTGCCAAATCTATGTAAAATTACCCCAAATTACCTTCAAATAAGTGTTTTATTACCAGATTTTTAGAACTCGGGGTCTATCCTAACTACAGTGTTGTTAGTGTTATCTTAGTCCATGCATCAATAGTAGGAGACCAACAGTAACACAGGTGGTCGAAAATAAAACATTTCCTTAAAATTTAGCAGACTTATATCCTCGTCATTTCCAAAAAGAAACAGACCAAAGACAAAAGATAATCATCTGATTATCTGATTTGTCATTGCACAACAAAAGGAAGTCACTTTACTTTGTTATAATGGATATAAACAAGATGTCACAATAACATAAATAAAAAGAACCCGAGTTAATGTCTTACTGTTTTACAATATTGGATTGAGAGTACATAGGACTGTGCCCACACATGACATGATTCATTGTGACACAGCCAACAAAAACATACAATGTCAATAATAACTCGATGTAAGTGTGGACACCCACTACACTTTAGGTTTTACTCTTTTAACAGGCAGCTTTCACCTTCAGATGACAAAGGTAGCGGTAAATGTTAAATCATACAAAGCTATGTCGTTTCAGCCATGACAGGAATCTGACGTAATAAAGACTTTTCAGAACTACAGTATCTTGTAACCACAGCCACAGAGGGTGTAGAAAAGATGGATGTAGCCACCCTGATTATATACACTCATTTGCAGCATCCCACTCTGAAGCCTCAGCTAGAGCAACTGACACCATGGTGGGTTTTCAGAGACAGAGGCGACCACATCTGGATGACAGAGTGGAGTGTTATTATCAGCTGATGCTGGCCGGCTTGGTTATCAAGCTGCATCCAAAGACTGTATGCTAGCATCACACAGATCCATGCTAATTAGTGTTCAGTAACATCTAAATTAAAATGATAAAATTTCAGCCAGCAGCAGCCACCTGTGTCATACACCTTTCAGTTAAAGAGGCCACGCCCCTAATAATGCAAACTTTAATCCTTAGTACAATTAAATTTTATTTATACAGCGCCAAATCACAACAACAGTCGCCTCAAGGCGCTTTATATTGTAAGGTAGACCCTACAATAATATATACAGAGAAAAACCCAACAATCATATGACCCCCTATGAGCAAGCACTTTGGCGACAGTGGGAAGGAAAAACTCCCTTTTAACAGGAAGAAACCTCCAGCAGAACCAGGCTCGGGGAGGGGCGGGGCCATCTGCTGTGATTGGTTGGGGTGAGAGAAGGAAGACAGGATAAAGACATGCTGTGGAAGACAGACAGAGATTAATAACAAGTATGATTCAATGCAGAGAGGTCTATTAACACATATTGAGTGAGAAAGGTGACTGAAGAAGAAATACTCATTGCATCATGGGAGTCCCCATTTAAACAGAATTTAAACAGTTATAGTAAAAATGAACCCTTGAAAGAGGAAACGTACGGTTACGGTGTAACCTTGGTTTTCTTAGTAAGAGACTACCTCTCCACACGTTACATATTCCATATGTACGGGGTACGACCCCCCTTGATCGTGGCGTGTGAATACTTCTTTAAGACACTCCGGCTCGCCGGGCCACGCCCCACAGCTCATGTATAAAACAGTTGTGCAGACGTGACACTGGTGATAGTTTGATCGAAACGCGTCTCCGAGCGGCCTGACTCTCACTAAGAGAACCAAGGTTACACAGTAACTGTACGTTCTCTAGCATATCGAGACTATCTCTTCACACCGTTACATATTCCATGTACGGGGTAACTCTGTAAGACACCCCGCGAGGAGACAGTGCACCGCCGAGAGTGAAGGTGCCGGGAGTCAGTGACAACGCACCAATAGAGACACCACCCTGGTCACTGCTTCGCAATGCAAAGGCCGAGCCAGGGGGTGGAGGCAGCAGTCTGCAGATGCCAGACTGGCCTAAACCGGTCGTGCAGGATGCAGGACCGCAAGTGATCGGCCACTCAAGGTCAGCCTGGGAACCGCGAGGCAGACCGCCAGGGAACGCAGCACACCGAGCTGCCAAGAAGCATCCCGCTGGTCGCATAGGCCTACGACATGCGGGCAATGCCAGACAGAGAGTCGCCGCTACAGGCTGGAGAACTCTTACTCACCACAGCGAGGTCCGACTGGCGTGTACTCCGGCGAAGCGGGCAACACGCCAGGGGAGCACAGCCAGCAACCACAGGTCAAGCTAGGGATGTGACCCGTCCATCCTCAAAGCCGAAGCCGCCCCGAGCTGTTGACAGACAGGGAGGGGGGGGCTGGCAGCCTAGGAGCCTCAAGAGTGAACTTGCAACAGACACTCGAGGTCAGACACAAAGTCCCAACTATTGGGCGTCCCCGTGCTGGCCGTGTAAGTCCGTGACACACAGGCAAAGCACCAACAGGGAGCCAGCATTGCAGGCTGGGGACCTCTCACTCACTGGCCGAAATGTCAGACATAGCGAGGTCTGACAAGTGCAACCCGCGGCATGCGGTTGGCCATACAGGGAGCGACAAAATGGCCACCAGCAGGGCATAAGTAACCCTCATGCCCCTGTTAGGGCATGCCGCCCTGCCCAGGGAAGGCCCGAAGGGGCAACTAGGGACCGGGGGGGGGGGGGCCAAAGGCAACTACTCCCGCCATGCGCGGCAGCAACCAACTGTGGCAGGGGACCATAAATGCTGGGAGGCAGGGCACTCAACTGCCTGCAACCAGACCAACCAAGCAGCAGCGGCACCTGAGACAGGAGGCGCTGAGTCTGCATGATAGCATCAAGCTTGAGGTCCACTCTACTAGATGGGACCTCAGGAAGGGATAATTCCCACACCCGGCATTCTCCAATCAAGAGCTGAAGGGACCCATCTCACCCCACACCGTGCCCGGGGATCAGCAGGGGGCAGCCCTACCACCTGACAGTCAACCTCCACCAGCCCAGGCCTCACAGAGGTGGAGCCATGGGAGGGATGCTGTGGGAGGGGCCAGCAGTGAATCAGCAACAGGTGTGGGAGGGGACCCAGCCCATGGCCTGCCTATCTGGTGTCACAGCAGTGGCAGCCATGTTCCCCATATTAGCCTGCTCTCTCATTTTTGGAGGCATGAGAAGGGGGAGGGGCGGGCCATTTAATGCTTTCAGAACACCAAGCACGGTCTGCCTAGTTCGTGCTGGCAACAAAGGAGTGCATGCAAGCATCAGCTACTTTAGCCAGCACAGCATGCTCTAGGCTGCTTTCACGTAGTTATTTATTTTCCCTTTTTCACCCAGGCACAACAACACTGCTCGTGCCTATCGTCAAAAGGCAAAAATGCCATACACAGACATGTTTGGGACGTGTGGGCTGCCATACTTCTGCTACCAAGCAAGGGGGCGGGGCCACACGCTAACCAGGAAGTGCTAACAGCTAGCCGGCGCTAGCCGCAACCTGAATTCCCCTTTCACTGTTTATTAGCTTCTGCGTCACAGTGCTGACAGGTAAAAGCATGTGCTTGGAACTCTGACACATTTCCCCAATGTAGCCGAGCTACGAGCGGAGCCCTGCTGGCCACGTTAACCCGCGAGTTGCAAGCCGGCTAACGATTAGCCGGCGCGAACCGTAGCCTAATTCCCCATTGTTCATTCCCCACAGTGTTAAGCAGGCCAACAGCGACCTCTGAAGCCGTATCCTCTTTGTGTTTACATACACTGCAGCCGAGCTGCACAGCACCCAGGCGACAGCGTATGCTTGAGCCGTGTCCCTGCTGTGTTTGCTCACTGTAGCCAAGCTACTCACTAGCCGGCAGCTGCACAGCGTGGTCCGACCGGCGCATAAGCCTATTTTTGAGGCGATAAGCCGGGGGAAGGGAGACCAACCAAGGGGAAGCAAAGGGCCAGCTAAGGGGAACCAAGCTAAGGGATACCAGGGGAATACCGGGGCTACCAGGGAAAGGGGGGAGAGGCAGCACCCACGGAGGATGCCGAAACACGCTCCTGACGGACGAACATACATACAGCACTCTCAAGGGACACACAACACAAGTGGAGAGCAAACGATCACCGGTGTTGCGGCTGCACAGCTGTTTTATACGTGAGCTGTGGGGCGTAGCCGGGCATGCTGGAGTGTCTTAAAGAAATATCCACACGCCACGACCAAGGGGGGTCGTACCCCGTACATACCCAGATAGCAAGACGACATTGAATCTATGTTGATTTTTCATCCGAACCGTCGTATATGGTCGGGGTTGAAATGCCAATGTTGTAACAACATTGAAATACTGTGGTAAACCGACGGTCTTCCTATAGAGACGTTGTAACGATGTTGATTCACCGTTGTTTTTTTGTCATTGATATTTGATCTATTTATAGTCGACCAGGTGACAACAACAACGTCGAGAAAACGTCTATTTATAGTTGACGATCATTCGGCTCTGGTCACCATCAAAAACCTTTGATTCCCACAAAATGTGGGAGCCCGAAATTGTGTCTATACTTCTTACAATCCGGCAACAAATAAATTGCACTGCGAACAAAGTATATCAACAAAGAAAACATTTTCGTTTCATAATTTCTTCGTTATATTCCCTTACAAAGCTAGCTTTAACGCTTCGAGGTTTCCTTTGTTCTTGCCGTCGCCTCGGCGCTTGACCCAGACTTTCGCTCTGTAGTTGCTTAGTACTACAAAAAATTCTAAATCTGTGATATATGATTGATAAACGTAAAGTTAACTGTATAAACGTGTTCAATGACTTTGTTACTTTTGATGATTGGAGAGCACTCGCTTCAATTCGCACACGAAAACTTTAGACTCAGTTTGAATGCTCACGCAGCATGCCCACGTGACTGTACGTTGCACGCTCACCTAACTTTAAGTTGCACGCGTACATGACTTTCCGTTTGTGCCTTGAATAATGAATAAGGCTACGTCCACACGTACCAGCGTATTTTTGAAACCGCTGATTTTTCTATGCGTTTGCACCTTTTGTCCACACGTAATGTATGTCTGGCTGTACATTGTGTTTGTATTTCCAGGCACATTTCACGAAGCAGAACGCAGTCTTCAGAGATATCCACGTGAACGCTGTGATACGTCTGACCTTCAGTCCGAAGAAGAAACCCAGACCAGTCTTAAAAGAAAGCACAAATAAAACCTTTATATTCACAAACATATCTTTGATTGTTAAGAATTTATGATCTTGTCTTTTATACATATCTGTGGTGCTTGCATACTGCAATATCGCCACATAATATAGTCCAAAAAGTGGAAGTTTGTAAACTTTTTAAAAATGCAAAGCCGTGTACACTTGTGCACTTCAAAAATTCATTGTATACTGTACCTTCTTGCACGTCTCTGTTTCCTGTGTGTGTTGTTAGAAATCAAACTAACTTTAGGAAACAATATGCCAAAAGCATATTTACAATTACTTAAGACTGTTTTTAATTTATTTTCTTTAGACCAAATCCCCTGTACACATATACGGACTCAGAGGATGAGCAGCCTACAAAAAAACGGTTTCCCCAGGCCCCTCGAGTGAAAATACCAGGTAATAAAATACTGTCTAGTGTCTGTGTACATATCTGTGTCTGACACAAGGAAACTTTTTTGACAAGTTGTCTGTATTCTTAAATACTTAAAAAATTATCTTTTTCTAAACAGCCCTCATCACTCCGCAGTCTGCCCCCCAGCCCACTGATAGCAACCATCATAATGCCCCACCCAGCTTCCGGCACCTTTCGCCACTCCGGCACAAACCGACACAGCTTTGCGATCTCGCCAGCATGCAGAGTCTGATGTCTTCCCTATAGATGGTATGCTTTTTAAAAAGCTTTAAAGCTGCATCACAATGTCATTGTACTCTTATCTTCAAAACACCAGTTTATACTCCTGAATGTCATCTTGTTGTGATTTTTTTTTTCTGTAGATTCCAGAGACTCTGTGAGGCCACTATTACAAGGCAAGTTTGAAAATCTTGGAATTTCACAGTTTACATGGTATAACAAATATATGTGACAGGCAAAAACTAGTAAACACTTTTAGCAGTTACAAGAACTAACAAATGAATATCCAACAAAAGTGAATAGAAATACATTGCACTGCCAATACTTTGGTTTATTCTTTGTATGACTTGAAAATCAGGCTTTAGGGAAAACTAAATGACATGTTTCTATCATCAATTACATGAAGTAAACACACAAGCACTTGCATACACATTTAAGACATGAGACACACTAATTCCATCTCTTAAAATGTGTCTATAGGTGAGACGCTTTGCGTTGATTGGTGCTGCTGGACCACACTGGAGGTGCGAGTCCGCCGTGTAATGGTTTATGCCATTACAAAGGAGCTGGCCTCTGTACTCAACTGGGCAGGGAAAAAATACCAAGGACCAGACAAAGCAAAAAAGGGCATTTAAAGAGACAGCGCTCTGCAGATGCATATTTGGTAAGTTTTAACATTTATTGTAGTTTTATGAGCCTAAAGTGAACAATAAAGGGATCAATTGATGTGCTGGGTGTGTTTCACATTTCCTATGTCTGTTTTTTGCTATATTACTTTGTCTTTCTTAATAACAAGACTTTCATATCCGGTTAATCTGGAGATGGAGTCTTTGGTCTTCGGCTTGTTTTGTCCTCGGGTTGTACACTTTGTACAGCCCGAGGACCCCATGTTTTCTTTTTCTTTTTTTAAAGGATACACGGCACACCATGCTAAGACATATCACATTTTCAGCTTATAGCTCTTTGGGAATCAAATGCGGCAGTTTGCTGATTTCCGCCTGGTGACTTTCATGTTTATTAGCCTAGGAGTTTACATACTTTCTCCCTGCTGAAGACAATTAACAAGAGCTTATTCATGTGCTCTAATTCCCTTTTTTTGTCTTTGTTTTTTTTTGTGTGTGTGTCTATTTTTGTCCTAGATGGCCTGACGCAGCAGGTAGGGGCGAACTCTATGTCTGAGTTGGTCTTTGCTCAAGCAGTCCAGAAATGGCTCAGATATGCTCCAGATCGTACGGGTGGCACGCAGGACGCACATCATCCATCCCCATCCCGGAGTAAATAATAAAAAGTGACGTGAAACATAGAAATGTAAATAGGAAACTTTGTCTTTTAATAAAGTATTTTGCAAATGATACATGTCTATTGACCTTTTGTTTTTTTTTCAATAAAAAGCAACTGTGCGAAAGAGGTGGAAAATCAACACCATAGCTCAGTGTTTCATTATCAGAATCTGACATTGAAACAATGTCAACAGTGTTAGAAAATATAACATCGAATCAATGTCAGGTTTCAACATTGATTCAACATCAAAACCTGACGTTGTTTCAACATTAAAAATGGGTGCAAGAGTGACGTTGGGTCAACGTCAGATCTCAACGTTGGTTCAATGACGTCGCCTGATATTGACTCATGTTACGACCCGGCTCGAGGCTGCAACATAAAAAAAGGAGACGAATAGCAGAGTGTAGGTAGGAAGAGGTTTTATCTTATAATGGATAGAAGGTTGGCTGAAATGGCTGGTGACACCAAGGCAAAAGCAAGTGAGCTCCCCGGGAAGCTTGCCTCAGGTATGCTTTTATCCACACCTGACTAGGTGTGGCCAATTAGCACCAGCTGAAAACATTGAGGAGATTAGGGGATGCAGAGGGACGTAACACTCAACATTGTTTCAATGTTTCCTTGCTATCTGGGTATGGAATATGTAACGGTGTGGAGAGATAGTCTCGATATGTTAGAGAACCACAGAGACCAGAGCTGCTTTTTGTAGGCGGCTGTAAAGATGCAATATATGATGTATAATGAGGTACAAACTGAATGATATTTAACAGCACCAGTTTGATGAAATGTGAATCCAAACAAACCTAAGCGCTGTGTGGCAGATCGTTTGTGTTGTGACTGTCTCTGCACTGAAAACACCTTTGTATTTGAACAGGAAGGGGGTCAGTAAATGCAACACAAACTTTCATAATTGCATGTTTTACAGGCTAATAAAAGTGATCAGATGAAAGATAACCTCAGAGGTGAATGAGCAGGCCGGCTGTATATAACAATCACACAACGATTCAAAGCTTTCTAAATCTACAGTGAAAAGATTCATCCATGTTTACAAGTGTTTTTCTTCTGTAAAGGAAGAAAGCGACTGGATCCGTGTTGTTAATAGCAACAGCTGTGGCGGTGTCTCATTTTTAGGTAAACAGAGGGTATGAGAGCAGAGCTGCTCGACCGCTGCCTCTTCACTGCCATAAAGTTTATTAGGGGGTGAACGCCATAAAAATGGCTTCACCACAGAGACACAGAAATGTTTGTTGAGGAGGCGCGATGAGCTCTGATATCAGCGGAGGATTCACCGCCAGAGTCTGGACATGTGGAGATGCAGACATCCAAACTGTGCCTGAAGCCTGATGAGGGCCACGTCCACTGTTTCAGCTTTAAGGGATAATAAAGATGGAAATGGGCAAATGTAAAGCAGACATGCAGTCATGTGATTGGATCTGCTCAAAGTGAAAGAAAATAATACAGTGGGGGGAAGATTTAGATCTGCCGGAGGTTTCTTCCTGTTCAAAGGGAGTTTTTCCTTCCCACTGTCACCAAAGTGCTTGCTCATAGGGGGTC
This sequence comes from Pelmatolapia mariae, assembly GCF_036321145.2. Taxonomy (NCBI): domain Eukaryota; kingdom Metazoa; phylum Chordata; class Actinopteri; order Cichliformes; family Cichlidae; genus Pelmatolapia; species Pelmatolapia mariae. The sequence goes on along the minus strand of NC_086236.1, from coordinate 2,300,734 downwards.
ATATATGTAGGGTCTACTTTACAATAAAAAGCACCTTGAGGCACCTTTAGTGCTGTATAAATAAAACTCAGTTAAATTCAAAATGTAATTTGACTCCACATGTTGAGAACAGAATCACTGTCAGCTGGGAAATGTTCCAGTGTGAAGCTCGGGATCAGGACTAACCCACAGCAGCGTGCAGGAACACTTTAACCTCGTGCTATGGAGGGATCGCCCGAGCCTGCTGGTCTGTTTTTGGCAGTTTTAATTTTCCTTCTCCATCTTGCCTGTGATAGAATGTGTTTATGTTAGCCGAACCACGCCGTTTTCACATCGCAGTGTGGACAGCAGAAACGGAGGCTTTCGAAAATGATGACACATTTTAGTCATATGATCCAGTCATGTGACCAATTCAACTAAGATGGCGGACAGCATTGTACAGCAGTTGTTTTGTTTGCACTCAATTTTGACAACCCTATTAAAGATTAATATCAGTTTGCACATGCTCCAGATAGCTCCAGATAAAACTCGGTGCTTTTCCTCGACATTTTGCCGCGACGTTTCAAAGAGTCGGAAAGTAAATAAACGGCAGACAGAAATGACGCAGGTCGAATCGTCTTACGTTTCATCCATGTGCAGCACAGGAACAGCATTTTCAGTGTGGATGAAAACGACTGAAAACGATAGTGTGGACGCGGAGCATTTTTAGACTCACAGCAGTGCTCTCCTGCTCAGACTAAACTTCTTTAAATAACAGGTTGTTGCATGAACTTTATTTATCTCAAATTATGACACTTTTGTAATAATAAAAACTGTTTGCGGCTCATATTAAAGGTTGAAAAAATGCCCCTCTGTAGGCTTGTGGAAGCTGGCCAATCAGAAGAAAGCAGCTATGTTAGCTTGTTTGAGACAAGAACCAGCAGAAGATTCATTACCATTCTCCTTAGCTTTAAATCATGCAAAGGTAGGCAAGCTGAAGACTAAAATGACTGAGCTACGAACGCAGCTCCACCACATGATTTTCTACCTAAAGAGTGTGAAACTATTCACTGGGGAGGAGTGTTTTTATGACGGAGGCCTGGTGGCTGACTGCTGTTTGTGAGCTCTTTTAATGAGGAACTACATCCTCGTCTGTTATCACTGAGGTCAAATGTTCACCTGGCAGCGAGTCAGAGGACTTGAAAGGCCGGGACTGCGGAGGACAGCGAGGCCTGAACTTATGTAACTTTTTTTTTCTCTCGTTTTAATTTTTTTCCAAATGAGCTTTCAGCTCTGTGGCAAAGCGCTATCAGGTCTGTTCTGCGCTTCCTGGTAACGGTTGGTGTGTTTGAGAAGAGACGCCTCCGATCACCAGTGACAACGTCACGATCTGAGCGGGGTGGCGGCCATTTCAGGACACATTTTATCTCTTCTAAACAAAATGGCTGCCAGAGAAACAGTACAGTGCTGACCTTGAACAAATCCGTCAGGCGGGAGGCCGACGGCGACTTCGCACTGAAACGAAAAAGTCTTCAAGCGAGGCTGAACGCTGATGAAACGACTCGATGATGTCAAATTTAAACGTTTGCAGCAAGTGAAAGATGTTTACTGCATCGTTTCTGTCAGCAGAGGAAACAGTGAGTGCAAATAAAAGGAAAAGACAACAAAACAAGCAAATAACTCTCAGCCTCTCGCCAGCGTCTATAATCCTTCAGGGAGTCGTCTCTCACAGCAGCTCATCCAGACTTATACAGCCGCGTGTTTATGGGCCATTTTACCATAAACTTTCATTTACAATATACTTACTGCCCCTAATACGCCCCTGTATTGGCCGCATTGATTGTGGATAAACAGTGGAGTCGTAAAGGAGCAGTGCAGGAACGGTAGTGCGCTGTAAAGGTAAGATAATACTGAAGACATGATGGGGACTACCGGTATTCCCCCGAAGCAGCTCCGTGAAACGCATCCGATGATATTCTCAACACGGGTGTGTGTGTGTGTGTGTGTGTGTGTGTGTTTTCACTGCATTACTTTTACACACGTTTGTACAGAAACATTAATAAAAACATAAAATCACATGATACACTCAGTAGATGAGACTGAATTAAGACAAAAAAAAAATGTATGAAGAATAACTGAGAAAATATTCCCAGTTTAATCTGTCAGCAAATAAATTTACAAAAAAACAGGAAGAAATGAAGATTACAGGATTAATGTAAGGGCAAATACAATTTTAAAAACTGCATAAATATACGTGAAAATTCAAGAAAACACACAAAGAATATGAGCAAGAATAATATAAAACAACACTTAACAATAAAATTGATCACAAATACAAAATAGAAAAACATAGAAAATAAATATGTTGGTTTCAAGACAAAAAAAAATTTCAAAATTTAAAAAAAATAAAAAAATAAAAATTTCTGACCCAATTTTAAAATTCAGGAAAAAACACAAATATTTAATAGAGAAAAATAAACGTCGAACTCAAAAAGGAATTTGAAATAAAAACATAAAGTGCAGCAGATTCATAATTACATTTACCGGTAGATTCAAATAAAAACATAAATATATCTGCTACGCATTTCATTCAATATTATTACAGAACAAACTCTTAAACTCGCTAAAAAAAAGAAACAGTGGCAGATTGTTATAGTTTATATCGTATCATTTACTGTCTGTGTTTCTGTCTTCAGGTGAAACGAGCGCTTTTATGAACAGTGATTGGAGTCTATCAGTCACACACATTATTGTCTCCAATTATAACTCATCATATAGTAAACGAGCGCAGCCCCATTAGCCTACATCAGATAGACGACACACACGCACACTTAAGTGTGTCCCCTTATCTGCTGAACAATTTCAATTAAGTGAAGTTTATAATATTGTTGTGTCTACATGATTCACAGCCATTTATTAGGATTTTACTGCCTTTAATGTGAGAGTCATATACACTGCAGCAGCGTGCCGGCACTGTTTTTATAGGAGACCACAAATTATCGCTGTATAAAGTTATAAAAAATTATAGTTTATGATTTAAGACTAAACTACTACAAAACTTATAAAATAAACCTCAAAAGTCAAACAGTGAGGAGGAATATGTAGAGCAGTGTGGTCTACTCTAAGCACGATAAAGGCAATAACAGAATTACAGTAAAAATCATTTGATGTTGGAAAAAATAACATAAAAACCGCAAACACTGATTCTGTGCTGCTCTGAGTCACAACACAAACACAGACCTGCGTATAAAAGATATTCCAAAAATATATCGCAGCTGATAAACACGGAATAAAGTCGACAGTTTTTATATTTTGTTTATTTATTATTGAATGTGTGAAGATTTTTAAATGTTTCATGTTTCAGCAGCTCAAAGATCAACATGGCGTCCACATGTTTTTATTTAAATGCGACGTGTGAGTCATTTTGAAGCTCTCGCTCTCGTTCAGAGTTCGTCTGGTGTCAGATCTGATGTTTGGGGGAAAATGTTATGTTCTCATAACTGCAGTTTTCATATTTGAGTCTTTGAAACTTACTGCTGCTCATACTTCCCATCATGCACTTCTTCCTTATTTACTTACTGTTAGCTGCTGTGGGAAAAAGGAAGAAGCTCCTGTCAGAAGGACAATGCACTGTATTCAGGCCTGAAGTCATAAATATCGAACGTAAAGCAGTCAATAAATAACACGACCAAAACGAAGGTCATACAGTCAGGCTCCAGCACGGCTCTTATTTGACTGTTACAGGTATCAACCGATTAGGCCACAGGTAGGCTCAGCCTGGCATCATCTTCACATGCTCTGTTTGGCTTATCATCTCTGAGTTTCCATTAAAATAATGGTAGCTGCAGCTGTCTGAGCACCTAGCTGTGACTAACCATGTTGATGTTTGTTTTGTATGTTTTGAGCAGGAAGTATACAATGATACATGATTACAGTTTAAACTGATTTTTTAATATTTGATATTTCACACTTTTTGAACGTCCGTTATTGTAAAAATATATATATTACTTTGTATCAAGAAGGGGTTTTGAAGTCAACAACAGTTTCCGTGTGGCGAATTAAACATGTTCTATATGTATCACATTAAATGTTTTACAGTGTTTCAGACTCTTCAGCAGTGTTGTTGTGTCATATTGTATCCTGTTACACTGTAACAGTGTCACAGATAAAATGGGGTAAAATAAATATGTTAGATAGTATTCAGTGTTAGCATAGTGTGTTATATTGTAAACTGTTGTGTTGTATTAAAATGCTGCATATCCAGTGTTCAATGTAACACATTACAAATGTGTTACATTATATCTTTTATCACATCATAATACGTCTCAAGGCAGTTCTTCCTCTCCACCCTCTCCAAGTGATGCTCATGAAATTGATTGTTGGGCTTCTTGCTAATGTTGTGTGTGTAATATACAACATGGCTAAATATGAAAGAGCTAAACGGCTGTATCTCACATTAGCAGCAAAAGCAAAGATGGACCACAATGAAAAGCACCAACTCGTAATGATAATGATGATGATTACTGTGATAGAACCACACACACATTTTACACGTTAACCCTTTTTTCTGCCGTACTGACTCTCTGAACTCTTTGAGCACCTCTCACCTGCTTTTACCTGCAGTTTATAGATCTTAGTTTAACTGCAGGTTAGCGTGAGTCCCACCCGCCTCACCTTTCCCCCTCATTAACCTTCGTCCCCTCGATAGTGTCGGAGGTTTCAACACAGCTTTGTAGAACCTTGTTCCCGTCCAAGTTCATGTTTGGTAACAGCTGAAGAAACACAGAGTCTTCTTCTTTTTCTCCTTCATTTTATTCTGCCTGAAACACATAATTTGACCCACTTTTTAAACATCCAGACAAAAATTTTAAAAAGGAAATATTTTATTCATTTTTAAAGCACAAATGTTAAACGCTTCCTCCAGCTTCTCTAATGTCAGGATTCGATGGTTTTCATTTTCTAATCTGTTTGAAGTGTTTGAACATCTGAGCAGCAGGAACTGTACCAGTGTCCTTACATCACACAGGCAAACGCATTAACTGAGACTCATACTGGAAGTTTTCATGTTCTTTCAGGCAAAAAAAAAATCTAATAATTAGTGTTTAGATTTCATTTTGACTTTTACATTTTTTCTCTGCACACTTGAGAATGTAAACTTTGTTACTGTCAACAGTTTATCTCATAAGTTGTTTCTCATTATTTTGACTTTTTGCAGCATAATCGAAATTTTGTCAGAATAATTTTTTAGCTCATAATCTTTAAACGCTTTGTCATACATCCAGTTTTTACCATTAATTGTAATTATCACAATTACAGTGAGTCTTTTTTGAGGCTGGCTGACTTGTGCTGCCAAGGTTTCATCCTACCACACCATGACCTGTATTTACCCTGAAACCATTTATATGCTAACACTTTGAGCTCTAATAACAGAGACCAAACATTAGCATCAAAACCTGTTAGTTAAATAACGATGAATTATTTTGCGTTCCCTTCTCTAAGAGTTTCAGCTCTGTGTTTCTTCCTCTTCGGCCTCCAGGCTGTTAAACACAGTCAATAGTTAACCAGCAAAAAAAGTAAAAGGAAGTCATGGGGCGTTTGGAGTTCATCGCCCCTTGTATAATTTTATATGACACTCGTGTCCTGATTATATCCCCAATCATCTTAATGTTTTATATGTACGAGGGAGCTGCAATCACAGAGATCATCACATTGTGCAGGTTTCAGTTTTCTGTGAATCATTTCTTCGAGTGTTTGCAGAGCTCATGCTTCCCAGACTTTACTCCTGCACAGACTTTACACTCACATCAGCAAAAAGAGAAAGACAGACGAGCAAACAGAAAAGCACACTTTGAATACCACAGCATCATTCTCAGTTATCTTTCAACAGGCACAAAGTTTGATTCAGTTTAGATTTTGAGCCTGAAACCAAAGTGCAGTACCTTTGACAGGCCACTAGATGCTGGCCGAAGCATACCTCCCTGTGCCATCATTTGCAAAATTATCATCATGTTTTATTCAGTAACATTTGAAACCAGTGCGTGATGCAATAACCTCATCAGGGAGGTGTTTTCTGGGATGATCATTCATCTGATGAGTGGGGTCGTTTTCTCATAGACTTCTACACAATCAGAGTTGGTTTGCCCCCTGCTGGTCATTAGATAGAATGCATGTTTTAGGCATTTCCACACTGGCTCCACTTTCTGGGCCCAGGTGATGTTTGGACCAAATAATATCCTGCCCTCAGTTTTCTTTGTTCCACATTTGACCTTCACTGTCAGCATTATTTTTGACCCAGGTAGCAGGGTCATGATATCTGCAGTTACACATGTTCATGAGCTTTAGGACACAGCTGGCTCACGCTGCATTTACTGGTGCATTAATTTATCCATAGCTGCCAACAATAGCTCTCTAACCAGTAACTAAAAGACAATGTAGGTGCAGGAGTCCAGCATTTAGTCCTGACCTCGATCAATGACGAGCCGCCGAAGTGGCGTGGAAATGTGGCGACTGAAGTTCAAGAACAAACACGCTCGTTTGCTCCATCAAAGTGGCCCATCCCACAGCGCCACGTCGCCAATTAGTTGATTTATGTGTGTTTTCATATTTGATTAGCTCACTGAGGCCCTCCCTGCATGAGGCTCGATCTGACTTACCCCAGAGGGACAAACACCTGTTGTCTCACTCTGACAGGTGTTTGTAATTAATAACGTGTAACTGGGGTCTCTGCTGTCCTCTGAATCAGGTCATACGAGAGCGGGCTGATGAAAGAGGGCTTTAATTTACCCGACAGAAACATGAGTCACTGTTTGCTTTGTAATCGTCTCTACGTTTTCTTTAACGGCACTATTAACCCGTGTCCTACTGCACACCCCAGCCTCTGCTCACCTGGGGGGAGGTTAAAGGTCATGACCCTGGGATGACCGAGAAGGACTCACACCTCTGAGCTGCTGCCTGCTGAAAATGCAAATTCTGCTAAAGCATGCTAACGGCCCGCTCTTCCTGCCCCTCACCCCCTTCCCACACCCACCCCCTCCACCATTATTTACCCAGACTGCACCTGTGACTGAGCGCGACTTTTAACACCAGGACGAGTCGATGAGCAGTGTTGGGAAGGTTACTTTCAAAATGTATTCCATTACAGATTACAGATTACATGCCCCAAAATGTATTTTGTAACGTATTCCGTTACGTTACTCAATGAGAGTAACGTATTCTTAATACTTTGGATTACTTAATATATTATCATGCTGTTTACAACTACATGAATGTACTATTGCTGTGTGATTTATTACTATTACTGAAGGTTACTCGCCATACCAATACCAACTAGATGTTTAAATCTTAATATAAATGAGTAACAGTAGGTGGACATTAGGTAAGGCTGCACTTTTTGCAGCGATCTCGTATAGAAAACTATTCCTCGCGTATATAAAACAGGTCCGCGGCTCCGAACCGTAGTAAAGGGACCTCTGGCTAATACGTCGGGTTCGTGTCGGGCTCGTAGCTGAAAAATAGCTTTACTTTGTTGTCTGGGTCAACTTTGCTAGCAGAGACAGAGAGAGGCGTTGAAAGGCTGCTCCAACGGAACTTATTGTTTCGGAGGAAAACACGAACACAGTGTACAGTCGAGTCTTAATAGCTTACTTACAGCTGGGCTCGTCAGGCTCTCTTCTTGGCTGCAGTGGTTATTATTATATTTACATGCTTCATACATGCTATGCCTGTAACACTCTGCCTATTGCCTTCATATTAAATCATTTTTTGCACAATAATTTTTAAAAATGTTTCTTCACATCATTGTGCGGGCCGCAAGCAGAGGTGACATGGGCCGCGAGATTGAGACACAGACATTTGAGCCTCTTAATGTGTGTTTTGTTTGGGTGGAATTACCAAAAATAGAGACGGCATAGCCTAACATACGAAACAGGAAAGACCGCCTTTATTTCAACAAAGTAACTGTATTCTGATTACCACCTTTTTAAATGGTAACTGAATACAGTTACTCATATTTTGTATTTTACACGCCGGTACATGTATTCCATTACTCCCCAACACTGTAGAAGAGAGCTGGAGGAAGAAGGGAAGCAGGCGACAAACAAACTGCAAAAGATGCTACAAGTCAAAGAAACGCCTGCAGCCTCAGGCTCACGCAGCAAGGTGTTCCTAATGTTTTGCCCATACTATCATGATTATATTAATTGAACTGACAAAAAATGTTCAACACTATAATAATATAACTTATATTTTTATTTATTATAATGAGAGCAGGTTTGAGGGATTTATACACTCAGTGTGGTAACTGTTACATTACAAACAAAGGTCAAAGGTCACTGTAAAACATGCTCATTACTGATTTTTTTTTCTGTGAGAGCTGTTTTAGTTCTATGTGGTTCAACACTTTGCTGTAACAGCACTCGGGCAGACGGTGGTGTTTCAGCGATGCTCAGCTGTTCGGCATTTCACACTTAACACAGAGAAAACAGTGAGAAAGCACTCTGAGTACTCAGAGTAAAAGCTCATCATGTAAGTACACCTCCATTTACCTGTGGAAAGCTGTCATGCTAAAGACAGCCAGAGACTCATTCATTCGTCAGTGAGATGGAACTAAAATAATGTCTGCAGCAGGATTTCCGCCTCGCTGTTGAAGTTTTTCTGCAGATATGAGCGCCCTCGTTTACAAGCCTTAGAGACTGTAAAGGTTAATCATTTAAACACACACACACACACTGTCATGCACACAGAGCAGCGTACAGTCGGCGAGGTGTGGCGGTTCTCATGGCTTTATGGCGAGAATGTGTGTCATAAACGCTGCGGGTAAATACAGGAATGCTGTCTGCGGCGAGCTGATGAATGGTTATTTGAGAAAAGCGTGTTTGATGATGAGCTCAGCTGTGGGAAGAACACAGCATCACTCTGTTTATTAAAATCTGACTCCATATCAAAGCTTTATTTCTCTAATGGCTCCCGGGTGAAGTCCATGACCCAGAGCGTTGGTCATGCACTGGCTCGCTTCATCTTCTTACTGTGAGGCCTTCAGGCTGTAACGTCCGCTGCCCTCACGTGTCCGCGTTATTCTCATCCTTGTGTTTGGATCAAGTCTTTGGGAATACCTGGAAACCTGCAGAGACTCCTCTTTAGTCTCAGAGGTGAGAGACAGTGAACGCTTTTTATCACCTCTCAGAAAACACTTCTTCTTATCTCGTCATCAAATTTTTCTTCTTATTTGCTAGTCTCTGTGCCACAGTTATTATTATTATTATTATTAGTGTTATTTGTCACTAAAATTAACCTGCAAATGAAAAAGAAGCAGAAGTTTGTGTTTGTGAGATTCAGTAAAGAATAGTTTTCAGTTCAGTTTAATTTCATTCAGCAGATTTTTCCTAAAAGAGTGTCATAGAAATATTCAACCATTAAAAAAAATGCAAGTTTTAATTTACTGATTAATTTTTTGCTTGTCAAGCAGCCAAAAATAAAAGAAAAATGCAGACTGCTTGTTTCAGAGATTCTTCTTGTTTTTATTTCAGTGAATTACATTTTTAGATGTTTTCCACATGTTTGGTTTAGTTTGATAACTTTGGTTTGTGGCTTATTTTTCATGCAGGCTTTAGAGTTCAATATGTCTTCCTGTGGCGCCCCCTGCAGGTACTGTGTAGTTATAACCTCAAAGATACTCAAAAGTTTAAACCATGAATATTTAGAGGTAGAGCTTTGTCATATTTAAAAGACATAAAGTAGAAAAAAACATCAGTTTAAATCAATGACAAACTTATCTCATGACTTACTTTATTAAAACGTGTATTATGTGTTTCTTATTACTTATCTTGTTTTGTTAATTAAATTTGTCTACATAATACGAGACATCAGGTGTTAATTGTAAAAAAAATAAAATAAAATCTTGACTTTTCTGATTTATAAATTTGAGGTTTATTTTGAAAGCTCTTAACTCGGAGCAGTTGCAGTTCCTGTGTTTTCTTTCATTTCCGGTTTTGGTCAATGGCTCAGATGTGAACGGAAACAGTAGAAGAAGAGGAAGCGAAGGCGCAGCGAGGGAAGTTAAAATGTCTGCTCCGAAAACAATCCCGAAAGATGCTCAGGTCAGAAACGAGCTTTTTTCATTTATATTGTACAGTTTGAGTCAACTTTCCTTTTTGCTTTGCTCGATAATCTTTAATGCATCTGCGTTGCTCGTTAGCTAGACTAGCCTGTCTTAGCTAGCGACACTGCAACTCAAAGCAATAGCGGCTAACATGCTAGCCTAGCTGCGAGCCTGTCGGTGTTTTGGTGCAAATTTGGTTCACATTGGGGAGTTTCTTCTCCCGTTTATTGTCTGATGGTGAATTTTGTTGCTGGATTTGTGTTGATTAATTGGTGACCCTGTGCAGTTCTGCAACATGATAGCCTGCTTAGCTTAGCAACGTTGCCGTTCAAAACAATAGCAGCCGCACTTTAGCCTAGCCTTTAGTCGCGAGCTGTTGGTGCTTCGGTAAAGCCATTTGTCACCCTATGGTGTGTTTGTAAATACCCTGGTTTGGTGCACCCTGCGAGACAAGGTCGGGCACCGTACCTCGCTCCAGCACCACGTTTCCGGGATAATTTATTTATCCTGCTTCTTTTATCCTGACGGTTTTCCAGAGGGTAAAAATGGGAGATGCAGTAAAAATCTGCGGGAAAAGTAAAATTGAGAGCATGTTTGAGTTTGTTGCACTGAGATTTTAAGTTATTTGTTTCCTCTGTAGGTGATGATCCAGATCCTGAAGGACATGGGAATCACAGAGTATGAGCCCAGAGTCATCAACCAGATGCTGGAGTTCACCTACAGTAAGTTATTTCTGTTTCAGAGCCGATGGGAACGATGCTCTGATATCCCGACTGAATAATTCTGACACTCTCGGACAAAGAAGGATTATTCTGAACTGTGAATCATGCAGAGTTGCTCTGAACAACTCAGTTGTTGTTTGTGTCCACAGGATACGTGACCACCATCATCGAAGATGCCAAAACCTACGCCTCACACGCCAACAAGTCCAACGTGGACGCCGACGACATCAGACTGGCCATCCAGTGCCGCATGGATCAGTCGTTCACCTCACCGCCGCCACGAGATGTGAGTCTTCACAGATGGGCGTAACATTAGGTTCTTGATTCGTTCGTCAGGGGTCCAGAATGTCAGTTAGGAAAATGGAGACTGCAGATTCTATTCTGAGCATTAAGACCGTCACTCTACAGGAAACCAGCTGACTGTGGCGACAGGGCTGATCTGATAGATGTTAAATCTGTGGTAAACGCTGCTTCACCCTCTCTGTGTTTCCAGTTCCTGTTGGAGGTTGCCAGGCAGAAGAACCAGACCCCCCTCCCTCTCATCAAACCCTACACCGGCCCCCGGCTGCCCCCAGACCGCTACTGTCTGACTGCCCCCAACTACAGACTCAAGTCCATACAGAAGAAGGTGAGACATAACCTCTCGTGGTCATCCTCAGCTTTCACGTTGTCGTTGTTTGTGGTTAACAACAGTTTATTTTCCAGGTGTCGTCGTCTGCCAGCAGGATATCGGTGCCTCGCCTCAGTGTCGGCGCCGTCACCAGCAGGCCGACCACGCCCACGCTCGGTGAGTTTCAGCTTTATCAATATGTGATTTATAAATCCAAGTATTAAAGTACGATCCTGGATGCTGAACGCGTGGCACCATTTCCTCCTCAGGGACGCCGTCTGTGCAGTCGGTCACCACTAAAGTCGGGACTCCAGTGTCTTTGACGGGTCAGAGGTTCACCGTGCAGATCCCGCCGCCCTCTCAGACGACCACCACCAAACCCAGTAAGAACAGACCCGTTTTATTTTTTCGCTTTGTGCTTTGATGGAACAAGATTCAGACGTATGAATACCTGTGAAAAACACTTTAATGTGGAAGAAACCTTTAAAAAATTCTCCACCAACTCCTGAACACAAGGACAAAAATCTGTCCAGATAAACAGTTTAATGGCCAAACAGAATCATGTTTAAATGAACAGTTTACTTATATAAAAACCTCGATGCTCGCTCTGTCCCCATAGCAACGCCATCCACACCCGCTGTCTCCAACGTCCTCATCAACCCATCTCTGATTGGCTCCAAGAACATCCTCATTACGACCAACATGGTGTCACAGAACTCCGGCGGAGAGTCACTGAAGAGGAAGCATGAAGACGACGACGACTACGACGCTTTATGACGCTGAATGCGATGTCGCCATCGCCACTTTTGTACTGACCTTTAAAAAAATAATCTCAGCAGAGACTGTAGGAGGCTCCTGACAGTTTGTTTGAGAGGAACACGACGCCTGCTCACAGCGGGACTGAAGCTGGACTGTGGGTTCAAAGCTGCAGGGGGAAGGAAAAGTGAAGTGATTCTCAATAAAATGAATAAAAGATGTGATCACGTCTGTTTGTTGGAACCCAAAATTTACATTTAGAACAAGAAGAGTTTTTAACTTATAAATCTGAAGGTGTTTCACGTTTGAGTCCTGTAGTGAAAAATGTTAACTTCTGAAAAAAAAATCCCTAAAACATTTAAGTCAAACGTTTGTGGGTCTTTTTTTTTTTTTATGAAATTGATGAAAACCAATAATTCCACTAATATCCAGCAGTGAGTCACTCCTCATAGATTCACATGTTAAAACTTTACAGCAGAATTATGTTTACAGACGTATGCACAAACTGTTTGATAATTTAATCCTGAACAACTGTACATCAAGGTGGTGATACTCTTTTTTTAATATAATACATTTCTTTATATTATGGTGTAAGTACTTTTTGGTAACGGCATCTGGATGTTTGACAGTATCAGATTAAGAATGATGGAGGGATCCTTCACTGTAACACAGACAGTTTTGTGGTTTAATGAGAAACTGCATGTTAAAATAGACTGAATACAATTATATAGTTCTGAAAATGGTAGGGGTTACTTTAGTCAGAAAACATGAGTACACGTTTAAAAAGCCTTTAAAGGCTCGACCTGAACTATTTTACTCCCCCTTGATTTATAAAAATGTAATAAAGAGACCAGATTGGGGGGGTTGTGTTTTCTTACTGGTGTGGAGTTCCACAGGGCTCTATCATGGGTCCTCTACTTTTTGTTCAAACATTGTAGTTGTGACTTTCATTGTGTTGCTTTAGTTTTTATTGGGTCCTCAATGATATGTTTTAAGATGTTGTATACAGGGGAAATGCAGTAATTCAGTTTGCCATGTACTATTCTGCTTTAATGTGTTCTGATGAAAAGTATGTTTTATCAGGAAAAAAAAAAAGATCTTCACCCAGTACAAGTTACCTTTAGCATAATTTAGCCTTGGAAGAGACACTGAACATTAAAATAATTGAGACTTCTCTCCTGTGAGACATTATATGCTGGGGTTTTTTTTTTCTTTAAGAGCATGAAGGTAAAGTGCAGATTTTCATATGGAAACTTCAGCGCTCCGCTGGATTTTGTTTTTCATGTCGGGGTATTTTAAATGCACTTATCTGACCAGTAATATTGCTGCTGTGGTATCAGACCAGTTTGGATGTTACTGAGCACCAGTGATGGGAATAACGGCATTACTTTTTTCAGTAACGAGTAATCTAACTAATTACTATTACTATCGTTACAACGGCGTTACCGTTACTAACTAAGAAAATGCGGTGCGGTCAAGTTACTATTTTTCAACAAACACACGGTTGAAGCTGTGTTCAGCTTACCGCAGCTTATATCAGTTGCACGGAAGTAGCTGGCTATGTAAGTAACCCGGGCGCTATAACTGCTGCGCGCGCTCCCGCGGGCGGCATTCACGATCACTTTCTGGCACAACACCTGGAGCTCAGGGGGCAAAACAATCGCATGAGTGCTGCTGTTTGACTGAGGCTGTTTTAAAGGTATACTGTAGGTAGGCAAAATATAATGAATATGTCTTACTAAGCCCATTCACGTCTGACAAATAGATGAAATATTCAGCGCAGTGACTTTTGGTTTTAATTTCTAGAAACCCTGTTTATTTCTTTATTTTATAGAAACAGGTGTACAAAGGAGGGAAGATAACATAGACCTTGGGAGATTTTAACACCACATGTAAATCTATGGAGGTTCGGTGGTGCCTAAACAGTAGGTGGCATTAGAGCAGTGTTTGTCCTTGTCATGCAAACAAACTGTAATTCATTGTCACGGGAGGAAAGAAAAATAACAGGTCTTTTTTGGTGGTAGAAATAATAGTTTTTAATTAATTTTAATATTAAATAAATAAAAAAGAAATATTATATTGATATCGGATGGACTAGACGGCTTCCTCTGGCACTGATTGTATGATTACTTTAGAGATTGTAAATATATGTGTCACTTATAAAAACTAACAAAGATTTGTGTGGGTATGTTGATCACTAACAATGAATGACCTCACAATTTATTCTTAAGAGCACAAAATAAAGCACAAAAACACTCAGTGTCTTGTGGAGGCTAAATCCCCTCCACAATTTAATGCAGGAATCTGTCTACCATTCTGGTTTTAATATAATGTTCTTAGTTAATCTTTTAGTTAATTTATTTGGATTTTTATCTTCTTATATTTTTTTATATCTACCACTCTTCCTGCAAAGCTCAGAAGCTGAATATCTCACAATCATTAATACAAGAACTAGTCAGTCATCAGTGTTGGGTGTAATGCGTTACTAAGTAACGCGTTACTGTAATTAAATTACTTTTCCACTGAAAAAGTAGAGTAACTAATTACTGTTCATTTTTAGGTATTTTAATTACAGTTACTTACAATGTATTTGCGTTACATTGTAAAATAATTAAACTTGCTGAATATCATTATTTAATTTCAATAATTTATCTTCTAAACCAGGGGTGTCAAACTCAATTGCACAGGGGGCCAAAACTCAAGGCACACTTTAGGTCGCGGGCCAAACAAGATAAACATTTATTGAACACACTAAAACAATGTTTTTTAAACATAAATATGAATAAAAACAGACAGGAATATTATTCCAGATTAAATAAACTTAAAAAAATTAACTTTAACTTTAAATATTTTGCTCTTTATAAAACTATATCCTGTCAAAATTATGCAAGTTAGAAATATGAACATGCTGCCAAAAACCCCAGAAAAAAATAAATGAAAGCAAACACAAGGTTGGAGCCGCATGTAGACGGAGCTGGGCATTGCTTCAGGAATGGAACTAATAAACTGTGCGGGCCATTCAGTGTCGTACTTTCCCTTGAGTGTATCATTACACTGCAGCTCCATCTGAATCTGCACAGGTGCAGTTCAGCAAAGTCCGCTGACTTGGTTCAACATTACTGCAACAGGGAAAGTGAGGCAGGTTGCACTGGTGCATTTGTGACAGCTTCACTTGAAATGCCTTCACCGCATCATAAATGCCATGTCCATGAACTGACAGATTTCCTTGCTGAGCTCAAAAACTCTATTGAGAATTTTTATCCCAACTCAGCCAACGGACCTCTGTATGATGAGGAATGTCGGCAAACTCTGAATCTATTTCCCACATAAAAGTCTGAAATTGACGGTGATTTAAACTTTTAGCTCAGATAAAATTTACGGTTTGCGTCACGGTGATCATTACATGCTCCATTTTTAGGACTTTACCACACAGCCTTTCCTGGTGTATGATGCAGTGATATGCTGTTAACTCACCGGTACAGTTCTCCTCCTGCACCTTTACTCGCATCCTGCTGACTAGTCCGCTTTTTTCACCGCACAACACCGGCGCTCCATCTGTTGTAAGTCCAACAAGTTTGTCCCAGGGCAGTTTCATGTCGGTTACACTTTGACATACGTTTTAAAAAATGTCTTTTCCTGTCGTTGTCCCGTGCATCAATTTAATGTTCAATATTTGCTCTCCACGGATGAAGATGGCCAGCTGTGCAATGTCCATCATGTCTACACTTTCATCCACAGCAAGAGAGTATGCAATAAAGTGTTTGCTTCTTTCACACAACTGTGTTCTTAAATCAGTGGCCATCTCACAAACCCGATCAGCAATCGTATTTCTCCTCAGGCTCACATTTGCCAAAATCTGTTTTGTCTGGACACAAGAGTCGCACAGCTTCATCATGCAGCTCTTCAGAGTGGTACCGGGCTGATGTGGCTCCTCTGCTACAATAAAATTTGCTTTCACGACAGCTTCACTTTGTGATTTTTGCTCTGGTGAAACACGACTGCTGAAATGTCAGATTCTTCTTTAGACTTCTACTTTCTGTAGTTTCTGCTCTGCATTTAGGTTTTTCAGCTTATCCTGACGTTTTGTCTCGTACTGCCGTCTTAAATTAAATTCCTTAATTACAGCCACATTAGCTCCACTAATAAGACACACGGGTTTACCGGCAATGTCTGTAAACATATATTCAGTCACCCGCTGGCGCTGAAAGGCTCTGCTTTCAGAATCAACTTTTCTCTCCACCATTGTGAGCGGCTAGCTTCGCAATAACAGAAGTTTGACTTGATTGATGCGGGAATGTTCCCAGTTAGCCTAGCGTTCAGCAAGGAGGCTGCAGCGCTGCATTATGGGATCTGTAGTTTGTCTATTATTAGCGCCTCACATCGCCGGGCCATGCATAACAATAATAATACATCTATATAAAATGATCTCGCGGGCCAGATATAAATGTAGGCCGGGCCGGATGTGGCCCGCGGGCCTTGACTTTGACACATGTGGTCTATGCTCTCGTGTCAGGCTCTTCAGTAGATTACTCGTGCTATTAACAGCAGCCGATAGTTTTTTCTCCCCAGGACATAGCTTACATATTACTGTAATGTTCTTGTCTGCTTGTTTCAGAAAAGTGAAGAGACGGGAATATGTCCATTTCATAAAACAGCCACACGCTTCAGCCGAGTCCGACATCTTCCGCTGTAGAATGCGACTATGCAGCAAACTGGCGCGAAATGACGTGCAGCTGCACTACAGCGATGTTAAAGCGGCAGAGTTTACTTCTACGTTTAGAACACATGTGTCAAAGTCAAGGCCCGCGGGCCACATCCGGCCCGGCCTACATTTATATCTGGCCCGCGAGATCATTTTATATAGATGTATTATTATTGTTATGCATGGCCCGGCGATGTGAGGCGCTAATAATAGACAAACTACAGATCCCATAATGCAGCGCTGCAGCCTCCTTGCTGAACGCTAGGCTAACTGGGAACATTCCCGCATCAATCAAGTCAAACTTCTGTTATTGCGAAGCTAGCCGCTCACAATGGTGGAGAGAAAAGTTGATTCTGAAAGCAGAGCCTTTCAGCGCCAGCGGGTGACTGAATATATGTTTACAGACATTGCCGGTAAACCCGTGTGTCTTATTAGTGGAGCTAATGTGGCTGTAATTAAGGAATTTAATTTAAGACGGCACTACGAGACAAAACGTCAGGATAAGCTGAAAAACCTAAATGCAGAGCAGAAACTACAGAAAGTAGAAGTCTAAAGTAGAATCTGACATTTCAGCAGTCGTGTTTCACCAGAGCAAAAATCACAAAGTGAAGCTGTCGTGAAAGCAAATTTTATTGTAGCAGAGGAGCCACATCAGCCCGGTACCACTCTGAAGAGCTGCATGATGAAGCTGTGCGACTCTTGTGTCCAGACAAAACAGATTTTGGCAAATGTGAGCCTGAGGAGAAATACGATTGCTGATCGGGTTTGTGAGATGACCACTGATTTAAGAACACAGTTGTGTGAAAGAAGCAAAAACTTTATTGCATACTCTCTTGCTGTGGATGAAAGTGTAGACATGATGGACATTGCACAGCTGGCCATCTTCATCCGTGGAGAGGAAATATTGAACATTAAATCGATGCACGGGACAACGACAGGAAAAGACATTTTTTAAAACGTATGTCAAAGTGTAACCGACATGAAACTGCCCTGGGACAAACTTGTTGGACTTACAACAGATGGAGCACCGGTGTTGTGCGGTGAAAAAAGCGGACTAGTCAGCAGGATGCGAGTAAAGGTGCAGGAGGAGAACTGTACCGGTGAGTTAACAGCATATCACTGCATCATACACCAGGAAACGCTGTGTGGTAAAATCCTAAAAATGGAGCATGTAATGATCACCGTGACGCAAACCGTAAATTTTATCTGAGCTAAAAGTTTAAATCACCGTCAATTTCAGACTTTTATGTGGGAAATAGATTCAGAGTTTGCCGACATTCCTCATCATACAGAGGTCCGTTGGCTGAGTTGGGATAAAAATTCTCAATAGAGTTTTTGAGCTCAGCAAGGAAATCTGTCAGTTCATGGACATGGCATGTATGATGCGGTGAAGGCATTTCAAGTGAAGCTGTCACAAATGCACCAGTGCAACCTGCCTCACTTTCCCTGTTGCCAAGTAATGTTGAACCAAGTCAGCGGACTTTGCTGAACTGCACCTGTGCAGATTCAGATGGAGCTGCAGTGTAATGATACACTCAAGGGAAAGTACGACACTGAATGGCCCACACAGTTTATTAGTTCCATTCCTGAAGCAATGCCCAGCTCCGTCTACATGCGGCTCCAACCTTGTGTTTGCTTTCATTTATTTTTTTCTGGGGTTTTTGGCAGCATGTTCATATTTCTAACTTGCATAATTTTGACAGGATATAGTTTTATAAAGAGCAAAATATTTAAAGTTAAAGTTAATTTTTTTAAGTTTATTTAATCTGGAATAATATTCCTGTCTGTTTTTATTCATATTTATGTTTAAAAAACATTGTTTTAGTGTGTTCAATAAATGTTTATCTTGTTTGGCCCGCGACCTAAAGTGTGCCTTGAGTTTTGGCCCCCTGTGCAATTGAGTTTGACACCCCTGACTTAAATGGTCCTCGAGATAAAACCAGTGTTTGGTCTTCATAAACCCATCATGTTTTTTTCTTCACAGTAAAGCCTGATGCTGACCAAGTGTTTTTTGTAGTTCCTGTCATCTCTACAGAAAACAAAAAATTCACATTTTAACCGAAGAATGTCATAAATTGTTCCAAACACACTTCCGAGAATGTAACTGTAGCCTGTTTTGTTGTCTTGCTCTACTTTATTTGGTCGAAATCAGAAATGTGACTACCTGGTGTCTATTCAGAGATATAAATGTGATTGTTTGCCAACAAATAATTCACAGCTTCATCGACGGAGATTAAAAAAACCGAAGCAGAGCCTGGGTGTCTGTTAGTTCTTTTTACCTTTAATAAAAAGAAAACTAAAATAAAAATCTCAACATAAAAAATACATGGCGAAACAATAGACTCTTAAATGATTATGAGAATAATCATGGTCGCAATGATGATACAGTAGAATAATAAGAAGTCACCATAATAATAATAATAATAATAATAATCAGAAGCATAATAATCATAGATCTATCTGTTCTGGTGTCCGTTCCACCAGCAGAAATCACTTCCTGTTTTATAGACATTATGGTAAGCATCGCACAGGCCGGGGCGTGGCACTTGTCAAAAATATTTTCACACTTAGCAAAGTTACCCCACATATGCACGACAAAATAAGGACAGAATCACAGCTCGTACGATTCACAGCACTGCTTGGAAACAAAATTTCAAACAAAGGAATTCAAATCATGCTCCGAGTCGGCTTCTTCATCTACGTCTTCTTTTAGGGTCGCAGCTGTAACGTTTGACTGAGCTAAGGAAGGAGGGAGGGTGGGAAGGAGGGAAATTTGGCAGTTTTAAAATTGAACAAAACAGAAAGTTCAAGTCGTGAAACCCCGACAAACAATTTTAGGGAAAAATAAATGCTAACATTCTTCTTCGTCTTCTGAAATAAAACGTCTGCAGTTCTGCGGGGTTTTCGTCCAATGAAAGTGCAGTGCTCGTGTTCATCTGAAATGTTGATCTGTACGGGGATTTGGGGCCAAAAATCATTAACAAAATAACATTAATAATAGCGATAATAAAGCCTAGAATAAAAGCAACAGATTTGGAAAGCTGGCATCTAAAACCTGAAGTCCTTCACATCGTGTCCGAGTTTGGATGGAGGAAAGAAAAGAGATCACTTAAATGGTTTGATGGTCTTGAGAGGGCGAGGCGGGATGTTGGTGAGGTGGATTTAGAACGGAAACACTGGTGCTGATTGGTTCATTTTGGCTGTCATGTTTCTCATGGCACCTAAAGTTACTTCCTGTAACTAAATGTGCTTTAAAAACTGTTTAAAAGCTTCCAAAATGAGTTAAAGTTTCAAAAGAACGTGAAGAAGAGCAGCATGGCTGCACTTTGGACCACAAGATGAAGCAGAGTCAATGTGCAGCTACTTTTAAGCTGCTCCCTGTCCGTCCCACCAGCAGAAATCACTTCCTGTTTTGTAGACATTATGGCAAGCATCACACAGACCGGGTACTCGCCAAAACACCTAAATCCAAACTCTGGACCAGATTTGAAATCGAGGTCCAGCAAAGACTCACAGCACTGTCTCGTGGTACTACACAGCACAGCACTGCCTTTAGTTTCGGTTCATTTCTCTTCAACACGACTGCCGAGTGGTCTTTTTATGCATGTTTGTTTTGATGCTTTGGTTCATTTTGGACTATTTTAAACAACTTCAGCTTCTCAAGTTCATACATTTCCTTTGGCATCAACCTTTAAAAATATAGTTTTATGGTTTCATTTTTAGATCATTATGTTTTGTTTCTAAGAGGAAAAAAAAGGTCACATACTGAGAATAAAGGTGTGAAGAATATTTTAAAGTGAATCAATACTGCTCATTACCAGCTCTGCATTTTTATTCTTGGACTCTATGAGAATCTAGCAAAGCAGCTTTGCGTGATTCAAAGCTCTAAATAATCCTTATCTTGTACTGAGCTCTCACTTCCACTTTAAGTAAGACAACTTTCTTCTGATTGGCTGCCTCTGGTCAGAACATGAGATGGTTTCTGTGTCCTGAGATGATCATAATAGGGACATCTGCTCTGTGTGACATCATACAGACTGTGAGTAGGAAAAACAAAAAAACTGAGCATTTGGCTGCAGTATTACGGATCATTGACCAATTGGTTATCAGAAACTTCAACCATGTTTAATACGAACATTCACAGGAAAGAAGTCAAATTTGAACAGGTCAACATTAAAGTGAGTAAGTCTGTTCACTGTCATCAGCATCTTTCAATGTGTCAAACAAAACAATAGTGGGATTTAAGTAATCTGTGTTTGATGGTCTAGAAATAACTGATACTGCCAAATCCCGGACAAACCCCCAAATATTGTATCTTCACAGTACAAACTAAACAACAGTAAAGGCCACAGAAATATTTGTTACCAGATTGGAAATAATTCCAGAAAAGAAAATGGTGACAACATTAATTTAAAATGTATCTTTGCAATCTACACAATAAAATAAAGAAAAGCTCTTAAGGATTAAATTTGAGTCAAAAAGGCATGGATCAGAAATTATAAGAATATGTGGTTGTTTTATTTTATTAAAAAGTTAATATTAATTTTAAAGTTATATTTACTAAAAAAATATTTAATGGTTTATCCCCTGAAACTAAAATGTAAGACCTGAACTTATATGAACTTAATTAGAGAAAAATAACACCACGCAGTGTTTCTAAACTGACACATCCCAAGTTTGCCCAAACGTTTTAAACCAACAATTTTTCTTTTAAAAAAAGCTGAGCTCTTGTCAGTCACCAAGGTTCATAGATCATCGTGTTGGCAACAGTGAAACCTTAAAGGCACAGCACAGCTTCCTGTGATGACTTAACTCTGAGGTGAAGCTTCATACTAACTTCATCTAAATGCTTGTTCAAAGTGAGTTTGGACCAGTGAGTGAAGACAACAAACCAAACAACGAGCACCAGAGTTTCCCTTCAATGAGCTGACAATGGCGAGTTAAACCGGCTGCAGACCGTTTCTATTTTAACAAGCAACAGGAGAAACAGACTTTAGCATCAGTTTTGTTGACTTTAACTGTAAATCTGGAAGTGAAATAAACAGAAGCAGATCAAAGAAAGGTAAAAAACCTATCCAGTGACTCGACCTCCAAATCCAGTCCAAAGTTCAAGGGAAAAAAAAAAAAGATTCCAGTGTGACTAAACTCAAGAGTGTTCTTTAGTTCCATCAGAGAAAACTAAAACAACCCAGGATATAAATTAAGAATCGTGACTCTCAGTGATCAGGCCCCCTGTAACAGCTCAAATTTATATGCTTTGTTTTTAGCTTCAATTTGTTCGCTGTCACATTGGTGCAATTACACGTCTTCATTCTCTTAACCACCAACAGTATTCAGACAACTACCAGCTTACTGTTGAGCTTTAACACAGTTTGGTTTAAATCCAAACCAAAATAAAGAGTTAAATTAGCTCCACTTACGGAGAGGGTGGATAAAGTTTTGGTTGTCGTCTTTTCATGTAATTTCTTAAAAAACAGGATTGCAAAATGATCTCTGGGATTTAAATGAAGTGTCCGCACTGGAATGTTTTTTTTTTAATAATTAAAAAAAGCCGACAGAACATGGTGAACGTTTCTGAACATGGACGACAGTTGGAGCAGGAGGAGAGCGGATGCTGGTGAAATCGAACTTCAGTCGCTTGTAAGACTTCTCTGAGTGTGTGTGTTTGTGTGCACGTGTATTTCCTCTCGCTGCAGCCACCGCGAGAAAAACTATCTACAGGATTTACTCGAAGGAAAGCGGCGATCACCACCGAACAATTTTTTTTTCCAAATATATATTCTGTTTGTACAGGACGGTGATCGTCGGGAAACATTCAAAAACAAAGCGGACGAACGCTGCTGATTCTTTAGCTTCCTGCTTTCTATCTCAAAGCCCCGCCCACGACAAGCAGCAGAGGTTCCCATCCACAGCGCCAACATCTGTCCTGCAGCTGCTTAACATTTAGAATTTCTAGCAAAAAAGAGAAACAAGAGACAACAGATGGAGAAGACGGCGGCAAAAATGGCGGAGGTGGCGTGACGAATGGCTGAAGCAAGAGAGGAAGAACACCACCAAGCCCCTCCGAGGCCTCCGTCCAAATATACCCTCATCCATCCCCGGGGAATGTGAACAGTGTGTGAGTGTGCGTGTATGTGTGTGTTGTGGTTTTGAAGCGAGCATATGAAGGGGTTGGCGAGCTCCTAGCAGTCCTCGTCCTTGTCGTCCACAACACCTTTGAGCCGGAGGCGGGCGAAGTCCTCGAAGACGAAGTCATCGTCCTGCGAGATGCTGCTTGAAGGATGAAAAGGAAGAGTTTTATTGTGAAAGGTTCCATACAGCCCTCTTTGAATTCAGCACCAACAGCACGTCACATGTGTGAACTGAGCATCTGTGAAGTTTGTCCACCTCACGCCGGGTTTGTGAATCTGCCGCTGCTGTAAATGGCTCCAGATGTTTCTGCTGTCATTTTGGAACTTTCCTGAAACAGACGGCAGCTCCTAACCCTTCAGCATTAATGATGCCCTCACAGATTCAAGATCCACTCGTCATGCCTCGCAGCTCTCACAGGAGAAACCGTTCACGTTCATGGATTCATTTTACAGCCGTTTTTTGTTTCATTGGGATTTTTAAACTTTCGGGTATTGAACACCGACAGCTGCTCCTTGTAAGGGCCAGTCAGTTCCACGTTATGGCGTGCTGTAGTTCACACATGCTCAGTTTAATCAGTGACGTTATGTTAGTGCTGGTTGTCATGGTTTCTGTTTGTATTAAAATAAAACTCAGCAGAAGTCTGGAAACTCACTTTGTGTCGAACTCTATCAAATTGGTGTCGATGGGCGGGTCAGTTTCTGGCACAGCTGAAACACACACACACAAACATGTCACACTGCCGTTTCCATGGAAACTGACGCTCAGTGCCATGGTGAATCCGCATACGAGGCTGCAGAGACTCACCTGACTGCGGGCGGGACGCCGGCGGCTCCGGAGGTTTAGGATGCATTAAGATGAAGGGCAGCTCCACCGACACGTCCCTGGAAAATAGGAAGCACGGCGTCATGGCAGGAAACCCCGCCTCCTTCCTTTTTCCACCAACAGTTTAAAAATGTCCTGATAAATCTGCCCGTTAAAGCCCCACAGCTGATAATTAACTCACTTCAGAGCAAACTGACTACTGAGTGACAACAACCACCTAGAAACCCATGTTAACATTAAACACCAGGCTGTGGTTCCCCCACATGAACACTGAGGCTTTCAGTCCCATTTACCTCTCCAATAAGCCTCGCAGCAGCCTGCAGGAAGGGGGGAGGGCACACAGAAGAGGAGGGGGGAGAGGGGGACGGGGGCGGAGCCACACAAAACGCCAAAAAACACAGAGAAGGGAGGTGAAATGAAAAGCAGGAGGCGACAGGTTCACAAAAACCTACAGTGGAAGCAAACACAGTGAGGAGCAACGACAGCAACGAGCCAACAGGGTGGAGCAGGAAGCAGGAAGTGGAGGCCGAGCTGCACCTGCAGCTCTTTCTGAATAAAACACCCGAAAAACGAGAAAATCGTCTTTAAACCAACCGTGAAAAAAAAATGAAGAGATGCTCAATTTAGCATCACCTCCAGCCGCCCTCAGTAAATATCACAAGTCATGTGACTTTAAAGTCCAATGGCGAGACAGACAGTAGATAAAGGACTACGGTCCTAGACAGATGCTGAGGGACTCATTAAGCTCTCACAGGCTTTTATTGTGAAAGGATGACTTTGTAAAGCCTCCCTCAGCTGACTGGAGTCTGAGCTCAAGCTCTGGGCCGTGTTTAAGCTTCAAACAGATTCATGTGGTTTTTGTACTTCTTTAAGTCAAATATGATCAGAGACTCGCTTCACACGTGTGGCGTTTCCATGTAAACGTGGACAAACGTCAGACTGTTGCGTAGGAAACGTTCAGGTGCAGCTCGGCCTCAGGCGTTTCACTGAGTGACGTCTGGAAGATAAAAACACCTCCAAACTTCACTGATGACAGCTACAGGAAACAGTGAGCTGGAGAGGACAGGAAGTGATGTCAGCAGAGAGTGTGTGTGTGTGTTGCTGTACCCTCCACGGGACACCACCAGCTTGACTTTGACTCTGTAGGACACCAGGATCCCCAGGACCTCCTTGTTGGTGACGTCCTTCACACTGAAACACACACGGAGCACTGTGGTCACATGACCATGCAAACACACCTGTGTGTTACACCTGTGTGTGTTTGTGTGTGTTTTACATGGTGGATGAGGCCAGGTTGGTGTCTTCATGTTTGAGCTTCCCGTCCAGAGCGAGTCCTCTCTTCTCTCTGTTCTTGTCCAGTGTCGGGGTCAGAGTGTACACCTTGCAGAAGGTGGAGCTGGACGACACCTGGTCGCTGTGGAGACCAGACGCTGCTGTCAGTCAAACTGTTCAGGTAAACCCCGCCCCTCCACCAATCTCATTAAACAGGTGTGAACATCAATGACCTTTTGTCACTGGTTTTAAACCAGCTCACATTGTTTAGCCTGGTTAACTCTAACAATCACATTTTCATTCATTAACATTGGTTTAAACCAGTTTAACCAGCATGCAGGGACAGGGACACTTACTCTGCCTCCAGCTGAGCCACTGGACATTTATACTGGGCAGTGCTGAACAGGCAGATGTCTGCGTACTGACGCACTGCGGGAGACAAACAGAGGAGGTGTTACTTTGATAACATGACGGCGTGCAGAGAAGCGCAGAAGAAGAGTTCAGAGCGGCGTACCGGAGATCTTCACCCTCTTGACGGTCTTGGTGGAGTTGTTGGTGACGTGGACGTTGACGCTGATGGGCTCGCCGTGATAATACAGCTACACACAGAACACCATTATTAGCATAAAAACAAAGGAGTGGTTTCTGGGTATCGGGGCTGTTTGCGCACCTCTTTGTCCAGAGATGCCTCCAGGTGCAGGGACCTGTCGGACATCAGGAAGCTGCGGGTGGTCTCCACCATCGGCTGAGGACCAGGCTTCTCCGGAGCGTACTGAACCTTCCTGATCACCAGACGCACTGAGTTCCTGCACACAACACACGCTTCAGCACGCTGATTCCTCTAGCGTCCACTAGAGGCTGGCTCACAGTATGACACACAGAAGAGCCTCTCTTGACCCTCTTGTCCTAAAGTAAACATCGAGTCTGACATTTTACTGCCTCTGGTAGATTACTGTACTGTGAGTCTACAAAATAAAAGCCCCGCACAGAGCCTGCTGGGGTACAGGCTGGCTTTAGACTGAAATGAAACACAGGAAAAGCTTTAAAGTGGACCTTTTATTTCCTGTTCCACTGGTGGATGTTCATGTTTACACGACTAAAGCTAATCCCCACACTCAGTTATTTCTACTCTGGGTTTGAACTCCAAGCAGCTCCTGAGTGAAGCTCGTAAATCGGCTTCCTGCAGGTCTGAACTCACCTCTTGTGAATCTTCTCTTCCATTGACTTGGCACAGAAAGCTCTGATCTCAAAGTCAACACCACAGGCCTGCAGGGAGAGGAGAGAGGACAGCTCAGCGCCACCGTGTTTATAAAAACGCCTCAACTGTGCTGACGCGCTGCGAGCGCAGCCCTGTTTTTATCTGTTTTATATACAGACCGCTCGCTCTGTTTGAATCTGTGCCCGTCTCTCTCTCACCGCTATGAGCGACGCTGGAACAGCTTCAGCTAAAAATCAACGCCGTGTTTATCGGCCTGTCTGAGGCGGTCGTTACGTTAAATCGTAGCCTGTCAGCGACGCTCCTCACAGATAACCGACACCATCTGACTCCCCGTTTAAAACCAAACATGTCAACGCTGGAAGGAGCTCCTGAACGTCAGGCTGTTAATCTGGAATAAAATAGGTTTCAGGAGCCAAAATGTGTGAGAAAGAAAAGATCTGCACGTCTTCAGGCCTGAAGGAGACTCTGCAGATCAGAATGCTGCATTTGCAAAAAGAAAAAAGCCAGTGATGGGAACTGTTCCCTCACTGACAGGAAACAAGTTGTTTAGTTGACTGAGCGCTCACATCCACTGCTACGATGTTGATGACGATGCCTGCCGCTGTTTCAGGGCCCGATCAGTGAAACATCAGCCGACGCAGAAAATAAACAACTAAAAACCAGGAAGTCTGCAGACGCACGCGAACTCCGCGACGCTTCAGAGTCGAACACACAGCTGCAGAACAGAGGAGGGTTTGAATATTCATCTTTGTACAAGCTGAAGTAACCTGAGCGGAGGAGAGCTCAGCCTCACACCTGTCTCACATTCAGGTTTTTAATCTCACGACAGTAAAAGGCTGCATCATCATCATCGTGCTGCAGGTGGGTCCACCTGTCAGACCATCAACACCAGCAGGACTCGAGTCAGCCGCAAAGGTTATGCTGTTGTTATCATAAGACACTATATTATTATTATTATGGATGTGTGCGACTGGCGGACCAATCACCGCTGTTATCACTAGTCGTTTAATCTAACTGTCAAAATTTTAATTGATCCCTAGTGCTGTTAAATTATTGTGTCCTAAATGTTATGCAGCCATCTGCCACCAGATGGCGCTTCATAAATCCTTTCATGTTAGCTTTTGTGAACTCCATTAGAATGAGATCACAAATCCCAGCAGCAGAAATGAGCTTTCTCCAGGTGGACGGGCTCTGAGTGGAGCTGCTACTCTTGCACATCAAAAGCAGCCAGCTAAGGCTGTCGCCTCCTGGGTCACGTGTTCCCACTGGGCATGCCCTACTGGGAGGAGGCTCGGCGTAGACCTGGGACACGCTGGAGGAAGTGGAGGGAGGAAGGTCTGGGCTTTCCCACTTCAGGTAAGCAGAAGAAGAAAAAAAATGTCTGGATGATTTATGATTTTGATAAATGTCGAACAGCGTGGATCACTCAATGCACTTTTCTCCCTCAGATGTAACTTAAAATCTGAGTGTTTTAGTTTCAGACTAGTTGGTTAGTCTGATTGTTTTTTCCTCGTTTCGTCAAATAAGAAATGAGTTGCCAGGTTTTATAATTCAGTTTAAATCCTATCAAGTCTTTAAAAGGAAGCTGATCTAATAAACCAGGCTGTGGGGTTTAAATCTGACTACTGTTAAACATCTTTAAAATCTATTTAAACCTCCTCTGAACATGACATGGGCATCCACCCGTCTGCTGACCTGCTGTGGAGGAACCGGATGGGTGCAGCAGTTACTGGTTGTGCCGATGTGGCGTACTGGGACGTGCGTGGCTCGCCGTCCGATCCAGAGAGCCCGCTCTGCTCTGACCGTGTGGGCGTGAGCATTGTCCTGCTGAAACAGCTGCAGGGTGGGGCGCTGAATGCAACGTGAACAGGGCGGAGACCCTCCGTCAGACTTCCACAGAGAACAATCAGATCAGAGATGGTGCTCCAGCTCTGAGATCATTTACTGGACCTGAAAACTTGAACTTTCATTTCTCGTCCTTCAGATTCAGACTGAACTCGTCGTTAAAGCATCGAGTTAACGATCAGAAGCAGGAGGCGGTGCTTTCAGCTGCTCCCTGAACTCGCAGCAGTCGCCACAGCGGATGAATGGCACAGATTTTCCACCGGATGCCCTTCCTGACGTAACCCTCGCGTTTACTATGTGACCCCCTGAGGCCGGCCTGTAAATCCCCTCGGGCAGGCGGGTTTGGGTGGACCCAAACAGAGATTTACATTTCAAACTGAGGTGTGACGTTTGGGAACAGCTAATTTACGACATCCGTGCTCTGCCGTTTCACAGCTGGGGGGGTTCGGTTACCTTGCCGGTGTCCTCGGGTCCGGGCTGTAGAGTGACTGAACAGGGGAGATTCTGAGGAATCTGGAAAACAAGAAGAAGAACGAGAACGTCAGATTCACAGTTTGTTCATTCATTGTTTCCACACCACAAACACAACAGAGCCCGTTTTTACGAAGCTTCCCACAGAGCGCCGACCTTTAAACTCCCAGCAGCCCTGGCTCAGCTCGACTCTCGTAAAGAATCCGAGTCTCCCATGAAGCTCAGATATTTTCTCAGAGCCAGACGTGCTTTATCGAGTAAAATAATCTGTGCACATTAAGACTAAACGCCACAGATGACACAGTTTGAGACCTGAAGGACGTCCTCCGTCACGCTCCCTCATAAATGCCCTGCTGAGGAGAAGTGATACATTTAACCCCTTTCAACCAAAAAGTTCCAGGAAGGTAAAAAAGTGCAATAAAATTTCCACCGTATGTGAAGGAGGAGGAAACCAGAACAAATGAGTGTAATGAGTGACTTCCTGAGTTCCTCAAAGGGTTCTTGATCTTACAGGGAACTGCGCTCCGATGGAAACGCCCTTCAGTGTGTCACTTCTAGTCTAACAGGAAGTCAAAGTCTCATTTCTTCCTCATTTGCATCTCCTTGTTTATTTCAGGAAGCTGGCGATCAGCAAACATCACGAGACACGTCTGACGCTCGTCCTGATATCGACGCCGGGCTGAAGCAGCCCGAGGAAAGAGCCGACAGACGAGGTCAGCGGGCTATAAATGATCTGCTTTTTCAGGCCACAGCAGACGGCGTTCAGACACTAATGGATGCTGGGTAAACACAGGCTAATGAACTGATGACAAAGATCAATACGCTCATCTTTAAATGTTTACATCGAGGCCCCGAGCTCCCACCTGGTTAAACAGCTCTGTTCTTCTTCTTACATATTTTATATATCTTGCACACGTGCGGTGCAGAAAGGTTCGATAGTGCGCCGTACACAACTCCCTCCAACCTCCAGCTGCAGTTCCTCTAATCACCAGCAGGGGCTCCAGCAGCGAGTCAGTGCCCACAGACTCACATGGAGCGTATTTCACTTCAAACACCATATAAAGACGTGACGTCTGAGCTAAAAATCAAATCCTGGTGGCGTCTGTGAAGCTTCACCACGAGCTCCACAGACGGAGCCTTTCCCTGAGGAGGAGCAGTGACTCACGGTGAAGTAGAAGGGGTGTGCGTGCTGGCCGAGCTTCTTCAGCAGCCTCTCCTGCAGCCGGCTGTTGGGTTTCCGCTCCTCGGGCACCGGAGGGAAGGCCTGACGCCGAGAGACAGACGACAGTGAGAACGTCTGATCTTTAAAAGTACTCAACTTTCTGCTCAGGCGTAGGCTGATGAAGCTCACCTGGAAGGTGGAGATGTAGAGATCCTTCCGGAAGGATAGACCGAGCACGTCCAGGTCCTCGCGTCCATATCGAAACGCACAGGTCAGCGTGACAAAGACTGTGGGGAGGAAGAAGAGGCTGTTTGTAGTTTATCTAAACGAGTCATTCATTAAAATCAGGTTTAATTCAACAATAAAACATTAAAACTTAAAAATCATCGATAGAACAAAACAGCGTGAAATGAGTCCATGCATCATCAGAACAGGTAAAGTGGACCTTTGCTGCTTTGCATGAGCCACACTTCAAAATAACCTTACAGCTCATCCCGAACATGACACAGAGATGAAGCTCCTCCCCCTCTGAGGCATCATGCTTTTGATTGGCTGCCCTTTGCAACTGAACAACAGGACTTCTCCTGACATCTCCCTGTGACATCACGCAGGTCCACGAGTGTAAGAGACTGTGATAAACTGGTTGTTTAGAGCTCACAGTGATTATCTGTACACAGCACAAACTGCCACCAGTGGAAGAGCAGATACGACAGGAAAGCAGACGCAGGATAAGAGCTGAGCTGCTTTCTGGGTTTTGTTGGGCTGATGTTTGTGTAGCAACATTAAAAACAACGTTCAGGCAAACAGTAATTTATCTGTTTTTCCAACTATTGACATACAGTCAGAGGTACAGAAACTGCTTATTATGTAAACAAAGGTCATTTTGTCTATTTTGTATTCAACATTTCTGAAACAGTTGTTTAACAGTAAACAGACAAATGAGACGTTTGTGTCCTTAATAAATGAAAGTACTGAGAAATAAACAGGAAGTCATTAATCAAAGGCTTCAGCTCTGAACAGAAAGGTCAGCAGGAAGTTGATGAAACAACACGAGCACGAGGATTTTACTCTCGTTTATTTACACACAGCAACAAGTCAAAGTCGCTGCACAGTTGGCTTCAGCACACTCTGCCACATGATTGGCTGATGAGACATTTGCTTTATAGACTTAACGTTTAGATCTTGCAGTAAAGTCTCAGTGTGTTCCTGTACATGTGTGCAGGTGTTCTCGCCTACCTTTCCTGTCCTTCAGGTACTCTGGGTCGACCAGGATCACGCCATCTGTTGGCAGGAAGGAAGACAAACAGTCACAAAGGTCACTGGTTTACCTGATCAGGATCTCTGACTCCTGTAAATACAGCACTGCACCGCAGCAGCCGTGCTCCCTAAAAACTCCAAAACAAACACAAACGAGTCCAGACTCACCGACTGGGTCCACGTGGTCCAGGTGGTCCACAAAGTCTCGCTTTCCCAAGTAAACTGTCAACTGCACAGACCAATCACAGGATTAGTTTATTTAATCCAGATGTGATCACAACAGCTCAGTGAAAACTGGATAAATCCTACTGGAATAACTTTGACCTCTTCTCTTCCTGATCCCAACACAAAGATCAACAGTTCTGTGCACACGTTTGCAGACGATGTGCTGTTATATGTTTTAATAATTGATTTATAAACTGCTGGTCTCTGTATTGTTTCAACATTGTACAACAATGGAAGGTTTTTGGTTTGGAGTATGAAGGCGGTCACTGGCTACAGCATCCGACCTTCCAGAGAGCTGCTGCAGGACGTTGTAAAAAAACGGTGTAAAAGCTCCTCACACAGGTGGAGACCAGTCTCAGGAGTGTTTAACATGCATCTCGCCACATTTTTAAACAGGTGATGGGGTTTATTTCTTTAGCGACCCCTAAGCAAGAGGTCCGGGAGAAGGGACGCTCTCTAATCTAAGTCATAAAAGAACAGAATCTGCTAACAGCATGCAGTGTGTGAGCTCATGTTAAACTTCCCCATCGACACTCATTTCAGAGAAGGAAGTTTAAAAAAATAAAAACGTAACTATATAAAAAGAATAAAGCACGATCTGACCGAGTGTTTAACCACACTGAACCAAAACATTCTTACAGGGAGTGAATTTGGAGGCAACAGTAAAGGAACGACTGCATAACACTGAATATTAATCTTTATCTTGATTCTCTCCTTAAGAAATATTTAAATTAAAACTGGATGAACTGGTCACACTGGTGACGTCCCAGTTTACTATCTGACTTCATTGTGGAGCTGCTCTGCCTGCTTCATCTTCTATCACATAATGAGTGGTTTGAATCGCTCCCTTTGGCAGCTCATTTTTCTGATCTTACGTCTGTATATTTGCTTTTAATCCCCTGATTCTATGATTGTTTTTTACTCTGGTGTTTGAGTGAAATGCTGCGATCTGAAGGGTCAGTATGAACAAAGCTTCATGTTTTAGGTGGCAGAGGGAGGAGAGCGGTTTCTAATGCTTCCTCACACAGTGTCAGATGTTGCAGAACAAACTCGTGGACTCACCTTACAGTTGGGGCTTGACTTCTTGAAAACTCTGAGAGGTTTGGGAAGAGGAGACAGAGAGGAGGAAAGAAAGAGAAGGTTAGCTTGTTTTTTCTGGCTGAATCCTGTCGCTAACCGAGGAGCGCTGCGGTCGATTCGAACAGGTTTTCAGACCTGCTGCAGCTCATCGAGAGTGTGTGGGTGAGACAATTCTGTGAAAAATTACCCGAGGAAGTGTGGCAGCTTCCTGCTGTGTCGAAATAAACAGTGGCCTTGTTTGAAACCGATGGTTGGGGGTGGGGGGGAAGTGGTTTTGATGAAAAACAGCGTACATGACCTAGGGTTATTATGGGATGTCACCGCACTGCTTTACCAGGGAAACAGGTGGATGTTAACTAACACAATCACTTAAACTACTCGAGTGTAAGCCCAAGTCTGCGCGATGCCACTGAAACCTTTACAAACATTTGGACCAGGAGCGAAACCTTTCAACCACCAGAAACACGCCACAGGATCTGAACACGCCGACACCAGGACTGAGTCTAGACCTTTCTGTATGAGCCGCAGCTGAAATCAATGCACTGCAACAACAGAGTGAGGCTTTAGCATGGCTGCAGTTTCACTGCCAAAACACAAGGTGGCAGTGGACTGCCCATTTCCCAACTGATATGAAAAAGTGGTGGAAGAGAGAAGAGAAGCACCAAAGAAAAACTAATCTCCCAAAATCTGTCCCAGGCGCAGCTTGGACCCACGATTTTGTAATTATATCAATAAACCAAAGTAAACATTAGCCCCTCTTCGATCAGCGCCGACTCGGATTGCTTACAGTCCGGTAATACTGGCCGTGTCTGGTTGTCGTCACAGCATTGCCGGGTTTCAAAGATGGTGGTTTTGATTTTCGTGAACGAGATGCTCACCGAGTGACGCTACTGACCAGCCAACTGGTGGCATGCAGTCTGATGACATCGCATTATGACCTAATGGAAAACCTTGAAAGGTGTGGCGAACCGCAGCTTTTTTGACAATAACCTGCAGAGAGAGCACAGATGGACTAAACCTTCAGTTTGTGACCGCAGTCTTCGTTCTGCTCTGCAAACACAAACCGCAGCAGGACCAAAGTTCAACCTTGGACAATGACGAATGTGCCAAAAGCATCCTGCTCACAGTGATGAAGCTCCACCCACTCTGGTTTCCTCCCACAGTGCAAACCAGAAATGCCACATCCCGTGTGTTACGCTGATGCTTTTCATGCTGCTGAATTTTATCAGTCAGCTGAAAAAGGACGCCGCTGCAGTTCCTTTAATGTCCACTTGAGGCTTCAGGACTCAATCAGACCAAACAATATCTTAAAATCTCTAACTTTTAATTGTCTCCATCATAACAACTGCAGGTAAATGTTTTTAGAACTCATCAGTTTGAACTGCATCCAGTTTGTAAATTAGGGGCGTGGCCTCTGTGGCTGACGGCCGATGGCCGTTTGGAGTCTTTTCAGTCTAGTTATGTGATGAAAAACCACCACAGGTGCCAACACACCTTGAAAAGCTGAACTCATTTTAAGGCCTGGAAAACCAAACATGACCTCAGTTCAGCAGCTGTGTGAGGAAGCACCGAGGCTCTCAGCATCTGTATGAAATGGTCACTTCCTCCAGGCCCTCGCCACCTCAGACATCGTCCTCTGCCGGGACGAGGCGCTGCTGTCCTGCTTCAGCAACGCTTCATAGCAGCTCCTGCTTCCTGTCACAGCTGCTGATGCTTTCCACACTCGGGTTAAATTTAGATCACTTCAAAGCATGAATTAAAACTGATTTACAGGTTTCTGCGGCTCCGGTTTTTGGCGCTCGAGGTTTATTTACGGCTGTGGTGCTTTTTAATCTGCAGCTTTGAATCCAAAAAGAACAAAAACATGTCGTAATGAGCTGCAGATATGAACCGCACGCACAGCTCAGCTCCACGCCTCTTCAGGCCACGCCGTTCCAGATCTGCTTCCCAATTAGGGCCGATAACAGCAATCATTTTCTTTATTGATTACCCTCAAACACCACAGCAGAGGATGGTCACGGCTTCTCAAAGCCAGAGGCGACTGATGTCAGACTAATAATGCAGAAACTGTTTTATTTAACAGAGTTGAAGAAAAAGTTTAAAATGTTACCATTAATGAATAAATTAGTGGATGAACAGAGTCACTGTGTCATTTTGCTCATTCATGCACAGAAAGTTATCCCAGGTCAGAGACATCAGCTGTTTCTGCTTTTATTTTCACTTACTGACATTTTACAAGAGCGAGATTCACTAACCGAGACTGTTTACTAATCGTAGCCTAAACCTGGTGATTAATGCATTTCTTTCTCCTGATATTTACACAAGCCTGCTGAAAATGAAGCTCGACTGCTCAGAACAAAACGGTCCAAGTGACTTTTTAGGCCAGAATCCACTAATTATTCTACACTTCAAACAGGATACAGGTGGAACCAAGGCAAACAACACGGCTCCACGGTGCAGCGGTTCACACGTCCACCTGTGTCGGCACCTCTGCACATCCAGCCCAAAGAAATCTGATTTAATTTTCAGGAACGACGACTCGACGAGACGCAAACGCTGCAAAGGAGGCAGAGGGCAGACATGGCGGGGTGTGATGACTATAATGGACCTGCGTCCGGTCACATGTTTCCTGCTCCCATTGGTGTATGTTGGTGGCCACAGTCTCCAATAATGAGGTCAGTGTGTAGAAGTGGTCCCAGGAAAGCACAACAAAAAAAGACTAAAGTGTGTGTTTGTCCTGCCGCTGCACACACGACTGTTTAAAGACACGGATGGTTTTTGGACGAGTCTAAATTGTCACTTCTGCCCATATTTGTCTGCTGCTTCTTATTAATAAAGTTATTTTGTTCAGTGAGGCTTCAGATATGAAATAAATGAATACATTTTGCTTCTTTTCAGGAGCATTTTTGCGACTTCACCATCAGAAAACAAACTAAAAGCAGGAGGAGGAACAAGCTGGAGCTAAGTGGGTCACCCTCCATCCCAATTATCTGAGAGCACGTTTTCCAAACTTTGTGCCAATACCAGTTATCAGCACCTTCCAGAGAGGCCCACAGGGCTGCCAGATCACACCACAATGATGGCAGCAGCTTGCCAGCACCTCTCAAACCATTACAAATCACAGCAGCACGGCTGGAGCTCATCGACTTATTTCAGCCGCTGCTAATTTCAGCTCCTCAGCTCGCTGCCTTACCTTTAATTCCACCTTAAACTCTGAGTTTGTGTGTCAGCTGAACCACACAGTGGAGCTCTGGGACCACAGCACCTTTTAGCGTCATGGCCGCTCATTGCTCGCCCATCAGCTGGTTACTGCGGGGCTGCTGTAAGAATTGGATAACTTGTAAGGCCCTGCATCATTCTTTCTTCTAATTGGTCAGCTTCTGGAAGCCTGCTGAGGAGCAGACGGTGGGCTTGTGGTTTGCGTGTGTTATGGACCAGTATTTTAACTCTGTGCTCTGCAGGTAGAGATAAACTGGGAGGAAAAACTCGCTCGTATCCTCGCACTGATGAACGCCGCAGGATGAAGTCGTAAACGTCCCTCTGAGCTGCTAACCTTAACGAACAGCAGGCCTGTTTTGTTCTCGACTCCAACGTTAAATCTGAGGTGATGAAGGGCCCTGCTGTGCACATATAAACACGTCTCGTCCTGAAATGCTTCCTGGACTGACGAAGTTACAGCAACAGTGTTTGTGTCCAGGCTGAGCAGAAACACTCGTCCATCATGGAGTCAGGCTGTAGTGCTTCAGCTCAGCGTCGCTGCAGCTCCTGCGATTCATTCAGCGATCGCTGCATTTTTATTCTGTGGTCTTTATAATTCAGGCACCTTCATATTATTTGTATTATTTTTGCAGTCAGTGGGTAGAAATGGTTACATTCTGGAAGACATGTTGGTTTCATTTTAAAACTGCTGGTTCTTATTGTGGCTGAACGAGGTAAAGGGAACCTCTGTGGCTCGTTTCCATGTTTTTATTCTGGGACTCCACCAGAGCAGTTTTACATGAATCACAGTTCAGAAATATTCCTTCCTCTTTACTCTGAGCCTGCTGCAGTCCCTTTAGTTCATCCTCCAACAAGCTTTCATCTGACTGGCTAACTTCTGGAAGCCAGCTGAGGGGCAAACAACCCCCTTTATCCTGGCTCCAAGCATAAACAGATGCTTTGGACAGTGGGTGGGGCTTCTGTGCTTCTCTGTGACATCATACAGATCCCAGAGTAGAAAAAAACAAACTGTGTTTAGTGCGCTGCAGACACCGAGCTCATGTTTAATATGAACAGGAAATATTTTTTAAAAACCCTCACTTTTGGTGTGATTAATAAATCAGGAGGATAAGGAGCATTTATGAGTTGGTTAAAATGAATACAGTCAGATGTTTCAGCAAAGCTTCAAACCCATCAGTGAGAGTTAGTGTGGCCCCAAAACTCAAATATTCTGATTTGTATTTGTGTCAGCGGATGATAAGACGACGTGAGGCTAAAGCTGGCGTCGAGGGAAAGAGATCCCGTAAACAGGAGAACGTCGCAGCGAGCGCTTCCACCTGCAGGGGGGAGGTCTGCAGGGACGGCGCTCGCTCAGACAAGCAGCTGACGTGAAGCTTCATGTCTGAACATGAACTGTTGCCATGTGACAACGGGATCGTGTTACCCAGCTGCTGGTGTTAAAAACATTTCAGATGATTTGAAGAGTCTGAGTGCAGATCTTCTCTTCTTAATTGTTTGTAACCAGAGAACC
Source organism: Pelmatolapia mariae (assembly GCF_036321145.2). Classification (NCBI taxonomy): domain Eukaryota; kingdom Metazoa; phylum Chordata; class Actinopteri; order Cichliformes; family Cichlidae; genus Pelmatolapia; species Pelmatolapia mariae. The sequence goes on along the minus strand of NC_086236.1, from coordinate 2,263,676 downwards.
CTCGGAGCTTCAGCTGCTGAAACGGGAGAGCGATGGGCTCAGAACGGCTCCATGCACCGCTCTGAGAGCTGGGAGTCTGCAGCCATGAATCCTAAATCTTCATCTGATGATCTCCGACATGGTGCTGCACTGTGTTGGAGAAGGCTCAGTATCACCAGAGAGCTCCTGGGATGGGAAAGGACTTCAAACCAAATTGAGCAGCTTTAAAAAGCTCCAAATGACACAAATTCAAATTCATGCTCCATAATTTAGGCGACTGTTTTTTAAATCACGAGCACGAACTCGTATATAAAACCTAACGGGTGACCACAGCCGCTGCAGTACCTGAACAAGCAGGTGGAGGACAGGAAGCAGGTCGGACCGCAACATGAGGAAACCAGGTTTCCTCTCGGTCACAGTTCAGTGAGCGGCGGCGTCTCGTGCAGTGCTGTTTATTAGCCAAACACTCAGAGCAGCAGGAGCGTGACGCTCGCTGCGTTTCACACTCTGACAAAACTTCCTCATGATTGCCGGACGCCACCGTCGCTGCACTTCCTCTGCAGCGCCTGCCGCCCACAGACACTCGTGTTTCAGGGCCACCTGCCTTCACATGCATGCCAGCCTCAGTTACACCTTCCTCTGGATTTACACCCAACAAACACAGTTTAGTGGCAGCAGAAATAATCCCAGGAACAAAGCGCACAAGCAGGCTCTTATTGTGGCAGTTCAGCCCGCCCTTCCTGTCAGGCTGATGCCTTCAGCTGAGTCTGTAATGATGAAGCTGCAGATAAGCAGGAGTCAGACTGGTCTGACCACCGGAGCAACGAAACAGGGTGAAAGTTAAATTTTAAACTCTGCAGCTGAGCGAGGAACCAGGAAGTTATTCTGCAAGATTCAAACTAGACGTTCATCTTCAGGCTGTTTTCTTCCTCTTTCAAACTGCTGATTCAGATTAAATGATTAAACTGTGGGCGGTTTTGCAACTGTTTTCATTAGTAATCAGCCAATTAGTCGAACAACTGCTCCTGGAAAAACTAAAATTAGTGCAGAATGAGGGGAGAAAGGTGATGAAAGGGAGGGATTTCTGAGGCTGGTATTAAACTACAGACCTGTAACTGAGCTTCAGACACACAAACGCCAACAAAACAAACCGTCTGTGTCATTTTCTGAGAGTCAGATTTGACGATTTGATGTTTTTGTCAAAAAAATATTCAACAATAAAGTGAATATCTGAGCTTTGTGTTGAGGATTATTTTCCTTTAAATGTCCTGATCCAGCATCAGTTACTTTTGTTACTACAGCAGGAAAAAGTACTCCAGTATCTGCTGTTTCCATCCTCTCAGCGTTCAATCAGCTCTGCAACTAACAGTTATTTTTATCATCAAATTCATGTTTATGTGACATATAAGAATCATTTTATTGTTTATAAAATGAATTAAAAATGTATAATTTGGACACTTTATGGAGACGCTAAAGCCTGAAACAGTCACAGCTTATTTTTCTTCATTACTTCTAAAAAAAACCCCTTTTATTCTGATTAATCTGAAATCGATCAGCGTCGCTCCAATGTTGGAGCTTTAGGCCGCAGGAAGTCCCTCAAAATAAATAAATAAATATTGCAATTATGTCTCCCATTAAATATTTACGCCTGGAGAAAGAAGCGGAGCTTTAAAAAGCCATATGGGATGTAAGCATTAAAGCTATTCTTCATTTCCTGATATTTCTGATCAGCTTTTATCATTGGCAGGTCAAAAATGGAGCTGCGTCGTTTTGGTCCTTTTTAACATTTACCCTGAAAAAACCCGACGTTAGAAACACTCGTGTATTTAGTGGCGCTCTGAACGAACCAACTTTGAGGTCACATGTTAAAGCTTCGTACAGGCCATCGAGTCAGACTCTTCCTCTGCCTTTGAGCAAAGTCTGATGCCCTGAGTAAGAAACCTGCGGCTCGTGTATATATTAGTTGGTTTTGAATTCGATTTCTGGGCGTATGAACTTCTCCAGCTGATGTACGACGTTTCACACCTGGTCAGTGTTTCGTACGTTTGTACAAATTAAAAGCAGGCTGAAGAACAGGAAGTGCATCACTGTTTGTTTCCAGCTAAAAATAACACAACCACTTTTTTTTTTTTGCAAAAAGAAATCATTTGCTTGCATTTGCATGCAGAGCAAATACACACTGCTACTTTCTCTCTGCACTTTCATCTCTGTGTCTGCAGCATGAAGAGGGTCAGGGCTGGGTCAGCCATTTTTGATAATAATAAAAACAACAACCAGACATAAATAATAATAATTAGAAGTTTGAGCTGTGACAATAATTCCAGATATCTAAACTTCACGTTGAGCACAAAAACAGCTGGAGCTTTGAGAGCACGCCAACCTTGTGTTTACACGAAAAATGTGGCAACGAGGGACAAAGTCAGTGTCATTTGTTGATCTGTGGGAACCGCTGAGAACCACTACCAGACTCCTCTTACAAAACCAGCGACTCTTACATGAAAACAGGGTCGAGTTTATGCAACGCACCATTTCCGATATGACTAAATACATTAGGAACACCAAAGTCATGCAGCAGCAAGAACTAAGCAGCTGAGCGAGCTGTAAACACGCAGCTCACGTGTTTTGTGACATAAAATTGCTGTTTTTGTGAATGAGTCTGGTAAAGCGTAACGGCTTCACGTCCTTGACACAGGTGTTGAAGATGATCTCAATACAACAGCCAATTAAAACGGATTCTTTTAGCCATGCAAAACCTGACACACTGCGGTAAACAACTGGAAGCAAAGCGTGAAATAACAGTTTTCCTGAGCCGTCGCCTCTGAAGGAGAGGCCTTTTTGTCTTTAATGTGACACACAGACAAAATATCAGGATTTGATTGGTTCTAGCTGGGCTCGCTGCTACACCTCGCAGCCACACTTACTAATCTAGTCGTACAAAACTCGAGGAGAGAAGCTTCACAGCTGTCAGTACAAAAGGTGAAAGGTCAAAGAGAAAAACTTTCCACTGCTGGCTGGTGTTTTGCAAACAGTCAAAGTGCCACAGAGCCACTCGACATGCAGCTTCGATGTATAATCTGTTAACAGCAGCTCGAGCGTGAATGTCAGTGAGAGCCATTTCTTCAACAGCTATGACGTTGGTCTTTCCTCCTGCCCGTTTCCTCTCCTCCCAGTTTTCCACCTGCTTCCTAACAGGAAGTAACTGGCAGGAAAGTTAAGTTGCAAGTGGAATGGGCTGGGCTGACTCGCAACCCCCCCCCCCCCCCACGGTTAGAGGAAAATCCATGAAAAACAGCGGCGATGATCAGCATTTTATAGCAAAAAGCTGCTACACATGAGGAAACGGATCATTTGTGTGTGCATGAAAGCTGTACATCCAACAAACCTTGACCTCACAGAGGAGAAACACGCAGGATGTGGATGTAAACAGCCTGAAGCAGTCAGCACTTTAATGTCATTTTCAGCAGCTTACATGTGCTGGAGTAAAGGAAAGAGCTGAACCTGACTTTAAAGGCCCTGTATTCCTATCACATTACAACAGGACGGGATCTGATGAGCTGCACAAAAACATAACAGTTATTCCTCATCATTAGTCTTATTTGTGTGTGTTGGATTAATGCAGTTAAGCCCTCTGGGTCTCTTCTGTTAATCGGAATCTGCAGAAGAAGGAATAAAGGCGAAAACACGGGAAGGAACGCTGATCCACAGCAGTGCTAACCCAATTAACTGGGGGTGTAAACACACAAAAAGGGAAGGGGGGGCATCCTGAGCTTTATAGAAACCACAATCACTTTGTGTCGATGTGCTGTGCCTACACACCGAGTAGATCGGCCCGAAACAGGAACCAGAACTCACAAATGTCCGAAAACGAAACCTCCACCGTCTTTAAAACACATTTACAGCTAACTGGCATGAACCTGCGGTACCAGAAAACCGAAATAAGCCGGTGATGGAGGTAAGCGAACCTAAATAGCCCACCAATACGCTCCTTCGTACCAAATTCCATTCAAAAACACTTCATTTTAACATTTCGCCCCTGGTTAACGAGAATACACAACACTCTAATATTTTACGTTTCATAAAAGCTGACTGTAAACATTGGAACTGAATCGAACAAGAACAACCTCCATAATTTAAACAAATCTCGAGTTAAAATGCTGTTTTTCAGGTTACATGTCGATACCGCCCACTAACGTTTCAGCGGTCTTTTACTGGACAAACACCGTGGGAATTCCTCTTTAAAACACCCAAATGTGGTGTAGAATTACACGAATATGGTGCCGTTTTTTTCTTTGTGCTAGATTAAGCGGTGGGCGTTAACAGTTGATCATTTTTGGTGTGCTTTTCAGTCAAACGGAAACGTTAGCGGGATGTTGAAAATTGACAGATTTCTGAGCGGACGCTGGAACGCCGTCCCTTCCACCACAGCCGCGGATAGCTAACCCCACCCTGCTGTGCTAACTTCGCCTCCTGCGAACGAGGTCATCGCTCTAAGAGCTCCGGACCAGAACCAGAGGGCTCGCTCGCTGGTCTCGGCCCGGGTCTAGCTAATTAAGCGGGTAAATCTCTGATGCTCGGGGTAAGAGGAGAAACTCCTCCGCCTGGGCCACTAGCACGGCTGCTAGCGAAGTGCGTGAGAACCGACGCTAACCCGCAGCTAGCCGTTTATAGCCTAGCCGTCCTACCTGGTGCCCGCCTTGTCCCCCATCTCCTCTGCAGGCGGACGGCAGGAAGATCCCAACAAAATGAGGCCGGACTCGTAGGTGTCTTGACTTTAAAACGGAGGCTCTTCTTCAGGCTGTTTCCCTCACATCGGCGCACAGAGAACTAGTTAGTATGGTAATTTGATTTAGCGCCGCCTCGGCTCTCCACTGGCTTCCGCAAAGGCAGCAGCTCCCCCTCCTCTCTGCGTGTTTGTGCGCGCTCTGCTGTCTCTGTGAGGACCCGCTGCGAAATGAAACAGCAGCGGGCTAATCCAGCTGCTTTACAGGCTGACCGAGGGTTTACTGCTGCTTCAAGGTCCATTCATAGTTTAGCATAAATGATTCCTAAACTGCGGTGCAGCGCAGACACTCTGCTACCACCGGCCATCCAATGTTAAACAGAGCAGGAGATGATTCACATTAAACAGCCTGACATGTTTAAGGTTCACCGCAATCCAGGGCCGTATTACCCACAAGGCTTCAGGTTTCCCGGACCCTCAGGGGCCCCCAGGAGTCCTCCACATTATGAAGCAATACAGAAATCAGGGAGTTGCTGATCTTTACTGTAGCTGATGTTTTTTCCCCAATAACACACCAAGAAACACAGTATGACAAAACAGACGTAAATTTTTTTTTTTTTATTTAAAAAGATACAAAACAAGTAGCGGAGCCCAAAAACTCGGAATGACTTTTTCCCATAGACGTCTACATGATCACTAACCACATGGTTTTAACTTGTCCGTCATTTGAGACGTGATGTCCTTACAGACTGGTCTGCAACCGTTTGGCAACCGCTGGTCAGTTGTGAGAGAAAAGTGTATTCCCCAACTCGTCAGCGATTGCTTTGGTTGCTAGCAAGTTGCTGCAATCATCCGTGGTTTGCATGCAACACGCCAATGTGTCTGCAAAGCTGTGAAAAAAGCAACACAAATAGAAATGTCGAAAATTCACCTTCAAAGTGAAATTTGTGCCTTCTGACACACATCGGCGTGGTTCTGAGCCATCACTTGTACTTTGAAGGCGACCCTTCTCTGATTTGCATCGCACTATTTCAGGTTTCACCGTCACCACATCAGTAATTAGCAAAGCGTTTGCCCACAATTGGCATCTTCCAGGCAACCGAAGCAACCACAAAGACGTTTTTGTCGCAGCGTGCTCTTTGCAACCGATTTCACCAGGCATACGCTAACAACCTCCAGGAACCGTCACCAACTATTCAGGGAATACATACTTTGCCCTAATGTGTATCACCTCCAATACTGCAGACCACCCTGGAGGAATGCAGACTGACATCATGTGACAAGCCTCTAGGGGACTGGAGGTCTTTTTATGCAACCACAGTCATCGCCATCTATTGGTCTTCAGGTAGAACACGGGTTTAAGACACGTGCTTCATTTTTCCAACCTGTTCTGCTGGGCTTCACCTCAGCTTATCCGAGTGCCTGACCAATAAACTACGTGGTTTCAGGCTTTACGGAGCAGAGCCCACAGACTGAAGCAGCGAAGTCACAGTGACTATGTTCAACCTTCATCCAGAGGCCACGGTCGGAGAAAAGCCTTCAGGGCTGCTCTTGAAGGAAGCCCTTTTCCACCACTGCAAAAAATGCTACTCTGCCACTAGAAAAAATAAAAACATGTAATCTGTAAATCGCAATTTTGGGCTATTGTCTTCAAATTTGGACTTGTTTGTTTGTTTGTTTTAATCAATTTTAAATCATGCTTTTTATTTGTTTTTGTTTTTAATGTCTCTGTAAAGCACTTTGAATCACCTTGTTGTTGAATTGTGCTATAAAATAAACTTGCCTTGCCTTATTAAAACAACATTTCTTGAGTTACTGAGTGTCAGACTGACCCTAGTTTTGAGTTATTAGATTGAAATTTAAATGTAGTGTTAAAGACGAGCTTCCATATTTCCTCCATAGATGTTAATGTTCTTCTGAGCTGCTGTAGGAACAGTGTTTGCGCTGTAAAAGGACATGCAGGCGTTTGCCCTGTGACGTCATTGCAGGACATTTGCAAGTTAAGCCTGCGCCTTGTGCAGTTAAAGATTAGATGTTGTCACCTCGTTCCAGACTTAACACGCATTTCACAACTTCAAACTATTTTGTAACTAATTTCTGATATTATCAGCTGCAGCATCAGAACACTGAGCATCAACTGGGACGTTTCATCATTTAAGTTTTTAACCACGAATGCAGGCGTACAATAAAACAACAACTTATTTCTTATGACACAGGAATTTGTTCATATGTCACTTTTAGAACATTTAATCACAAAATAAATAAAAAAATGGTCTCGATGAGGTCATCCAGGTGGATGACATCTTCAGTCTCAGCTGACTGCAGGTTTGTTCAGTCACCTGTGCAACAATCAAAACCACAGCATCACATAATGTTTTCTGATGCAGACTGCCGTGACCTGTTTGTAAGGAGACCTGTGGTCAGCACAGACTCAAGAAAGTCACCTGGATGAATGAAAAATAGATTTTGCTGTTGATTCTGTTTAATTTCTTGACATATCAAAAACATACCCACTGTTAGCTTGTTGTAATGAGCAGATAGCTCCGTAGGAAACATGTTGTTTATACCATATTTCTATTAATCTTATTAACACACTGATATCAGTTAAAGTTTGAAGCTTAAGGCTGCGTACTTTCACTCTAGGCTTAGTCTGTTGGTTCATTGGCTTCGGTGCATTTTAGGAAACTTTCATTCATCTGATAAACTCTCTGCTCTCAGACTAAAGGCGATGTTACAGCAAGAGCAATGGGAAAACCCCACTCCCTTCTTCTGGGAAAGCATAATAAAATTATAGTTATTTGAACTAATTGCATTACTTCATAAATTCTGTCCTTAGATACACCAACAAAATTTCAATTTTTTTGAAAGTTCTTATTAATTACCAAGGGAATAACAGCATGCCGCTCATATCTGGAGGTTTGTTACATTTGACACTGAACAGGCGGCGCGCTCGAGAGGAGTGGAGTCACAGATCACGCATCAAGCATCGCCAAACACTCACTCGGTTTTCGAGGGCTTCATAATCCACTTAACACTAATTGGGTTGGAATGGCACTCCATGTGGCGGACCCTCCACGTGAACACGAGATGGTAGCTCAAAGGTAGCTCTTGTGCTGCCTACATGTGCTAACAACATCTGCTTTCAAAGGTCTCTCCTTCCAGTTTCTGCACAACATGAGGTTTGGATCAGAACGTTCTTCACTGGACTTTAAGGACTAACACGTTTATTTGAAGCTAGACAAACAGACACTTTACTCGATTCATCTAGAGCTCACAGTTGGTTCTTTGTGAACAGAAATATTTTATCCTGAATAAGCCCCAAAAGTTGGTTTTCTAACAGTGAAACCAATACAGAAGTGCCTTAAACCTGTATTCTTTTTAATGGCCACCAGGGGGCCAATGAATTCTCGTCCTGTGGACCGTTATCTAACCTAGTGGGCTGTGACGGTACTGCAGGTGTCATAGAAATTCAGTTTTAATTTACTTACAAAGTACAATTACATATTTATATTAATTTATGTGAACTTGAACTGCAGGAGAAGTTTGTGTCCTAGTGACAGATGGGTCACGTTAGCCTTAACTCTTTGCATATAAACTGCTAATGCTAATGGGTAACATTAGCAGTTTATAGCCAACAGACTGATTTTGAATAAAACTGTCATGTAAATGCATCACTCTCTCACACTTTGATCAGAGTGGAGGTTTTGCAGCACTCCTGACTTTGGGAATCGCTGCTCTAAGTCATTGACTTCTGCAGAGTAAGACCGGTGACCTAAGCAGAGGCTTCATCACATGTGCCAAGGTGGTTTCGCCCTTAACCCCCACTGATGGTAATGACCCATGCCAGCGACTGTCAGGATCGATTCCAAACAGGTTAAATACCAAGGACTCTCCACCTCTTGTTTTAGAACTGAAGAAGCTCCTTGGATGAGACGTGACATGTCTTTACAAACATAAAGAAGTCACGCTGCCTTCTTTTCCCCCAAACTTTAGGACTAGCAAAGACAAACAATGTCAAATTAAACCAGTTAGCTCCAGCATGGCTCTTCTGAACATCAGCATGAACAGCAGCTGAAGGAATTCAGTAGTTTAAACTTTAGTTTGAACTTGAGCAAAAAGAACACAAGAACTAATAACAGGGATTGTTTATAAAGGCCTGAATGGAAATGTAACAGCTGGCTCTTCATTTCCAGGATGCTTACATCCTCATCATCAGCGCCACCATCCATCCATCCTGAGAGGCTGCTCAGAGGAAACAAAGAGCCACACAGTGTCCTAAAGGTCAATTTTAATTTAAACTTTATGTCATGCCTAGAAGGTTAAATGCAAGGAGGACAAAGAGAAGTGGAACTGGTCACTGAGCAGAAATGATTCAACTGAATCAGCACATACAAGAAACTTCTCACCAGAGTTTTTCAAGCTTCCTCTTCTCTGATATTCCTGAACTAAAGCAGCTCCGATTCTGCACAAACCACCAAACACAGAGTCACAAAAGGATGAAACAGCGAGAATCACATTTGCATTATTGATGTCACGTGTCTCGTCTCCAGTCCTGTGATCAGTCAGTAAGATCATCTTCTCGCTGAGGTAATCCAAATGTTCAGATCCGGATCGTGTAGGAGTCCGAGTGGGTGACGTATCGGACCCAACGCTGCGAGGGGCCAGGCTGGATGGGCGACAGGCGCAGGAAGCGGATCTGCAGCCCCGTGGCAGTGATCTTCGGCAGCTCGAAGCTCAGGCCCACTGGACCGACCTCCAACATAGAGGCCGAGCTGAGGCTGGGGACCTCCAGCTGAAAACGGGGAGGACAAAGGTGAGGGGTGGGGGTGCTCGTTAGTTAATAATTTATATGTTCATGTGATAACTTGTTATCTTTCACACAAACTACAGGCAGCCGAGGTTTTCAATATCACCTCACACCTGTCTGGAGATTCGCACAAACATTCGCAAACCTCTCAGTAAATTCATATTTTTCCCTAGCAACCGGTGGTTGCCGGGCGGTCACTACCAGCCTTTAGGCCTGTGTGAGCAGCGTGCTGGAAGCCAGCGTGACGGAAGTAAAGCTAAACGTTTCCTCTATTAATATTTCTGTTTTCTAGGAACTTTTTAATCACATTGATGGTAATGAATCAGATTAGCGTGTTTTCACGGGACTGTGCAGTCATGTGAAAACACGCCATACTTGTTCAGGCTTTTTCCAATTGCACTGTCTGTTTCCTTCAATCAAAGCACAAATCTAAAACCTGAACTTTTTCTTAGGATTAGACACATCACTGCACCATCCTCCATCTTGATTTCAGTGATCACATGACCACTTTGCCTCTTGTTTGGAGGCAGGTGCCACTGAGGGAGGATGTCCTTTCCTAAATCTCTAACAGACCAATCAGCACGCTGTAACAGAGGGCGTGAACATGAAGAATAACGTGTAATTGGAACTCCCGATCATTTTTGTCACTGCTGTGATGGCGGCCATGTTTGCGCTTCGTTTTTGTGAAGCTGGAGGAAGCGGTTCAGTGTCGCCCATCTGTAATTACATTTATGTGTTTGAAAATTACATTTTGACCTGAATCACAAGAGTTTGTGTATTTGATTGTTAGTATGAACAAATTTCCAGATATTCCAGGCGTGTGTGGTCACCACACATGGGGCGATCGTGGCTCAAGAGTTGGCAGTTCGTCTTTTAATCGGAAGCTTGCCGGTTCGAGCCCCGACTCCGACAGTCTCAGTCGTTGTGTCCTTGGGCAAGACACCACTCCACCCTACTGGTGGTGGTCAGAGGGCCCGGTGGCGCCAGTGTCCGGCAGCCTCGCCTCTGTCAGTGTGCCCCAGGGCAGCTGTGGCTACAATGTAGCTTGTCATCACCAGTGTGTGAATGGGTGGATGACTGAATGTAGTGTGAAGCGCTATACAAATACAGGCCATTTACCTTGAACAGCGCTGAGAGCTGTGTCCCTCCAGCGAAGCGAGCGATCTGCCAGACGACGGCTCGGCTCTGCGGCTTCAGCTCGGCGCTCTGATCCGGGCTGCTCAGCTCCTGCGACAAACTGAGCAAACAAACAAACGTGAGCGGCTTCATTCACACCTGACAACCTGCTGCAAACCACACACCACCCCTGCCGGAGGTCAGAGGTCACCTGGCTGCTGTTACAGACATAATCTCAGTGTGCGGCGGCGAGGCGGAGAAGCTTTCAGACATGATTTGATTGGTAATCCTGACGGCAGCTTTCAGCTGATGTAACCGTCATTTTCCACAACGCTGCTCCGTCCATAACTGAACTCTGTGGTCGTTAAACTGACCTCAGCTCTCCAGTCATGGCGAGCGTAACGTAACGGCTAACAGGAAGGACGCAACGTTCATCAATCACTCGCAGCTGTCGGCAGCAGTTTGTAAAGCAAGGCCTCAGATGAGACTTCATTCTGATTCAAGCAGCTCAAAGCCGTCTGGAGACATTTAGGAAACATTAGACTTTAACCTCCTTGGACCAGGCGTCCACATATATGAACATCACATTTTGGGTTGTCTCGACCAAAATACTCAATTTTGCTCTACAAGGGCCTGATATCCACTTACGAGGACGTTATGCTGCCACTATTCTATCAAAATTTAAAACGAATGTCCTCATACGTGGATCTCATTTTCATCAAAAACAAAAATCAGGTAATTCTTTGTTTTTACATTCATCGGGTCCCAATCAGCCCAAATAGCAAAGAGACATTAAAAATGGCATTAAAGAGTTTGTGTCTTAGGAGGTTAAAGCTTTAAACTTTTGAAACATTTTTCTTAAAACTTCGTGATGAAAACTTCATCGCTGCGAGTTTGCCACATTAATACAAGCTGTACAGAAACCACCTCAGCTCACACCTGCTGTGGAGAAGCTGGAAGATTTACGCCTGGATGGAGCGAGAAACCACGACCCCTCTGCCCCCCAGCCTGAATGCTGGCCAGACTCTTCTGTGTGGAGCTTGTGTGTATTCTATGGTATTCAATGCAAGTCGGGCTCCACGGTGCTGGGCAGCGAGCACCAGAGGACGTCGAGCCCTCGGGCCACCCTCTTCTGATTGTTTGCTCAGAGACGTTCGCATCAGCGACCTGCTGGGATGCGTGTCGCTCTGACAGCGCTCGCCCTGTTCCTCCTGACACAAAGCAGCAGATACCGGCTCTGCTGATGGGTTAAGGACCTGAGACTGTGCTGGGAGACACAGCAAAGAGCTGGACTACTTGTGCACCCTCCACAGGGTCCAGGTATCACCTCCTGCTAGCAGCAGTGACACTGAGACTAGCCAAATGCAAAGTGTCCTGTCACAGGGTTTGTCTCGTTGTTGGCCCTCTGAACCTGATTTACCCCCCCGATCAGTATCCCTGATGTTTCATTGAAATGACGGCACAGTGATTAAAAAGCGGCCCTGTAATCTTTCTGATCAGTGGATTACAGGGATCTGATCATGTGATCAGTGCTGTGGTGAGTTTGACAGGCTTTTAAGTAAATTGATGTCTTTTTGATTTTACTGGTTTGGACTTCACATGACGTGAGAACCTAAACCAACACCATCACTGCTGCCTGTACGTCACTGGAGGCGTTTTCACCTGTGACTGTGCAGCAGGACTCTGTGTCTCGAGGCCCTCCACACATCGCTGACTTTGATTTCCATGACTTTCCTTAACAAATAAGAACCGCCCCTCCTACTTTGCTAATGTTGTTTTCCATTTAAAACATTTCTAAGAAGAGCTGCGATTTCTTCACAGGCTCGAGGAACTCTCGTCTGGCCTTAAGCTTCCTGTTCGGGCAGGTGTCAGTGACGTGCAGAAGAACAACAACTGAGTCACATTCAAATTGAAGCGCCGGCGCTGCGTTTACATACAGACTGATTTCCATGAGAAGCAGCAGCTGGTTTGAATGGCAGCGCCTCACCTCACAGAGCCTTTGGGGACGGGGATGGTGGCACACACGTTGATGGCGGCGCTGCAAAACAAAACAATGACGTCATCATCATCGTCATCCTGATCTGTCATTATCACTCGAGTGCTGCACTGACGGCTCAGCTCGGGCCTCGCTTTGTTCATCGTTACCTAAAAGTCACACCTGTGATGTTTCCTGAGCTCAAACCTGATCAAACGATGTTTTTGGAGGCATCATTTCAAAGGATCGCTGAGATTTACAGTGATCGTAAAAAAAGCTGTTAAAGCTTTTTCTCCAAAGCAGTGATTCACTCAAAGTAACATTATTCTGCTCGTTTCCCTCCTCAGATCAGAATAATCCTTCTTTATCTTAAACAGCTGAGAGGAAAGGAAGGAGACTCAGATATCCTCAAACTCTAAAAAGACTGGATCCTACACTTCCCATCATGCCTCTGGATTGTGTGAGCCCCTGCTGACTGCTTCCCCAGATTGAACTCTCCTTTTTAATTTGGTGCGCTGGCCCTTTAAAGCGGCGTCTGGCTGACAGCAGCTCGTGTCGTTTCCAACATGGACGCCGTGAATCATTCAAACACACCTGCTGCACCTGCAGACGGCCTCAAGCAAACATGTCTGCTGCTTCCATCGCAGCACCTGAAGCGCTTTCTGTGTAAATATGTGGGATACAAACAGACCTCTTTGGTGGTAGATCGCAGCGAAGCTTCATGTACATCAGCAGCCTGCAGAGAGGAGAAACTCGTTTACACAGAACGTCCCAGAGCTAATAAAACCAGCTACAACAAAACCATGATGGTGCTGAGTAAAGCTGTGAGCTCCTGTGTGATGTTAGTGAACAAGCTGATCTCCCCAAGGTCAAAACTAAAGAAATAAAATAAATAGAGAAGTTCAGTCACCGAAAACTGAAACACAAAGGCTGCCAGTAAACTGTGATGTGACTTTACTGCAGAAGGTTTTCTTGTACGCTGATAAAATGAAAGAAACACAGAGACAGGCTGGCAGGTCAGCAGGTTAACTTTAGGTTAATGAGCTTTAATAATCAGTTTATTCTATGCTTCAGTTTTAAGTTCAGTTACAATTTAAATACATGTTCCTCAGCTAAGGAGCTAAAGTCCTATACTGCAGTTCCTCTAATGTCCACTAGAGGCGACAGCGGTGAGTGGGTCCCCACACCAGAAACAAACATGTTTACAGCCTGAAACACAAACTCTTCATTCTCTGCACATCATTTCACACCTGTATTTTATAACTCATGTGTTTAAACTGCATTAAGGGTTATAGTTTCCATCAGGGGCGCGTCTGTGCTTTCGGAGCATTTCTGTAATATTCCTGCTGTGAGGTTGTTGGACCAACGGACCTTTCAGGAAGTCTGAGCTCCAGTTTTGGTGAAGTTCTGGGATGTTAATTGGATGTTTTTTAGCATCAGTTTGCAGATGGGATGCTGCAAACTGAAGTTAGGTAGTTTTAGCTGATATGATCAACAATCATTTGCATATTATTGATCATGAAACTGAGCTCACGGCACCATTGTTCATCAGTGGAGCTATTTCAGTCATTATGCAAATGTGGAGTTTATAAGGTTGGAAAGCTGCAGTCAGCTGAGACTGAAGAGTCACCAGGATGATGATGATGATGACGAACAGTATCCACTCTCTGGGATTCAATGATGGCTCAGTATTCCCCCTCTTATCCACATACAGTCACATGGTTACGGTGTGACAGTCAGCACTGCACAGCCCTGTTGGGTAAATCTGCTGTCAGCCTGATGATGGACTGAGTTTTGTGCTCACAGCTCTCACACTGAGGCTGCAGCTGTTACTATAAAGCAGGGGCCGGCAACCCTGGGCACGTGTGCCACAGCTGGCACGCGAAGGGTTAACTGATGGCACAACCACAGCTGGACTGGCCCGATGGTGATTTTTCGTTTTTATGGGTCGATGATTTTTTTTTTTGTAACAGTATAAACAATGAAAGGTGGTGGATTGGTCAGGATCTGGTCGATGTGTAAAAATAACTCAGTTGTTTGGTGGTGGCTGTGGCGGAGCTTCCACAGAGGCCAGCAGGTGGATGAGGGAAAGGGGAGGCAGGAGGAGGAGAGACCCGAGGCGACCGCCGGTCCGAGTGTCAGGTGAACTGAACTTCAGGTAAGAAGTTATGACCTGCAGTCTATCTGGGTCAGATATAAACCAAGTTTAGGTGGAGTTTATTTTCATTGTGCTGACTTTTTACAGTCAGTTACAATAACTCGTACTGCGTACTAGCTAGCATGACGGAGTTTCTACACAGCTGGGTGGGTGCTATGATGTTACTGACAGTGAACTTTATTTTATTCATAAGGTTAGTTATTAGAGTTTCCAACCGTCCCGTAAAAAACAGAATCGTCTCTCATTCAGAGAAAATATTACGCGTTTCGTGTTGAGCTGAGAAGAGACGCAGTTTGTCCCGAACTTCAGCTACAATGAAAAAAGACACAAAGGTGGATTTATTCTGTGTTTACGCTGCACAGCTGCCTCTTCTTCTCTCATTCTCTCCCCCTCTCTCTCCTTTCAATCATGAAACTGATCAATAGAATAGAATAGAATAGCCTTTATTGTCATTGTACAGGGTACAACGAAATTGGAGTGCCACTCCCTTGGTGCAAAAATACAATAATAAATATAAATGTAAAATATAAAAGGTGCAATAAAACAAACAATAGTAGGTACAATATATACAGGATAGCAGCATTAATATAATGACAGTAAGAATAGCAGCATAATAATTGACGGTGACAGTATGGTGTAACTAAGCAGTTTCAATTGTTTTTGTGCTTATTTACTATGGTGATAGCTCTGGGAAAGAAGCTATCCCTGAATCTGTTTGTCCTGGTTTTATGTGACCTGTACCGTCGGCCTGATGGTAATAGTTCAAACACTTGATTGCTGGGGTGAGAATGGTCCTTGATGATATTGCCAGCTCTGCTGAGGTACCGAGAGTTTGCAATGACCTCCAGGCTGGGCAGAGAGCAGCCGGTGATCTTCTGGGCTGTGTTGATGACCCTCTGCAGTGCTTTCCTGTCTGTAGCTGAGCACCCTGCATACCATGTTGTTATGCTGTACGTTAGGATGCTCTCTATGGTGGCTCTGTAGAATGTCACCAGCAGCCTCTCCTCCAGGTTGTTCCTCCTGAGCACTCTCAGAAAGTGGAGACGCTGCTGGGCCTTTTTTACCACCGCCGTGGTATTTGCAGTCCAGGAGAGATCATCAGAGATCTGCACGCCCAGAAACCTCATGGAGTGTACCCTCTCCACACAGTTCCCGTGAATGTGCAGTGGGGCCGGGTCTGCTCTGCCCTTCCTGAAGTCCAAGATGAGTTCTTTAGTTTTTGTGGTGTTCAGTTGGAGGTTATTAACTGAACACCACTCAGTCAGTCTGTTGACCTCATCTCTGTAGTCCGACTCATCCCCCCTTGAGATGAGTCCAACCACGGTGGTGTCATCCGCAAACTTTATGATGGTGTTTGAGAGATGGGTAGGGGAGCAGTCGGATGTGTAGAGTGTAAACAGGAGGGGACTCAGAACACATCCTTGTGGAGACCCGGTGCTGAGTGTGATGGTGCTGGACAGGTGGGGGCCGAGTCTGACAGACTGTGGTCTATTTGTCAGGAAGTCCTTGATCCAGAGGCAGATGGGGGTGGAGAGTCCCAGGTGAGACAGTTTCTGGACCAGGATCTCCGGGATGATATGATTGAATGCTGAGCTGAAGTCCAGAAAGAGCATTCTCACATAGCTTCCTCGGTGCTCCAGGTGACTCAGCGCAGTGTGGAGCGCTATGGTGATAGCGTCCTCGGTGGATCGATTTGTCCTGTAGGCAAATTGGTGGGGGTCCAAAGTGGAAGGCAGACCGGCCCTGATGTGCTGACAGACCAGTCTCTCAAAGCACTTCATCACTACAGGCGTAAGTGCAACAGGCCTGTAGTCATTTGGGCTGGCCACAGCTGTCTTTTTGGCGATGGGGATGATGGTGGAGGTTTTGAGGCAGGGCGGGACGGTGTTTAATGACAAGGAAAGGTTGAAGATATTTGTGAAGACTCCGGTCAGTTCGTCAGCACATGCTCTGAGAACCTTTCCATGTATTCCATCAGGACCTGCCGCCTTCCTGGGATTCACTGACCTTAGAGCACACCTCACTTGATGCTCCCTAAGTGTTAGTGTGCCGGTGCTGGGGGCGGGTGGAAGTGGTGTGACAGCTGAGGGCCTGGTCGTCTCAAAGCGGGCGAAGAAACGATTTAGATCCTCAGCCAGCGAGGCATCAATCCTAGATGTCGCCTGGTTATTGCTTCTGTAGTTGGTAATGTGATTGATCCCCTGCCACATTTTTCTGGGGTCGTTGTCAGCAAAGTGATCTTCAATCCTCCTCCTATAGGCAGCCTTAGCTTTCCTGATGCCTCTACTCAGGTCTGCCCTGGCCGCCCTGTACGCAGCCCTGTCCCCTGACTTGAAGGCAGTGTTGCGGCTTTTTAGGAGGGATTGCACTTCGCTATTCATCCAGGGTTTTTGATTTGGAAACACCCTGACCCTTTTGTTGACGGTGACATTATCAACACAGTTCCTGATGTACGAGAGTACAGTGTCCGTGTACTCCTGGAGGTTGTGGCTGGAGAATAAATGATCAGCTGATCGGCTTTTCTCTCTTGTTTGTTTATCGCCCACTTTGTGCCAGAAAGAGGAAACCAGCGGATGTCGCGCTAAACAGCAGCAGCACGTTTACGCTTGATCAGCTGTTGTTAGAATTTATTTAATAATAATTTCTAGTATCAGCTGATGTTTGCTGGAGCCACAGCTGTAAAGCTGCTGGTCATGATATCAGTTTGGATATGTGGTGAGAGGGAAACATGAAGATGAAACCAGGAGATGTCCTTACTGAATCATCAGAGCTGAACAGCTGATGGAGAAACAGGTTTACCTTTTAGGTGACATGAATGAGTTGAAGTTATGAACTGTTTCTGAGAGACAAATAACACCAGGATCCTTTTCTAAGTAGCTGACAGCTGTTAACTGTGCAGGGGCGGGTCTAGCAAAGTTTTGCCAGGGGGCCAGGTAGGGCATTAACAGGGAAAGGGGGGCACAAAGAAATACTTTTCTTTCTTATTCTTATTTAAAATATCTCGCTTTTATTAAATAATTATCTGAATCTTACAACTAAAGTTTTTATCTGATGTAAAATGTATAGAAATCATAAATATACCAACAAGACTGTACATCACTGTCACAGCAGTGTTGGCTTTCATTCAAAGCTTGCATTTTCACCTGCTGGACATCACTACCTGACAGGTTTAACTGTCTTCAGAACATTGCAGAGGCCTTATTGACAGTATTTGGCTCTACATATCTGTGTGAGCAGATTTTCTCTCACATGAGTGTCCTCAGGTAGCCTCTGAATGCTGGACACTCGGAGACCTGTGTCTCTGAGTGGGAGACCAGAGATCACATTAACATGTGTGTCTCTGTATTAGCAAACATGCCATATTGGCTTAGTTTATTTTTCTTATCATTGTTGTGAGGAGACCATAAATAGCATTTGTATTTTCTGTTGTACAGTTCATTTGCTTTTATGGATAAAAAGTCTTTTTGCTTTTTGTTTCAAAATAGCTGATAAGTATTCGCTGATAGCTGCCAACATCTGCGAACAAATATAATTCTATAAAGTTGTTCTATATAGTTTGTAACTGTTAATATAGAGCGTTATTAAATTTATTGCTAATGAAATCATATGGCACACTGACTTCTGAGGAAATTTTAGATGCACTCAGAATCAGAAAGGTTACCGACCCCTGCTATAAAGGATGAAGCTGGCGGCCGCAGCTACAGGAATAGAAGGCGAGCTGCACTAAAGCAGCAGGAAACGATGGAAGAAAGCCTGTTAACAGGGTGTAGGCTGAAAACTGCTGGAGCAGCCTGCTTCCTGTTTTCCAGCACATTTTTCCCTTTATGACCGTTAAATGTCAGTTTGAGCTCAGGGAAGCCTGGAGTGAACAAACAGGTGAAGAATCAGGCGGATATACCTGAAAGGGGGCGCCAGAGCTCACCCTTTAACAGATCAAACCTCACCTGCCTGCAGGAGGTGAAACACCTGCTCAGACTGTCTGCCCTCTGCTGGCACAACTGTCCAACAACAACCCTCACCCTGTTCTCAGAGCAGGACCTGCAACCAGCTGGTGAGCGATGTGTCCGTCACTCAGCATTCACCTGTTTCATGTTTGCATTGTATTTGTTTAACTTACAGATTTTATGAGAATCGTTTAAGGAGGCCACGCCACATTTTAACTGGGGAGTCTGAGGAGACAGTGCACCGCTGGAGCCTCTGCTGGACGTTAGAGGAACTGCAGGTTTCTGAACCTCATGTAGTTTGTGTTGATGTGTCTGAAGGTCCTACCTTCCTCCATTGTCTCTCTCGATGGTGGGGAAGAGTCGGAAAGGAAGCGCAGACGGCAGGTCGTCGCTGAGCTGGTACTGCATCACAGTTTGCTGCAAGAAGAGGAGATGAAGAGCATGAGGAGCAGTCGAGGAGGAAGAAACAAACTGCACACGCTCAGAGTTCAGTCTGATTTGATGATGTGAGTGAAACGTTTCAGTGTTGCTCGTGTGTTACAGACAGCGGACAGAAACCAGAGCGCGCTGCTGACGTAACCCTGAAACTACAACAGGTGAGTGCTCAGGCAGCTCCTTCATGCTCCTCTGTGACTCTGATGGTGCAGAGGAGCAAGCTCGCTTTCTGCAGGCAAAGCTGTCGCCTCCTGTTAAAAAGGAGTATTCCTTCCCACTGTTGCCAAAGTGCTTGCTCATATGGGGTCATATGATTGTTGGGTTTCTCTGTATGTATTATTGTAGGATTAGGATCACCTCTCCCTGGCTGGGACACAGTCGGAGGATCCGATGGCTGTCAAACTCATCCAGCCGCACCGCCTGGTGAAAGCTGCACTCGTCGACCCGAACGGCGGCGCCGTAACCTGAACAGGAACAAACACAGCAGGTCACACACACCCCCCCTTCATTTTAACCTGCACATCCTCTCGCCTTAGTGGATCCAACATCATGACCCACAAAAA
This sequence comes from Pelmatolapia mariae, assembly GCF_036321145.2. Lineage (NCBI taxonomy): Eukaryota > Metazoa > Chordata > Actinopteri > Cichliformes > Cichlidae > Pelmatolapia > Pelmatolapia mariae. The sequence goes on along the minus strand of NC_086236.1, from coordinate 2,243,979 downwards.
AATAATCTGAATCCAGACTTTTCAGGATTCGGGGACTCCCAGATTAGTCCCGACTTCCTGCTCAGATCCGCTCCAACATTTTCAGTCATAACCATAAACTGACGGCAGCCGCAGTCCGGACTCTTTAACCAGCCCCGCTCAGTACGTGCCGACTTTCAAACCTTTAAATCCACCGTGAAGCTAATAAGCAAATAAATACGTATGTATCTGTGAAAAGCAACAACACAAACAGCAGCAGGAAATGAAATCTCTGAGGAAATGAAGCCGTGCTGTTTTTAATAACACCGACAGGATGAAGCACGTTTAACGCTGTTCTGTTTATGAGGACGGACATCGTGCACGGCTCAGTTTGTCTTTCTACTCACATTTCACTTTGATTTGATCGCTGAACAAAAACACGGCTGCAACATTTCAGCGTTTCAGCATGAAAGGTGTATTACAGTTCGTGTGAATCAGGTCAGAAACACTAATAACTGTATGAAAGTGAGTAACAGAAAACTTCACCTGCAGTCTGACCCGGGTGCTGATAATCACTGATCACACCACTAAGTGTGATCACCTCTATAAGGTCAGTTTGCTGGTCTGCAGCATTAGACAGTCCTGTCAGGACGTCCCAGCGACTTCACCCCGAGCTCAGAGCGTGTGATGCTCACAGAAACTGCTCAGGCCTCAGTTAGCATGCTAACAGTCAACGATCATGACAGATTTGTAAGGGCTGTAGGAGAAAGCCTCCTCTCTGTAAAAAGAACACAGCACCATAGATTAGATGAACTCTGTATACCAGAGTATTCTAGTCACATGTGAGGTCATCTGTCCCACACATAAAGCTTGGACCAAACTGGGTCGTCAACAGGACAATGATCCGAAGTACAGCAGCAAATCTCCAACAGAACAGCTGAAAAATAAACTAATCAAGCTGCAATGGTCCAGTCAAAGTCCAGACCTGAGAGAGCTTTGCATGAACGAACAACTTGAATATAGAGTGGACCAAAATCGCCCCACAGTGATGTGAGAGCCTGATAAAGTCACACAGAAAAACAGTCACTGCAAATTAATGCTGCTTTAGGAGGTTGTAGTTGCTGCTGACTCAGTTCTTACAGAACTGCAAACAATAGTGAAAAACTTTGTTTTCAAATTACTTGTCACTTAAAAGTGTGGCCATGTTACTGCTTCTTCTTCCTCTTTTCTCTCAGTAGCCAAAGGAGCTCCTCAGGGCTCCATATTGGCACCACTGCTCTTCTTCTTCACGGGCAGCACGGTGGCACGGTGGTTAGCACTGTTGCTGCACAGCAAGAAGGGTCTGAGTTCAATTCCACCATCATGCCGGGGTCTTTCTGTGTAGAGTTTGCATGTTCTCCCCGTGTTTGTGTGGGTTCCCTCCGGGTACTCCGGCTTCCTCCCACCATCCAAAGACATGCAGTTTGTGGGGATAGGTTAATTGGTTAATCCAAATTGCCCATAGGTGTGAATGCGGGAGTGAATGTAAACGCCCCCGCGACCCTGAAAAGGAGAAGTGAATGGATGGATGGATGCTCTCCTTCATATATAAATAATATCAGTTAAATTCTGTATCCTGTTTCTGTGCAGACGACACGGTTGTCTATTGTTTATCCCCTTCACTGGTACAAACTCACAGATTCCTGCAGTCCATCTTTGTCTGGTTCTTCTTCTTCGCAGGTTAGAATAGTTTTGATGTCAAATCTGTAGGCCAGGCTTATACGAGCCTTTCTTCCGCCTGTTCACTCACTACTGAACACAGATTGTGGACTTCATATGTGCTGCATTTACTCTGTGATCACAACATAAAATAAATACAATAAACGAATGAAAGTCTGCGATGTGATTGTGCGTTTTTACCTCTGAGCTGAGACTTGCCGATGCTGAACTCTTCGTTCAGTCCGATTCGCATCTCTGTTAAAGAGACAGCACAGATACACCAAACTGAGACGAGAAGATGACATCGCTTCAGATTTTAGAGACAAAGAAACAAATCACAAGTATTAACGTATAAGACGTTTATTGTAATGCACATTTTAGTTGTACTGGTTCACTCGGTGCTGCTGGATTAGTTTAATTCAGATATGAGGAGAGCTAAACAAGAAAAAAAACAAAAACTTCTCTTTAGAGGATATTGGGGGGGGGAAGAGTCGAACTTCTGAATCGTAGGTTAAGTGTAGGGATCGAACAGCAGCATTCATGAAGCAGATGGTTCCTGACTGGGTTGCTGTTCTCCTGGACGAGAACATGAACCTGGGACTGTTCACGTTCAGGTTGTTAAGTTAGCAGTGTTGTTGTTGCTGTCATGCTGTGATGCTTTTACTGTTGCTGAGTGTGAAGATTAGCTGTGACTGAGGAAACCTGACCTGTGCTCAAAGTTCAAGGTTTATCTTTATTGGCTCATTATGAGGCGTTTGTTCACATTATAATAATAAACACAACAACAACAAAAAGTGCATCAACACCACTCAGAATAAACGAGCCGCAGCCTTTTAAAGGCTCGCCTTTTCTCATTGGACTGGCTGCTGCGTGCGCCACCTATGACATCATCAACCTTAATGACAGCTGTGTGTTTGATTGTCTGTGCGTTTCTCTGTTTGATGGGAAGTTGCTGGTACGACTTCACATCTCAGCAAAACTGAAGACTGATCTGATTTGTTTCCTCTCGTTTAAACGAGTAAAATCAGTCGTCAGGAACTGAGACGAGGGCGAGCATCAACTGACTTTAAATCCTCCAACACACTGGAGAACAAACGAAGCTTCATCTTTTCTTTACCACTGCTGATCCTTGGAAAGTCCACAGCAAGGTTTCAGTGCATCCACTCAGACACATCTGAAAACGGATGTGTCTGAGTGGACGGGACCAGCTGATTGAACCCTCCACAGACACCACCTGTGTGGTGGCTCGCTGAACCTCTTTTCGGTTGGTTGTGAGTCTCACCTGAGCAGCTCGGCATGTAGCACTTCACCCTGATCTCGCCCTCCACATCTGCCTTCATCAGAACTCCCTGCAGCACAAACCAAAGTTCACCACACCCGTGAAATCCAACCCAACAGCTCTGCACAAAGTTCTTTGTTTTGGTTGATTCATTTCAGAAATCTTTTGTAATTAAATGTTTTTTGACACTACCACATTCCTCAGATTATTCGGTCTTATTTGTTGCGAGTCTGAAACTGCACCACAAACACTTTTGGCCATTTTTAAGCTTTTCGGGTGTGACTGTTCCTCTCACGCTGCTGTTACTCACGTTGGAGCCGATGACGACCGTCATCCTCTCAATCACGTCCACAAATATCTCACTCTTCCCTCCCTGGAAAACACACACACACACACACACACACACACACACACACACCAGATGATCAGAAGCCGGGACATGAAAAGTTCTGTTTTTGTTTTTTTCCAGAAAGTTTTCAGTCCAGCTGGGACCAGACTATTTACTGAAATGTGACAGTCAGTTTCAAACCTGGTTATAAAACGGAGCGAATGGCTCAAAGTTCCCATAAAAACTGACTTAACTGAACTTTTACTAACTCATATCTCAGCTCATATCTCAGTGAACGACGACTGCCTCACCCTCGGCTTTAGGTTTTCTGAATGTTGATTTAACCTTCGTCTTAAACTAATCAGTTCATCTTCTTGGAAAAATTAAAGAATATCAACATTTGTACACCAGAAACAAAAACATGTATATGAATGTAGATTGCCTTCATTTTTTGAGGCTTGTTTATCTAAAAGATAAAAGCGCACTCCAGGGAAACGAGCCCACAGATCATCCACACACTTCAAATGAGAGCAGCTTGTTTTTCACTCGTCTGTCAGGCTGTCGGCGTCCTCTCGCTCAGCTGTTTCCCTCCCACAGGTGTGTGGGGATTTACCTGCTCTCTGCTGGACTGGATTGGCCTGGTGGCTGCAGAGCTTGGAGCCACTTTGCTTTGCTGCGTCTCTGCTCCAAACTGCAACGACAGCAAACAAATAAAAACAAGGTAAACAACGCGGTGAATACAGACTGTCAGCTGACTGCAGAATGAACACTTTCAACTAAAAATAAAATCTATTAAAGCTCCACGAAGGCTCTGAGGTCTCTGTTCCAGCACAGTTGTAAACTTTACACCGGGCCTGTCTGCCAGCTGCTTTGCAACCCGCCTCCACCCCAAATACCCTCAGTTTCTCCTGGTGTCTGATCATCGCTGCTGTCACTGCTCAGTAAATCTTGGTAATGTGATGCTCCTGCTCTAAAATAAACTCTCTTTTCTTGCTATAAAATAAAGGTGAAGACGATAAAACAAACTTGCCTTCTTGAGACAGACGAACACAACCTTACTAACTCACAGAGCTGCTAACAGTCAAACAGATCTAAGACGAGACATAATTAACTTTTACAGCCCAGTTTGACCAGCCAAACATTTCTCCTGGGGATCTTTACTATCGGCACAGACACGTTCCCTGGATGTTTAACAAAAACCAGACACAGGGGCTGATGGGAAACCAGGAGCGCTCAGAAACGTAAAACAACACGGAGGAGGAGCAAAACTTGTATTCAGCAGCAGAGCTGATAAGAGTAGTGCACTGAGGAGGTCAAACCCGTTTTCCCGTAACGTCCAGCCCTGGGTGCACGGACTTAAGGTCACAGATTTAAGGAGGAGCCCAGCGCTGACAGAGTAATCTGTCCTTAAACCCCCAAAATTTGGAGGAAGAAAACAAAACAGGCAGTTGTGTTGAGACATTATGGACTCAAGAAGACTGACCTTCAAAACATAGCTCAGATTATTTTCTTCGGCAGGTTAGACGACTCTAACATCGTCTGCAGTTCATCCAGAGCCTCATTAAGACCAGACAGCTGGAGGAAATGACATCCATCCGTGTGTCTAAGGACAGATTTACAAAGCACTGGATGGACCTCGGCTCACATATTTGTTTTCTGCTGCCTTAGAAAAAAAGCCCAAAGCCTCTGACTGTGAAGCAAACGTCCTGAACACCTGATTCAGCCAAAACTCCTGTTTTTAATCGTGATGTTATGACAGTACTTATTTCTCTGGGCCAAATCACCTTGAACAATCTGAAAACAAAAATGTGACAGTGATGCCTCCTGAGGACAGATGGCTGCGGTTCCCCTCGAAGCTGTTAAATGTCAAGAAACAAAGCGAGCGAGTGAGGTGGTGCTACCGTACCAGGCCGACATTGCTGAGGTCAAACAGGCTGAACGGCCTGGAGGTGACGGCTTCAGTCTGGATGAAGTTCTTCAGGACGTCAGAGGACGTCGTCTGGATGTAACCGTAGTCCTGACAGACAGAAGGAGAGGAGGGTGTTTACACGAGCAGAGGTTCATCAAAAGAAAATGTGACTAAATGCTTGTTTCCCTCTAAGAGAGATGGAGCAGGAGGTGCTAAATCTACACTACAGAAGAAGAGGAAAACATGCTGCTCCACCCACAGCTCGTGTTTTTACTTCTTCGCTGTAAACCTGAGCAATAACGAGCTCCACACTGCTTCCACTTCCACACCAACGGGAAAACTTTCATATAAGTTTGTCCGATGTGAAAAACGACTTTGTATAATTGGAAGAAAATTCATGGGAAATTAATGAGATCATGAACTCATCAGTGGAGCATTAACAGAGGTCACAGAAAAAGTGTGATACGTTCATTTTCACATAGACTTCTTCACAATCAGACCAGAGTCTTCCCCAGGTGGATATCTGAAAGAGTGCAGGTTTGAGGCTACGTCCTTCTTCACATATATTAAAACTTTACAGCACCACTTGTAGCCAAAAGGGGTGGCAGCACAGAGACTCACCACGATCTCGTCCAGCAGCTCGTAGATGAGGGCGAAGTTCATCTGCACCGACTTCTCTGAGAGGCTGCCGCAGTAATCTTTAACCAGAGCTGCTAACCTGCAACACAGAGCATGCTCAGTCAGCTCAGGTGTGCATAGACAGCAGGAGCTGTAACACCATCAGGTGCAGAGCCTCAAACTGTCTCAGGTCAGCTTACGGATGACCTCATACCTGTTGAGAAACTCAATAATGGTGAATGGCGAGGAGCCCGCCGTGGTCGTGGCGACCCAGTACAGTCCTCCCTGCCTGATGTGGACGAAGTAAAGATCCTTATGATTCTGCAGGAAAACAAAAGATGTTTAACCAGACATGAGGAGAAAATAACTGGTATTATAATCAAACATAATGATTCCTTCTTCTGAAATCTGAGAACAAGCTGCTCATTGTTGGTTTAAATGCTTTTAATTATGAGCTGACTGGACAGAGTCCGGACAGAGAGCAGATGTTGCTGCATTGCAACAGGTTTTGCAGCTGGAAAGCTGACCACGTCATGGAAACACTGGGAGCTAAATAAAATGAACCAAAACAGACACCAGAACATCCTGTGGGGTCCGAGTCATTCACACGGACCAATAATCTAACTGCTGTGAGGTGAACTGTTCTAACAAACCCTTCAAAAAGTCTGAGCTCCACTTTGTGTGTTTGGATGTTCCTGAGCATTAATCAGCAGGTATGCGTGTCTCAATAAAAAGAAGCCATAATTTATTTACCATGACGACCGGAGGCTGGTCTCCGGTCAGCGCCGTGACCTTCTCGTAGAAAATACTGACGATGTCGTTACCAGCTTCTCCACGGACTGGTGGGTCAGGTCAAGGTCGATGTCGACACACAAAATAAATAAAGCACATTTTCACATTCAGAATTGCCCCCATACGACCGACAGTATGGAGGTCCGGCACTGCCGAAATATATTTACAATTAAAGTTTACTTAATGGGGGACTAATACATTCATTCATACAGCTTTCATTTGTCCTGAGCAGTTTCCAGCTGTGGGAACAGAAGGATACAGTCTTTATAAATGAGATGGTCCCCCTTCGAGGACAAGATGAAGACCTGAGAGATCATCCTGCTGAGAGACACACAGGAGAAAGGAGAAAATAATAATCGTCTTTATTTACTTATATGAATTAATTATGTTGTAAACAAAAAAGGCATAAAGTGACAGAAATCGGTAACTAAATAAAAACACTGAAAAGGAGATAAAATCAAGTACAATCAGGAAAAAGTTGTTTTTTTTAAGAGGAGACTTAAGTAAGTACCTGAGGCCACGATTTGTTCAGGCAGATCGAAGCCTCAGGGCTCCTCATGCAAACACCCAGGTGACAGTAAATTATTTCGTCCTTAGTTAGCTCTAATGATTCTTATGCCGAATTTGATTTTAGAACCAAAGTAATCCGAGAAACCCTTAAATGTGATTTTAATGCGTGCATGGGCTAGAAGAAGTGAAAAAATATTTTTAAAATGACGGAAACTGTAAGCGACCTCAGTCTAAAGCGATTAGCATGCGCAAATTAGCTTTTCACGCTCATTTTGTAAAGCTGAGGTTAATAGCAGTTACTGATCTACTCACCCACAGATGGCCTCCGGGGGAACAGATGCAAAATAAATAAACAAATAAAAAAGTAAAACTTCAGGTTTCTTTTAACCCTTTTTTATCCCTAGGAAGCCATGACTGGCAGGGAAAGCTAATTTACTGATCCTAACTGGGAATTCGAGTGAGCTAACCCAGCATTTATTAACTCCTACGAATTCCCATGACAGCCATTCATAATTAACGGATGAATGATGACAAAACAGCAAAAATAAGATGTTAAAAGGTGAAATTCAAATTTAAAAAAGTGCGTTTGTAAGCTAGCTCCCGGCTATCCGGGTAGTTGACAGGTTAGTGTTTACAAACCGCGTCATCAGCTCGCAATTAGCGCACAGCGCCACCAGCAGTGCGGGAGGATAATTTAAGTGAAAATCCTGTTAAAATATTTAGAATTGTAACCCCATAAATAGCCTTTATAGTTACATCATCTTTCTATCAATATACAGTGGTATCTACACTCACACTAATGACAGTTTAGATATTTAGCCGTGTAAATGTAGCTTGTTTTAAAGACATCCTAACAGCAGGGGGCAGCACTAGCAGAGGCGGGAATTCAAACGGAAGTTGTTTCTGTCAGTGAGATTAGCCATTTTCAGCACAGCGTTGATGTACAGACCGTATAGTTGATCATGAAGTAAGTAATTCTTTTCTTATTAAGCGTTTAATTTAAGTTTTTTATCGTTTACTGATCAATGATAACTATTCGGTAATGATTATAGCCATTCGAAAATGACTATTCGCTACCCAAAGCGCCAGCTTGAAGATTGTTTGAGTACTTCTTCATGTACAATCTCGTCTCCCAGATTCCATTCAGAAAACCTGGGATTTTATGTTTATTTTCCACCAACTTTCCCCATAAAATAATCAGACACACTGTCTGCGGTTATTATACAATTATAGGAGCCTTATTTCAATTCGGCATACAGTAAAATAGCATAAAATTAAGCTTGGACCAGAGTTTGAAGAGGTGATCATCGCCTCCTGTTAGGCGATAGGAGGATTTTTCTTTACCGTTGCGGGATGTGTGTTAGCTCACTAAAATAAAAACGAATCAGAGCTTCACAGAGCACAAACACCCGTGTTGCGTTCCTGTCAGCGTGTTCACGGGGCTTTAAATCAGTCATAATCTGAATGGAGTTTGGTCTGTAGAAACAGACGTCATTACACTCCACATATCTGGAATCAGTGGTCTAAAAATCAGTTCTGTTTGTGCCTTATGTTTAGGTTTAAATTACATTTCTTTTATATTTTACTGTTTATGGCTGATGTCTTTTTATATTTTTGCCTTTTTATTATAAGCTCATAGATGATTAAGCTCATGTTTCTTCTCCAAATCCTCAAATTTAGCCTTGCAGTAATAAAACTTAAACGCTGGGTTGTAAGAGATGAAAGCAGATGACTGTCACATATTAATTACAGATTATGAACCAGGATTCTGAAAAGGAAACACTTTTCTTTCCCAGTGAAACACTTTCTTTTCTCTCTGTTTTCAGTCCTCTAACGAAGGTAAAGCTGATAAACGAGCTGAACGAGCGTGAAGCCAGCCTCGGGGTCAACGAGTCCGTTTCCTGGCACAGCGAGTACAAAGACAGCGCCTGGATCTTTGTTGGTGAGACTGCGTGACAAACTGAATAATCCACAGATTAGCAGATAATGAAAATAATCATTAGTTTAAAGTTGAGGGAAAAATGTAAACTGAGAGGAAGTAAAGGATTTTCTTTAGAAGCCACATCCTCACATGACTGATTCATTCACCATCCTTTGCTTCTTAGCTGACAGGTGGTCACCAGTCTGCCAAGGTCATTGGTCAGTCAGGGATTTCCTGTGCTCCCATTGGTTGTCATTTCTACTTCAAAGTTTCTGTCACTGCAACACAAACTTTTTGACTCTTCCTGATTGGCTTAAGTTCCACATGTCATGTATTAGTTAGCTTAAGAGGTTTTTCATAGACCGATATTTCTTATGTTCCAGATAAATGATCGACAGGTATCAAAATGGTCCCTACGGACCAATCAGATCTCTGGAAAATGACTTCACTCAATCTGGAAGATCCATGAGACATCCCGGATCGTGTAGTCTGTGTTGAAAATTCCCACTTAAAATCTAATACAAAAACCCTCAGACCGCCTTAAAATCTGTACTCTGAGTGATTCCAGCGATGGTGAAGCTGTTGTTCAGAGATCTAATTGGTCAGGTGATGGTGAGTTCCTACCTGCTGATCTATAATCTTGAACATCACGTGCTCTGGAGCTGTGCATCATAAGCATAAGTTACTGAGGTGGTAATAATGAACCACTTTTGTAACACCAAAGTGAAGCTAGTTTAAAAACCACAAATCCTGTTTCATAGTACACACCTCTGGAGAAGGGGTTTGATGAACCTCTACCCAAAAGTGGAATAGAAGACTTAGCTTTTTGGAAATATTCATTTTACATTAAATACTAATAATAGCAGTGTTGTTTTGTGTGCATCTGCTGGATGTTTTGTGTTGTTGCAGTGTTTATGTTACTGACATTAGTGATGAAGTAATGAAAGGTTTTTGGAGAATGAATAAACAGCGTTTTGGATGGTTTGTTTCCTGCAGGAGGGTTTCCATATGAGCTGACTGAAGGAGACCTGATCTGTGTCTTCTCTCAGTAAGTACCTCATCATTTCTTAACTACACTACTCACAGATGGGGAGCACCATGATTCACTTTGCTTTTCTCCTTGTCCTGTCAGGTATGGAGAGATCGTCAACATCAACCTGGTGCGTGACAAGAAGACCGGAAAGTCCAAAGGTTTCTGTTTTATCTGCTATGAGGACCAGAGGAGCACCATCTTGGCCGTGGACAACTTCAACAGCATTAAGGTGAAATGACACACTCTGCTGCACTGGTCTAAATCTCATCTGACTCATAGATTGCATTTTTTTCCTGTTAACACAGAAGTCAGTCATGGAGGTCCACAGGGTCCTGTGTGTCTAATAATACTGTTTGTGTTATACGGGAGAACACTACATCTGTTTTCATTGATATGCAGATGATACCCAGCTATATTTATCCAGCCACCAGATGACACAAAGTTAAACTACAGTTTAATTATTTAAGAAATCCTGGAGTCATTTTTGACCAGGACATGTCCTTCAACGCACATATTAAACAAATATGTAAGACTGCTTTCTTCCATTTGTGCAACATCTGTAAAGTTAGAAATATCCTGTCTCAGAGTGACGCTGAAAAACTAGTTCATGCATTTATTAGTTCCAGGCTGGACGACTGTAATTCATTATTATCAGGAAGTCCTAAAAACTCCCTGAAAAGCCTTCAGTTAATCCAAAATGCTGCAGCAAGAGTCCTGACAGGGACTAGAAAGAGAGAGCAGATTTCTCCTGTTTTGGCTTCCCTTCATTGGCTTCCTGTTAAATCCAGAATTCAAAATCCTGCTCCTCACATACAAGGTCTTAAATAATCAGGCCCCATCTTATCTTAATGACCTTGTAGTACCATATCACCCTATTAGAGCACTTCGCTCTCACACTGACGGAACAACTTTAGATCCTGAAGAAGGTTTTTCGAGGGTATGGGGCACACGGGGCCTTTTTGTGGTTGTGATAAGATGCTTCATCCCTTTTAGTCACTTTACTAGAGTTTTACAGGGAACAGCTGCAGAGATGATGATCCAGGTTTCTTAAGAAATTGGAAAATTTAGGATGTAAAGTTGTTTCATCAGCGTGGTCTGTCCGAACTATGATGAGGAACATGTGAACACTAATGTTGTTTTAATATTTTAATGGCCCTGAAGGAGTCATGGCTACAAGATAAGCCACCTGACTCACATGTAGATTAAAAGGTGACCGTTCATGTCCTCGAGCTTGTTGTGAGCAGACATCTATCCCACATGGTCACATGACCCAGAATGCACTTTTTTTTTCAGTTTTTTCCAGCAAATTATCAGAAAACTAAAACATCCAGAGGGTACGATCTCCTGTGTTGACAGAAAACCTTTTTTCTGGGAGTGTTTTTACTTTAAGTTTTATACTAAAAGAAGCCAGATCATTCCACTTCATGATGTCAGACTAGAGAAACAATCATGAACCTCATTTTCCTACATGCATGTGAGGCAGATGTTACACAGCAGATGATAGATTTATTTAAATACTCATACGAAGGCATATTCTATAAGAGCAGTGGATGTGGTAGTAAAGGCTAATCTCAGCCCTGGCTCAAGATGAATTTTAATTCCTGTTTGTTAATGTCGTTGTCAAGTGTGAGTCTGAAAATATTCAGCGTGTGAAGCTGAAGTTAATGTACGTAAACTATCAGCTGTTTGTGACGCGGTCACTGCTTCTGGGATTAAGAGCTCGCTGGTTGTTCGATTGACTTCAGGAGTTTAAAGGTTCCAGTGAGAGTGTTGATCTCTAACTGTTGGTCTGTGCTGTCAGATCAAAGGTCGGACGATTCGTGTTGACCACGTCAAAGACTACCGACCCCCCAAAGACGGCGAGGACATCGACGACGTGACCAAGCATCTGAGGGAGGAGGGCTGCGCTCCCAAAGTCGGCGAGTCTTCCCCCTCCTCTGAGGATGACGAGCAGTACGCCGTACCTGTGAAGAAGCCCAAGAAAGGTGAGGTCACATCCCGTCATGGGAAACCCGCCTGACACAAGATGAGGTGGATTTTTATTTATCTTCATTCTGTGCTCTCTGTTTCAGACAAGAAAGAGAAGAAGAAAAAGAAGAAGGAGAAGAAGAAGGACAGAAAGAGCAGAGCCTCTTCTTCATCACCACCTCCTGTTTCAATCAGAGTCAAAGAGGAGAAAGAGGACACCGGGTACGACAAATACAACCAGAGAGGGCCGCCACCAAAGCCAGGAGGACAACCGAATGGACAGACAGCGAGACACAACGAGAGACTGAGAGGGGAGGAAGAGGAGGAGAGGAGGAGGAGAGACACAGACCGGCAGAGAGAGGAAGAAAGGAGGAGGAGTCACGAGAGGGAGAATGACAGAAGCAGAGATAATGATAGAAGACGAGAGACGGAAAGAGAAAGAAGAAGAGACGATGATAGAAGAAGAGACACAGATCGGGACAGAGATGACAGGCGAAGGGAGAGAGACAGAGACTATGACAGGAGGAGGTAGACAGGACAGACAGACTGGACAGAAGAAGAACGTGGCTAAATACTGGAAGAAAATGATGTTTAAATCCAAGCTGAAATCAACACAAATGAATATATTTTAGTCCAGCTCCATTCTTAGATATTAATTTGATATTTCTTTTCATTTCAGCCTTTACCTTTATGCATTATTCATAAATGAAAATCCTTCTGTATCCTGTGTAAGCTCTGGAAACATTCAGACCAGCGCTGGTGTCACTGCTGGGCTCATCACACCACACCGAGTCTTTCTTAAGTTCAGGTTTTTGTTTAAACTTTAAGTGAAAAAAATTGAAGTCCACACGTCTGTCTGACAAAACGTTGATGTTTGTTTTACTGGAATGAGTTTTACAATAAATAAATATTTCTAGCTTTTGTCATGAACTCATTTTAAGCCCGTCCTGGTGACATCATGATGATGCCTCAACAGTTTGTTTACATTTGGAAAAAGAGTCACATAAATGAAAATGACTTTATCTGATTTTGTGCTCCTTTCAGAAAAAATAATTATAATGGAAGATTTAAACATTCGTGTAAATGCGGAAAACAACATCAACAGTACATTTAATCTATTAGTAGATCAATTAGCTTATTGAAATAGCACCAAAGCACCAACAGTCACCTCAAGGCACATTATATTTTAATGTAGAGATACTACAGTAATGAGGTCTACTCTCTGGATCTTGTTCTGGCATTTGTGCCATAGAAACTGAACATTTAATAATAATCCCTGAAGCCCTCTTTTATTTCTTAATAACATTAAAATTTACAATAATGGATTCCACAGCAGTGGGTAACATACGTCATCACAGCAGACGACTTTCTGAAAGTGCTGTCACTAAGTTAAAGGATTTAATTTCTTGTTGCTGTGTACCACCACAGCTCAGAGCAGCTACCTTAACTCGCAAAGAGATTGATCATGTTAATAATTTTACATCTTCTCTGCAAGGACTCTGGATACTCTGGATACTGGGTCCTCTGAAAACAAATGCCTCAGATCACAAGTACGTGCGTCCCTGGTATAACTTGCTTTTCAAAAAAAAGAGCAAGTTATATTTCATCAGTGATTGATGAAAAGAACATCAGTTTTGTCTCCAGGCTGACAAAGAGTTGAAGTGCTGTTGAGCCAACCATTCCTTTAACATTAACTAGTAATGACTTCATGAACTTCTTCAAAAATAAAATTTTAGCCATTAGAGAAAATACCAAATCCATTACCACTGATATTACAATACTTTCATAACAATTGATCTTTCTGAGTTAACTTCAATAATTACTTCCTCCAAACCATTAACGTGTCTTTTAGACCCCATTCCTACAAAAATGCTCAAAGAAGTCCTGCCATTAATTAATGCTTCAATCTTAAATATGATCAACCTATCTCTAATAATCAGCTATGTACCACAGGCCTTCAAGCTGGCTGTTAAACCTTTACTTAAAAAGCATCTCTAGACCCAGCTGTCTTAGCTAATTATAGGCCAATCTCCAACCTTCCTTTCATAACAAACATCCTTGAAAGAGTAGTTGTCAAACAGCTAACAGATCATCTGCAGAGGAATGGCTTATTTGAAGAGTTTCAGTCAGGTTTCAGAGCTCATCACAGCACAGAAACAGCTTTAGTGAAGGTTACAAATGATCTTCTTATGGCCTCTGACAGTGGACTCATCTCTGTGCTTGTCCTGCTAGACCTCAGTGCAGCGTTCCATACTGTCGACCATAATATCCTATTAGAGCGATTAGAACATGCTGTAGGTATTACAGGTACTGCACTGCAGTGGTTTGTATCATATCTATCTAATAGACTCCAATTTGTACATGTAAATGGAGAGTCCTCTTCACACACTGAGGTTAATTATGGAGTTCCACAGGGTTCAGTGCTAGGACCAATTCTGTTTACATTATACATGCTTCCCTTAGGCAGCATCATTAGAAGACATAGCATACATTTACACTGCTATGCTGATGACACCCAGCTCTATCTGTCCATGAAGCCAGGTAACACACACCAATTAGTTAAACTGCAGGAATGTCTTAAAGACATAAAGACCTGGATGGCCGCTAACTTTCTGCTTCTTAATTCAGATCAAACTGAGGTTATTGTACTCGGCCCTGAAAATCTTAGAAATATGGTATCTAACCAGATTCTTACTCTGGATGGCATTACCTTGGCCTCCAGTAACACTGTGAGGAACCTTGGAGTCATTTTTGACCAGGACATGTCCTTCAAGGCACATATTAAACAAATATGTAAGACTGCTTTCTTCCATTTGTGCAACATCTCTAAAGTTAGAAATATCCTGTCTCAGAGTGACGCTGAAAAACTAGTTCATGCATTTATTACTTCCAGGCTGGACTACTGTAATTCATTATTATCAGGAAGTCTTAAAAACTCCCTGAAAAGCCTTCAGTTAATCCAAAATGCTGCAGCAAGAGTCCTGACAGGGACTAGAAAGAGAGAGCAGATTTCTCCTGTATTGGCTTCCCTTCATTGGCTTCCTGTTAAATCCAGAATTCAAAATCCTGCTCCTCACATACAAGGTCTGAAATAATCAGGCCCCATCTTATCTTAATGACCTTGTAGTACCATATCACCCTATTAGAGCACTTCGCTCTCACACTGCAGGCTTACTTGTTGTTCCTAGAGTATTTAAAAGTAGAATGGGAGGCAGAGCCTTCAGTTTTCAGGCCCCTCTTCTGTGGAACCAGCTTCCAGTTTGGATTCAGGAGACAGACACTATCTCTACTTTTAAGATTAGGCTTCAAACTTTCCTTTTTGCTAAAGCATATAGTTAGGGCTGGACCAGGTGACCCTGAATCCTCCCTTAGTTATGCTGCAATAGGTGTAGGCTGCTGGGGGATTCCCATGATGCACTATTTCCTTTCCAGTCACCTTTCTCACTCACTATGTATTAATAGACCTCTGCATTGAATCATCCATCCATACTTGGAAGGATGGATGGATGGATGGATGGATAACATGACTTATACTTGTTATTAATCTCTGGCTCCTTGTCCTGTATTCCTCCCCTCACCCCCAGCAGATGGCCCCGCCCCTCCCTGAGCCTGGTTCTGCTGGAGATTCCTGTTAAAAGGGAGTTTTTCTTTCCCACTGTTGCCAAGTGTTTGCTAATATCGGGGTCGTCTGATTTTTGGGGTCTTCACCTTACAATATAAAGCACCTTGAAGAAACTGCTGCTGTAAGCTAAACTGAATTAAGGCGCCTGTTGAAGACACCAAAAAAACTGTCAGATTCTAATTCGCTCAGCTGTGAATTGAGCTTCAGTCCTCAGAATTGTTGCCATGACAACATCTCCACTTCCTGTCACTCTGGAGCAAATAAATTTGTGAAATTTGGATTGTGACCAAGTCCTTCCAAATTCAAGATCGTATCTTTTATCAAAATACTTTTTGAACCGTGAGTTGTTCCACAGAAGTTTCTTTTTCTGTTACTGTGTCATAAATACGGTCACGGGATGGATTCAGAGAAAACTTGAACCTGCTCCTGAGGGAACATCCTCAAACTACAGGGTGGGCCATTTATATGGATACACCGTAATAACATGGGAATGGTTGGTGATATTAAAGTCCTGTTTGTGGCACATTAGTATATGTGAGGGGGCAAACTCCTCAAGATGGGTGGTGACCATGGTGGCCATTTAGAAGGCGGCCATCTTGGATAAAACTTTTGTTTTTTCAATAGGAAGAGGGTCATGTGACACATCAAACTTATTGGTAATGTCACAAGAAAAACAATGGTGTGCTTGGTTTCAACGTAACTTTATTCTTTCATGAGTTATTTAGATGAAAGATGAAAACAACTTTAAGAAAATACCAGGACACTGAAATATTAAAGACTAAATGGTGTCTCTAGCTCAAAGTACACAGAATCAGCCTAAGTTCAAAGTGAAGCCAGTTTAATGAAGAAGAGTTAGTACGCCACCCTCTTTTCCAAATATGGTAAAAAATTTAATGCTCATTTTTTTTACTGATGGTTTAGAAAGGAAATGTTAAAATATTGAGGTGTACTCCAAACGATGAGGAGCTAAAGTTCAGTTCATTAATGGAAGGAGGAATACCAGCATGAAGGTCAGCGTAAACAAACCTGTTTATTACAGAAACATCACAAACTGAGCTTTACAACAGAAACATCACTGTGAGCGTAGAAAACGTACTCTGAAAATCTCAAACAGCAGCACAAATACATGTCAAAAAAACAAAACAAAACAAAGAGTGGGAGGAATAAATCTTTAGAAAATAGACTGTCACTTTAGCTTCATTTACAATATTTCAAAATATTTCATGGAAAGTCGGCGGGCTGCAACGTGAAAGTGATTTTTGGCGAGTGTGTCTGTGGACACGAGCGTCCCGGGTTGTGTACCTCCCTGTACGTCCTCATGCTTCGTTTCCAAGGCTTTCAAAACTGAGTCTGATTCATTGTTGGCATTCAGAGGCTGGAAAACCTTCATTCAAATATGAAAACATGACGGAGGCTCAAGACTTTTGCACTGTGTGTGTGTGTGTCTGTCTTCGTCTGTCCGTCTTTCTTTCTTTGCCATAAAAATTCTTTGCTTTGTGGAAGTAAACGTACTTTCAGCTGAAGAGTAAAAAGTGTTTCTTCGTCACTCCAACAGTGAGAGGATGTTTCCTGCTCTCATTGTTTGTGATCAAGGATTCACATCAAACTGCAGCGAGCACTTTCAGACTTTGAAAAATCACAAAATGATCCACAAATGGAAAAACGGGACCCTGAAACCGGGACACTCGCATCGAGGTAAACACACCTGGAGACAAAGAGAAAGCAGTGTTTGCTCTGTGTTTCTACTGTGTGCACATACAGTAGTCATATTAGAATAAGCCTTTTTCCTCCCCACTCTGTAAATGTGGGATGTGACAATTTTATGTTAAAGTTTGACAAATAAGCTTAAATTTGCAGTTTTCTGTTCACGACCCACCAGTCAAACATAGCACACCACAGAAACACGATAATCATCAAGCAGGTATGAAAGACGTTGAGCTGGGTGTGTGTTTTCTACAAGAACAGAAAATCTAATAACTACAGCTCAAAAGCCTCAACAGGCTTCCAGAAGTCAGCCAATCAGAATAAGACGTAACTCTGAATCATACAAAGCTACTCTCTAAAGAAAAATCCAGAGCTGGATGAGACACTCGGATGAATGATGGGAAGAAATCGGCTTATTTTGGACTTTTCTTCATCTTCATGAACACAGAGGAAACGCCGCTGAGCTCTGAGGGCTTTGCGGTTCAGTTACAGATGTGTCTGTGGTCAGAGGTATCTTTCTGCTCAGTTGCTACAACGGTTTCACGAGAAGGAATTCAGGTTTTAAAACCCACATTTCCACATAAATACAAGAGTTTGTGTCCGTCGTGTCTCTGTGGCGTTGAGCAGACGAGCAGCTCTCCATCGTTCTGAACACATCGTTGCGTTTTTCTGTGTCAAGGATTCCCAGAAGCAGCACATCAGCACCAAGACTCCCTCAGAAAGCGGGTGAATGGGAGGAGGTGGTTAGCAGTAGAAAAGTAAGGCGCTGACGGCTAAACGGACTGCAGGAGGAGGGACGGGAGGATTATTCCTCCATTTTACTGCTTTTATCAGAGATTAAAGACAGTCTGAGGATTAACTGAGCACAGCTCAGGTCAAAGGCCGACCTCCAGTCAGAGACCCGCCATCAGTCACCATCCACAGCTGCAGGATCTGAACTGGCAAGCTCAGTCAGAATGTTGGTGTTCACATTATTCTGCTTTACCTGAACTGC
This sequence comes from Pelmatolapia mariae, assembly GCF_036321145.2. Taxonomy (NCBI): domain Eukaryota; kingdom Metazoa; phylum Chordata; class Actinopteri; order Cichliformes; family Cichlidae; genus Pelmatolapia; species Pelmatolapia mariae. The sequence goes on along the minus strand of NC_086236.1, from coordinate 2,225,645 downwards.
TGGCAGCCTTCTTCCACCAGCTGACTCGAGGTCTATGGAGCTTTTTCACAGTATTTGTTTCATTTTCAAACCATCTGCTGTTTTTTTATGAAGACAGACGGATTAACCTGCAGATTATTTTCTATACATACATATTAAAAACACGGCTGAGAGCCCGACCCACGGCCCTTTGTCTTCCCCCTTCTCTCTCTCTGCCCCTGCTTTCCTGTCCTTTCTCCACTCAGTCTATCAAATAAGCTGAAAAAGGTTTTAAAAAAAAGTGTGAGAAAACAGCCAATGAGAATGACAGTTTTTTCATTTACTGACACGTGACAAAGAAAACCAAAAAAATCAGACAAACGTTTTCCTCCGATTAAAAGTGTCTAATTTCTCATTTTGCTTTAAACTCCAGTCTTAAAATGACATTTATCCTCTTTCATACTAAAACTTTACAGCAGAAATAAACATTTTCACATGCTTCACCTCTATGGACATGTGGATTGTTTTCAATAACTCCTTCAATGCACAGAGATTATTGTAATAAGTCAAATTCATCTTAAATAATATTTCCTGAATATTTTTGGTATGTTGGCAACAAGGTTAGACTCAGAAATTTCCGTTTTCCAAAACATTAACATTAACACTCTGTCCTATAAACACTGGATGATTTCTTTGTTATATGTGATACTAAAGCAAAATCTTTACATTCTCCACTTACTTTAACAAAAAACCCAAAACAATTAATAACCTGCACATTAACCAATAAAGAAGCCACGGCTGAACTACGGAGGCCGACGTTTATTAATGAAACTACATGTTCAGAATCTCTCTGTAATACAACTATAATGAGACGTGAATGCAAACGTTATCAGAACGTTTCCTGAACCATTAACTGTGAATATCATAACAGTCGTGGTGTATTTGGCCTCTGCTGGTGAAGAACGTAAACTCAGTCTGATAGCACCAGAACTGCAGAGCAGAATATTGTGAACACGCCGGCCTGACAGGAAGCCGATTAACCTGACGCAGGAAGAGGGAGCTGCTTTGGCAGAGAGAAATGTTTGTTTCCACCAATGAGGACCGAGTCCTCGGGAGTTCAATCTCTAACCAGGCCGGACGTCCTGGCTGCGGTCAAACCAACAGATCCGACCTTTCCTCCATCGAGGAGAGTGTTGGAGGCCCCGTGCTCGAGGTGACGCCCTCTTTTCCAGACAGGTAACCAAAGCACATTCTGCCCCACGTCCATCGTTAGCTGACCAAAGAGGTCAAAGGGCTGCTGCTGACTGTTTGAGCCAACTCCTCAAACGACTCCAACTGAGGCTGTCAGCAGGTGTACTCTGCACCTCCTTAACTCCTCCCTCGACAGGAGGCGCCACTCGGCTCAGTCAGCACATGGAGATGGTGACGTTGATCCCCAGGTTACCATTGTCGGCGAACAGATGGGCGATGGAGGTGTCGAAGACCAGGCAGTCACTGTTCATGATGGCGGCGGCCACGCCATCGTGGATGGAGCGCGGCGTGGCCTCCCAGGTGAGCCGGCGCCGGTTGCCGTTTAGCTCCAGGCGATAAGCGAAGTTTTCGGCTTGCTTACGGGTGCCGATGAGCAGCACGACAGCAAAGAACTGCTGGTGACCTTCATACTTCTCCTGCTTCTCCAGCACCAGCATGAAGTGGTGGCTGAAACATGACTGCATCATCACCCAGTCGACAGCACCCGGCAGATTGATGTCCGTCGCCAGGAAAACGATGTCCTCCCCCTGCAGCACGGAAACAAGTACCCATTAGGAAGACATCAACTTTATCTCTCGCACCGTTTTCACACTTCACACCTGAAATCATGAGGAAAAAAAAGCTGAAGAACCAAGAACTGCTGTGGTATCAGAGACATGAGCAGAAAAGGTGAAATCCTGGCTTTTACTTACAAACGTCACAGATTTAAGAACACTTTGTGATCCTGTTTCTACACAGTGCAGTGTTGTTTACCTGTTTCGTTTCCTTAATAATTTACATTGTTTGTCTCAGCAGCCTGTAGAACTGATGTGTATGATGTCCTGAAATCTCTCCTAGCTGCGTTCGAACTACATTCTGCATGTTCAGTTGGTAACTAGTTAAATCTGCTGGTTACTTCGATTTTGTTTGGTTCAGAGGTTACACTGATACTGAATGCAGGGCAGCCTGTGGTGTTCATAGTAAATTCCCCCTTTCTATAAGCTTTACACTGGTTAAAGGTTGGAACGCTGACATGACAGCTCAACATTCATTGTGGATGCATTGTGTTAAATCCCCAAAGTGCAGAAACAGTCAGAAGGACAGGCTATAAACAAAGATTGGCTACACTTGATTTTGGGGTTCCCACTTTCCCTGTGTCTCTACCCCATACTGTGTGTCTGTAGAGTCAAAGTTTCGACTCTGACCTGCAGCGTGGTGATGGACTTGTGAGCGTGCATGAGGTGAGGCATGACGGCCTCCAGTGAGCCATGCCACTTGCAGGTGGCTCCTGGGCACGGGCAGGTGTACGGCCTGAACTCGCACACCTCCTCGTGATCGGGCTTCTCGCTGTGGTGAAGAGACAGCGGGCAGCCGGCTGACGAATACTGCAGGGAGGACACACAACACAGTTAGAGGCACGCTCGACCTGAAACATCAGCTGCTGAAGGAAAGTCGCATCAAATATGGCATGCATCTCACATGAATATTACATCAACGAAATTTACCTTTTTCCCTCACCGAGAATCTATTTGAACTAATGTGGAAGTGGCTTAAACTTGCATTCTTTTCGATGGCCGTGGCTGTAACATGACGGGGAAAATGACCCGTGTTACCACTTTGATGAGTTCATGGACTCACTCAGATCATACTTAATAAAAGTCCATTAAGAGTCACAAAGAGTTATGCTCACTGGCTGACGTACAGTTTTTCTGCCATCGTACGGTTTCTTGTTGAGATCCAGCCCTCGCCATCCATGTTCAGCATAAACACTCATCTTGAGGAAGTAACAACATTTATACTTTCTACAGTTAAAACTATGCCGTGTGCTTAAAACAGAATAAATACAGAAAAGTTGTCATATTTTTAGTCATTGTTAGTTTGGTTCATTTTAAAAACTAAACTGAAATATTGTTATGTTAGTCCAGGTCCAACACAAACTAGTTTTCACTTCAATGGTTCATTGATGCTTCTGTACTGATATTTTTCTGTCTGAACTGTTGCCTCGGCTCAGAGGACATTAAATGAGTGGTAATTTACATTTTCTGGATGAATTGAGAAGCTGGGATATAAATACAGCCGATGGATGCTGCCTTTACGCAGACAGGAGTGCATTACTGTAATGGCTGCAGTTTTCTCCTTCATTTTCTGAAACGCTGAAGGTCACAGCGATGAGACTCTCCCTCCCTCCATCATCCCGTTTCATCTTCAACAACAGACTGACTACAGACAGACGGAGCTTATAGCGGGGCATGAAGGTGGGGGGGAGGAGTGAAGAGGAAGGCAGTAAATGAGGTATGAAAACAGCGAGGCGGTGAGGAGCTCAGGGAGACGGGAAGGCTCTCGGGGGAAGCGGGCGATGTCGTTAGCGATGCTGTTTGAACATCGCCCCCTGGTTTCGGCGTGCTGGGAGAGCATCCATAAACATGAGGGGAGAGACATCCAGACAGGAACGGCGTGTTCAGAAGATGACTGCTGATTGGGTGGTTTGACCTCGGAACACCAGACAGTACACGCTCTGCAACCAGCTGTCACAGCACATCATCGAGATATGGATCCATTATTTATACATCAAATATATGCACGAGAGTAGCTTTGAACAGAAAACAAGATCCCAGATGCAGAACCGACATCTATTCCATGTCTCTGATGTTCAATGTCATATATTTCCCCGTCTCACTAACTTGGTGCTGGAATGGGGCAGACATGTGCCCCGAAGATTTTAAAACTGATGGGCAAAGTCAGACTTCAGGAAGCACCTCTCAGGTCTCATTGGCCACTTTGTTCAGCTAAAGCATGATCTCATTTTAGGATTCTTAAAACTTTGAGACCTTTTTCCATAGTTCTTCTAAGTCATGGAGATAGTCCACTCTTCTTAAGCTCAACTTCTACGTCGATGTAGCCTACACAAGGTTCAACTGTAGCACTTACATGACATTCATACTATACATTAGTCAGTTCAAACTGATCCATTCTCTGCCAATCAAGGTGAAAAATGGTGACAGAAGTAGCTGGAAATGTGAGGAAATAATCACAGTAATTGTGGCTGTGCCAATGTGACATTAGCTGTATTACTGAGAGTCAGGTTATGGAGTAAGCTCTGTGTAAGGGTTTCAGGATACTCCGTAGACTCAACACAAAAGTACAAAGTAAAGTATGACTGAGTGTTTCTCTAGGACTTAAGAACCATCAGACCATCAACACCAAACACAAAGTTTTTCTTGTGAACTTTCTGTTCTGCTCCTCTTCCCATCGGCTGGGCAATTTTTCTGTGTCCATCACGAATGATTATGTTCACACAAGCAAGAACCGGGTAAACCTCTGTTTTGCCTGTAATGGAATTTCTTTCACTTATGTACTAATCACATTATTTTATTGTATAATGCCATGTCTGACACCCATACTGTAAGAGGGAAGTTGGGGGGGAGCAGACCACTCCACAGGAAGAGTCTTTTGTCTCTTCAAGGACTCTGGGAGGTAGCAAGGGAGTGTGAACCTTAAGGTGTGAAACAGCTGTGTACTGCCTTTTGTTCCTGAAGAAGGTATTTAAACTGAGAGCCATGCTCGGCTCAGTGAGACTCTGCTGACCGTCTGTCCCGCGGACATGCAGGCTCTCCACAAGCTTGGTTGTCCGTTGTCTTTGTGTGTCCGGATTAAAGAATGTTAGCTACCGCTCACCGCTCGTCTGCAGGCTTTATTTAAGTGGGAAAACTTCCACAACAGAATGGCGCTGCGAGCAGGATGGTCCGTGTGGTCGCTGAACAACGGTTCCGTGGACGGGCTGATCACCCCTGAGGGAAAAGGTACCTTTGTCCTACCGGCTGTTGAAGCAAAGGAAATGGAGGAGTCACGGAGCCATGTGTTTCAGCCACCACCGAAACCATCAACTTTGAGGGGACTCCTGCAGATGGGTGAGTTGTAGCTAACTTTGTATACAGTCATGGAGAGTTTTTTGTCTGGCCGAGGGGGGGAACGCTGGCCGACTCCGGAGTTCAAGTCTCCGGAGGGAAAATCCTGGCGGTTTGAGGCCCCAGGCTTGTGTTGGGAACGGCCCATCACAAGGACAGTGGCTCGAACACGTTGTTGGGGAGAAGCCGGCCCAGACCTGTGTTCGGTCCAAGTACGTCACAGGGACAGCGGTTCGGGTACACTGTCGGGACGGAAAATCCTGGTGGTTTGAGACCCCAGGCTTGTGTTGGGAACGGCTCATCACAAGGACAGTGGCTCGAGCACGCTGTTTGGGAGAAGCCGCCCGGGCCTGTAGTCAGTCCAAGTACGCCACAGGAACGGCGGTTCAAGTACACTGTTGGGAATCATTTCTGCGTACTACAGTGCGTGAAATGACGGTATTTTAGCACTTTTCTGCCGGTAAGGGAAGAAGGCCATTGCAGAGGACGCTCTGAATGTAAAGGGAAACTGGATCCAGTAAAGCGGTAGGCCTTCCACCAGGCGGCCAGGGACAAAACTCAATATCTGACTGTATGGTAAGAACTGAGTAAATGTGTGGTGTGTAAGATTGCAGAGAATGGTTGTGTGGGAAAAGACTGTGTGTGTAAAAAACAGTGAAAATGGGGTTAAAAATGGAAAAAAAAAAAAAAAAAAGAGAGAGGAGTGTAGAAATGTGTGTAAAAGTTGCTTCCAACTAGCGGGAAAGGGTGGTACTGCAGGCCACCAGCTCCCCTAGGGTGGACACACAAAAATTTCTTTTTTAGCAGACTTGATGAAAATAAGCAAAAATAGGAAGAGGGTTTAGTGATTTTCAGTGTAGAACAACTACAGTCTCTCTGGGTTTTTAAGAAAGGGGAGTTCAGAACCAGAGAGGGGAGACATGTTGTTTTAAGCAATGAGAAGAATGATCAAAATGTCTCAGTGTGTCACTTGCAGGTGAAGAGCAGACCCGGATCAATTTTCCACGTTCAGCAGTCGGGAAAAATTATAGGTCAACACCATTAGAAACACTCAAGCCAAGTTTTGGCTGAATTGTTTTACAGCTTAACTTCCATGTGTTTGTCACCCTGAGAACACAAGCTCCAAGAATCTCTCCCTGAAGACAAGAAATGCAGTTCCAGAACAACGAGATGGATCTCAAGAGCTCACAGCAGTGTCCTGAGCAGTGAAGAAAAGGTCCAGCAGCAGCAGCAGCAGCAGCTGTGCAAGACAGCGACAGCAAGGAGAAAAATGGCATCATCATGACTGGATGGATGGATGTGCATTTCCAACGAGCTGCAACTTCACTGTGTGTGAATGGACCATTGAAAAGACTGCCTGAGTTGGACATTTGCCACTGTTGGAGCAAAATGGCAAAATGAGACAGTGGAAAACACAGGACGAAGCTGAAAGACAACTGACTCTCACTGGACTGCTGCAAGGGGGGAGAGATGAGATGAGACCACAGTGGAAGGAGCAGAGGAGAACATGGCTGTTTTAGTGTGGGGAATGAAATTTGGGTTTAGGAAACTGGGAAGAAAAACGACTGCCTTGCGTGGAGAATTGAAAAGTGTCTGGAGCACCGCAAAGAGGAGAGGTACACAAAAAATTACACAAACAGAAAAATGCATTAATCCTACTAACACAAACACACACAATGAAGCTCATGAAGACCAAATAGCATTTTAAGCATGCGTTTCTGTTACCATCATCTTGTCCGGTTCACTTAGTGGGTTAAGAAGTGATACATAGACTAGTGAACTAGTATTATTTTGGGGAAGGATGATTGAATCATTGCAGGGGTGAACAGAATGCTGCAGGGGGCTCAGATGAGTGGGGACTAATAGATTATTGAGTTTCTTGTTTCTGATGTGTAGGGGAGGTCTTATCATGACACACATCTGGTTACATGGGGGAAAACAAAACTCATTATCTAATAGAATATTGTTGTGTGAGGTGTGACTGGTGGATGAAAGTTTTGGGGATTTTGCATTTTCTTTTGGTACCACTTTTAACCTACCAGTTAGTTTTGTTTTGATCTATCATTCTGAGAGAGTATGCTTAGACAACTTCTAAAAAGAGGCCTTCATATTTTTTGATTTTTAACAGTGCACTGAGATTTTTGTTTGGCAATTTTCTCTTTTGAAGCAGGCCTGCAATATCGGGATCGAAAGCGCTACACAACATGTTGAACAATCGCAAGTGAGTTTCTCCAAAAATTAAAATGGGCTCGGGAGAAAGCCACTTATTTGGGACAATCAGAAAACAAGTCCCTGCCAAAAAGGATTCCGCGATGTAATCCAGTCTAAATTATTTTTCTTTTTTTGAAATGACGTCATTGCAGGCAGTAGAAACTTATTGCGTCACGAAAGGTTCTACTGTCAGCAAATAAAAATGGGGACTGACTGGACTGACAAAAGCTTTGACTGACTTGACACCAGTATGCAAGATTGCACCTCCACCTTGACCTGACAAAAGGGTGGATGTTTCTTTTTACAGGAGCAGAAAGATGACAGCAACAGGTTGCATGACCTTTGGGGCATGCAGACTTAACCTTTAATCGCCACTTTCTGTGTCTTTGAATTTACCAGCGGTGTGTTATTCATGACCTTGTATTGTTTACAGTGCAGAGGTCACTGTGAGAAAGTGTGCATACAGATGCGCTGCGCTAACTTCTATTTTTCCACAGCAGAGGGCTAATCATATGATCTAATCACATGATTTACAGCAGGACACACTGCTGGCTAATGTTTTACCTTTTCTTAAGACAGGGCCTGGAGTGAAACTACTCCAGGGGAGAATCCCTGGGAATTTTTAAGAGACAATGCACAACTTCATTGTGCATGTCTAATTGTGCTAAGCTGACATAGGGCAAAAGAGGGTTTTCCGTGGAAGCTTTCATTTTCAAATTGCAGAGACCGTGACATGAGGGATATGGAAGGATTGACGCAGATACAGACCATGACCAGAAAAGAAGACTTCAACAGGACCAGTAAGAAGCAGAGACCATCTGCAAGACAGCAGACAAACGACAGTGGGCTGCACCACTGGGCTTCCAAAGGATTGTCACGAGGAGATTTTGAACAGCAAAAACTTAAAATAAAATGAAAGAGTTTCGCCGTTGACGTTGAGGAAGACAACTAAGGTGTACGACGTGCTCTGCCTTAAATCTACAGCCCCGTTGGAACAGAAATCGAGGGATGAAGAGAGCGTGCCAAGCTCCAAAAGTGACAGCGCAGAGGGAGACCAGCGTTGGAATTATGACTCTGTAAATGGCACAGACACCAGGAGCCATGACCGAATGACCACCTAATACTGTTTCACTTTGCCATGCAAAGTACTTTGACACTCTGGAGAAGACCTTTCCTCTGTATCATTGTTGTAGCCATTTGCATGTGAGAGCTTAGATTGTGGGGAGGATTAAAGATGAACAAAGGGTGGTGGGAGAATGGTGAAGTGAGGATACACAGTGTGAAACTCCTTTAAGTGTAAAATAATGTTGATGTGATATACAGAATGTCAGGAAAGAAATTCTGGTTTTAATGTGATTCTTGATTTAAGAATCAAAGGGTGGGATTGTAATGGAATTTCTTTCACTTATGTACTAATCACATTATTTTATTGTATAATGCCATGTCTGACACCCATACTGTAAGAGGGAAGTTGGGGGGGAGCAGACCACTCCACAGGAAGAGTCTTTTGTCTCTTCAAGGACTCTGGGAGGTAGCAAGGGAGTGTGAACCTTAAGGTGTGAAACAGCTGTGTACTGCCTTTTGTTTCTGGAGAAGGTATTTAAACTGAGAGCCATGCTAGGCTCAGGGAGACTCTGCTGACCGTCTGTCCCGCGGACATGCAGGCTCTCCACAAGCTTGGTTGTCCGTTGTCTTTGTGTGTCCGGATTAAAGAATGTTAGCTACCGCTCACCGCTCGTCTGCAGGCTTTATTTAAGTGGGAAAACTTCCACAACATGCCTCTGGTGTGTTTTTCAGGGACTTTGGTTTGTAGTAGAGATGGCACGATACCACTTTTTTATGTCCGATACCGATATGAATCCGATACAGTGTATTTTTTAATCAAAAAAAAAGTTTTTTAATATCTTTCTGCATTTTGTATAAGTTCATACTCAACTTTTAAAAAACAAAACATTAAAGCTATTCTGTTATATGTATGCAAAAAAATATACTGCACCCAAAATATTCCATAATTCAGCAATACTCATGAGTTTAATAAACTTAAACCTGCACCATCCTCCCTATTTCGGTATTTTAAAGAGTACTTAGTGGATATATTAAGCAACCTAACTAATAGGGTTGCCCACTCCCAGCAAAAAAAAGAAAAAAAAGAAAAGAAAGGGGGAACCACCCCCCACCCTCTGCCTCGTGATACTTAATCGACATAATCTACTTTAATTTAATGCATGTCTAAAAAAAAAAAAAAAACAAGTGCAGAAATGAATTATTTTTCCATCAATTCAACATCTTTGTTCAACAGAATTGCAGACTGCACAGGTGGTACCTTCCAAAAGCAAAAGGTACTACAGCTTAGTATTGGACTTAATAGTTACTATATACAGTAATGCACTTCTATACATTTTACATCAGATTAAAACTTTGGTTGTAAGATTCAGATAATTATTTATTAAAAGCGAGACATTTTAAATGAGAATAAGAAAGAAAAGTGTCTTTGTGCCCCCTTTTCCCTGTTCATGCCCTATCGGCCCCCCTGGCTAAACTTTGCTAGATCCGCCCCTGCACAGTTACCAGCCGTCAGCTACGTAGAAAAGGATCCTGGTGTAGAAAGTAATATTAAATAAATTCTAACAACAGCTTATCAAGCTTCAACGTGCTGCTGTTGTTCAGCCGCTGGTTTCCTCTTTCTGGTGCAAAGTGGGCCAAAAACAAAGAAGAGAGACGGACTCGCGACAGAAAAGCCGATCAGCTGATCATCGATCAGTTTCATGATTGAAGTAGCAGCAGGAGAGGGAGGGAGAGAGAGAGGCACTCGCTCCATATATCGGTTGTTAAGCTTAACGTGGGAATGCTTTACGAACATTCAGAGATGAACTTACACACTTGCTTTACTTCTCTCTGGGATAGCTTTCTCGGAGATGAAATGCCGGTTTGGTAGCGAGGCTCCAAATGCTCAACCAGACCGCCGAGAGGTCTCGCACGCCACAGCCGCTCTATCACGTGACGCATACTGCTCCGACGTGCTGAGGTTATGAGCTGAGTTACGCCGTGTCGCAAGTTTTGTGAGGTGCTTTGGTGATATTTAATGGATCGGATTACATTTTTTATTTCTCTCCGATATCCCATCCAGTAATTTAGGTCAGTATCGGACCGATACCGATACGTGATATCGGATCGGTCCATCTCTAGTTTTTAGTTCCTTCCTCAGCACAGATAGGTCTCTAGACTTGATTTAGACTCCTGCAGCAAATCTACATCCAACTCACGCAGTAACCACAAAATCCTTTTAACTCCTACACAGCAACGTTCCACGCCATCCAAGTTGCCGTGGTATGTGTCGGCCTAATGTGTAGTCACATGTGCACATCAGGTTATGTAAAAGGTTTTAGGTTAGGGTTAAAATGGGGTTCTGGTTATGGTGTAAGCCATAAACCTGACGCAGAAGTATAATTCAAGTTTAAGAGTAACTGACATTTAGTGTTGGAGTTCCATCCATCCATCCATTTTTTCCTGCTTATCTGGGGCCAGGTCACAGGGCAGCGGTCTAAGCAGGGAAGCCTCCTCCAGCGAGTCCTGGGTCTGCCTGACAGTCGATTTAGAAATTAGCTAATTTTTCTAACAGTCCTTAAAACTCTTGTTAAGTTATGAGTCACGCACAGCTCACAGCTGAAGGTCAAGGAGGAATGCAGAGCGACCGGTAAATTGACAGCTTCACATTCACACTTTGCTACATTGGGAATGAGGTGGGTTGAGTTTGGGGTGGGGAGTTTCAAGCTTGTTTTGGATCTCTTGTCCTCGAGTGGAGCAGGTCTGCTGTGGTTGAGAGAGCTGAGAAAATGAAGCAACTGAAACGGGATTAAGAACATCGGCTGAAACTGACCAAACACACAGCTCTGATCATGTTTTCCTCAGTGTCAGTGACACGCCAAACACCAGCATTCCCACTGATTCAATGCAACTGGTGTAAATGCAAAAGAAAAAAGCTTCTGAAGCTATGCTGTTCTTGAAGGAGGTCGTAGCAGGTAGTTACCCTCAGGACGTTCAGAGAACTCTTTGGTGATAAAGTGGAACATATTTAGCCTCCTGAGCTTCAGCCGCTACAGTCTTCACCCAATGAAACATTATTCTCACGCCAAACAAGACGCTGATGCCCAAGTGATTTCTGCTAATGTGTGCTTATAAAACAGTGAGGACAAAATGTCTGACAGCAGATCTGCCTTTGTTGAAGCTCATTATTGAGGCATTCTGGCCAGTGTAGTAATCATTTAAGCTGTAAAGCATCACTCTGCTGCCTACACACAATAAATAAACCTCAAACACACTCTGTTAATAAAATAGGATATAACCGATTTTCCTCCGGTTAAGTCTGAAGAACTGCTGTCAAAGACTGAGAGTTATCTCAGTCGGCAGCACGATAAGTAGATTAACGTCTGGAAGGTGACTACTGGAGAGGATCTGGCTGTCAGGATGAATAAGGAGCACACCTACACATCTGCAGGAGGAGAAAACAGGATGATGTAACACCCATTTATTCACTAATGTATAAAACTAACCACTTTCTGTTTGTGTTAACACAGATCTGGTGAAACACTTATTGTCTACTACAACAGGCAACGCAACCTGCTGCGAGGTCAGGAGACAGCATCAGACTCATGACCAGGAGTCCAAACAGTTCAAGCCTGTGAGGACTAGAGCTCCTCTTTCCAGTAACCGTTGACTAACCAGCAAACTGACAGTTTCATTCAGTTTCTCAACTAAGTCCAGTCAGGTTTTAAACAAAAGTTCTCAATGAAATGAGACTTTTCAGGCAAATTCAACCAGGTCTGGCTCTTTAGCTTACTTCAGACTCCCATTTCTGAGAGACGATCTGCGTATCGTAGTTTGAACTTTCCCCCAACTGAAGGTTATACTGAAGCCTCCTATGGATGTTTCTGGGGTATCCTGATTACCTGGATCTAAACTGAGAGCAGATGATACATTAACCAGTGATAAACTTAAATATGCTATGATGGGTTGACCAGTTGGCGAAGAATACGTTGACTAGCCACTTCCTGTGGGTAACACTATTACAGCACCCCATTTGTTCATAAAGCTTTTAGTAACTTGAGAGTTTGGCTGTATGGAAGTCATCTCAATGCAACCCCACCAAAGAGACAATCGATGACCAAGGGACACAAAATAGCCTCGACAGCATTAATGATCAGAATAATGTATTAGCAGGCATGAAACCACTGCAGGCGAAGTCCTCGATCACTGCTCAGCAGGAGCTTTACTCAGTGATTAAATATTTACGAGCTGTGGGTCAAATCGCAGCAGCGGCTTCCTGGAAAGGGCAGCAGACACAAACAACGCCCACATTAACCGACTTCTATTCATTAAACCAAACTGCTGGTTCAGATTTAACAAACGCAGCTCTCTGAATTATTAACTTGTAAGCTAATTTATAAACTTACATGAGTTGATCTTCATTTTTTCTGTGTTTAGATTATTTATTTGGAATAATTAGTTAAAATTGTTATTTATTAACTACAACCTATAAAAAATAAATAAATAAATAAATTGTAATATCAATATTCATCTGTTGTTCAAAACCCAGAAAACATGTCCACCACCTTCTGAAGCCAAAACGCAGATATCAGCAGAACTAAAAACAATGACCTGATTTCCACAATTAATTTTCAGGATTCGACTTAGAACAGGTCAGAACATTTTGTCACTTTGTCCCAAATACACAGCAGGCAGGAATCCTCTTATCCAGATTGTTTCAGCAGAGGATTTAGAACAAAACCTGTGCAGCGTCTCATCAGGACTCAGAGCGGCACAACCTGCTGTCAGAAAACACCTCGCAGTCCTGACCAACACAGATCTCTGTATTAGTCTGCTGTAAATCTGATGAATCAACATCTGTCATGTACAAGAAAACCAAAACTGTAGAGTAAATTGTTGGGTTTAAAGAAACAGTTCCTCTGAATTTAAAAGTATGACAGTACTGGGTGTTACGGGCAAAATAAATGTATGCAGGGTTTTCTAACAAAGGAAGCATGGATGATGAAAAACCTGTTGGTCTAAGCACAAAACCCTGTGGAACACCACGAACAACTTGTGTGTGAAGCAGATAAACAGATGTGATTCAAACCAGCACATTTCCTTTAAAGCCAACATGTGCTCAGGTAGCTGCAGTAAAAACCTGCACTTTACAGTACAAGCACAGAGGCCATACGAAGATCATCGGTAACCGTCACCAACACGGTTTCTGTGCTAATCATTTCTCTGCAGATGATCACAGAGCTGATTTATCACAACTCTTTGGAGAACATCTGAAATAACAGAACGATAGGAATCAATACGTGGCTCAAACAGAGACAATCCAAGCCTGTGGTACATAACCCGCTAATAAATAATCAAAAAAGTGTTTCATTGCACCCAGTTCAGTTTAAATAAGTGTCTCATTATGTTCGATGAATTTCATCTTTGAGGTCTTAAAAAAGGCTTTTTTTCATTTGCTGAGTCATTTTTTGATTATCAGTCAGCCATAAAACAGAAAACCAGCTCTGCTGTGCAGCCGAGGTATCAAACTCCACCCTGAACCATCAAGGCTGATTTTTTTAAAGAGTAGCTAAATCTTCACATCCATTAACCTCATTTCATCATCAATCTCAGTCAAACTTACTGGACTCATTTGTTCCTAATAAAAACCCGACTGCAGAGGAGGGAGGCTTCTTTACCTCTAACTCGTTTAGCAGCACGTCTTGCTCACCCTCTCTGATCCTTTCAGCCTGATTGGTATTGATCGTGTTGGGGCTCAGCTGAGTGCTTTCCTGGCTGTGCTGCTGCTTCAGCCTGTGCAGGTCTGATGAATCTGTTCTGTTGGGATTGCTGAGACGATGAAGGGTGCTGTGGTTCAGGATAGCATCTCACACTGGTTTAATGGTTTTGGTATTCCTGCCAGCTGTTCACCATCTGCCTGAGGATGCTGCTTGTGATTACAGACACATTATATGTGCACAGTGAACGGCATCTGAATACGAGCTGTGACTCTGGTCTGCTTAACCAACTCTGGATTTGTCATTCGCCTCACAAAGGTGGCTTTTGTCTCTCCATTTCAACAAAGCCTATTTTTAGACCCTTTATTTTTTTTATTTTATTTTTAGTCATCTCTTCAAGGAGCCTGACAAGCTTATCAAACTCTGCACATATCTTAGAAGTTATGAAAATGTGTATACCTCAGTGATTATCTCTATGAGAGATGCAGCCACAGCCTAAGATGTTGATAAAGCCTCCCAAAGCCGTCATGCTCAAACATTGTAAACCCTCAGCACACCTGCAGTCAAGAAGAAACCCTTTCACCTTATTATTAGACTAAGACATACGCCATAGCCTCTTTGTTCTACCGACACTTCTCACAACCGCAACTTTGCAGTAAGCTAAAGCACATCAACTAACCTCCACTGCCTTATCAGATACTTTCAAACAGTCTTCCTGCCTCAGGTTGAAAGAAGTGTCTCTTTAGTTCACTTGCAGTTTAGATTTAGTTGAATGAAGCAGTCGGTCTGTAGGCCGATGTAACCTCCAGATTCAGGTGGAGAATCACGCTGCAGAATCAGGTGATGCTCGTGGTCTTTTTAAGACCTTGTGAGGAAAAACCGATGCGACTGGTATGGTATTAGCTCTGACATGAAAAGGTGCACCTCTGCAGATGCGTTAATTGCCAAAGACATATTCAACTGACGTTGCAGCGAGGCCCCAGTCCCTCGGATGAACACCAGCTTCACCCTTTGCATTGCAGCTGGTATTTAACGCTTCACTCTGCGACCATGATCAGTGAAGCAACACATGAACTGGACCTCACAGTTCAAGGTGGAAAGACGCAAGACTGCAACAAAAAGGATGACCAACGCTACAGGATCCAACCACCGAGCGAGGAAATCAGTGCAGACGCAGCTCAGCGATACCGGCAAGAACTGTCGCAATCCAGCTTCACGTGCAGCACAACTTTACAGTAAGCTTTTAAAAAGCTCTGGTGTACACGACAGTCCATAAGCTCAGCGTTGGTTCGTTCCCTACTTTGTTTAGTGTAACAAATGCTTGCTCAGAGGACACTGTTCAGATTTTGTCTCTAGTATAGTTGGGTGTTTACGACGTGAGAGACACATGGACACGGAGGCAGCTGAAAGCTAACACACATCACTGCAACTTGTAGATCGAGCTTCTCTTTCAGCCATCTTGGCTCAAACTGAACTAAGTGAGGTCAGTTTGATTCATAACAAGACTCGACAAATGTTTCAAGGAAGTGTAAAGTTTTTGTGCTCTTTAAAACATGATACATGTTATGTTACGTTATGTTATGGTCACACACTAAGGTCAATTATGGTGTTCCACAGGGTTCAGTGCTAGGACCAATTCTGTTTACATTATACATGCTTCCCTTAGGCAGCATCATTAGAAGACATAGCATACATTTTCACTGCTATGCAGATGACACCCAGCTCTATCTATCCATGAAGCCAGGTAACACACACCAATTAGTTAAACTGCAGGAATGTCTTAAAGACATAAAGACCTGGATGGCCGCTAACTTTCTGCTTCTTAATTCAGATCAAACTGAGGTTATTGTACTCGGCCCTGAAAATCTTAGAAATATGGTATCTAACCAGATTCTTACTCTGGATGGCATTACCTTGGCCTCCAGTAACACTGTGAGGAACCTTGGAGTCATTTTTGACCAGGACATGTCCTTCAATGCACATATTAAACAAATATGTAAGACTGCTTTCTTCCATGTGTGCAACATCTCTAAAGTTAGAAATATCCTGTCTCAGAGTGACGCTGAAAAACTAGTTCATGCATTTATTACTTCCAGGCTGGACTACTGTAATTCTTTATTATCAGGAAGTCCTAAAAACTCCCTGAAAAGCCTTCAGTTAATCCAAAATGCTGCAGCAAGAGTCCTGACAGGGACTAGAAAGAGAGAGCAGATTTCTCCTGTATTGGCTTCCCTTCATTGGCTTCCTGTTAAATCCAGAATTCAAAATCCTGCTCCTCACATACAAGGTCTTAAATAATCAGGCCCCATCTTATCTTAATGACCTTGTAGTACCATATCACCCTATTAGAGCACTTCGCTCTCACACTGCAGGCCTACTTGTTGTTCCTAGAGTATTTAAAAGTAGAATGGGAGGCAGAGCCTTCAGTTTTCAGGCCCCTCTTCTGTGGAACCAGCTTCCAGTTTGGATTCAGGAGACAGACACTATCTCTACTTTTAAGATCAGGCTTCAAACTTTCCTTTTTGCTAAAGCATATAGTTAGAGCTGGACCAGGTGACCCTGAATCCTCCCTTAGTTATGCTGCGATAGACGTAGGCTGCCGGGGATTCCCATGATGCACTGGGTGTTTCCTTTCCAGTCACCTTCTTCACTCAACATGTGTTAACAGACCTCTCTGCATTGAATCATATCTGTTATTAATCTCTGTCTCTCTTCCACAGCATGTCTTTATCCTGTCTTCCTTCTCTCACCCCAACCAATCACAGCAGATGGCCCCGCCCCTCCCTGAGCCTGGTTCTGTCGGAGGTTTCTTCCTGTTAAAAGGGAGTTTTTCCTTCCCACTGTCGCCAAAGTGCTTGCTCATAGGGGGTCATATGATTGTTGAGTTTTTCTCTGTATGTATTATCGTACGATCTACTGTACAATATAAAGCGCCTTGAGGCGACTGCTGTTGTGATTTGGCGCTGTATAAATAAAACTGAATTGAATTATGTCTGGGCATCGATAAACAAAATGTGATGATATGTTTTAAAATAAAAATAAACTGAAAATCTGTTTTGATGCAGCCGTACGTTAAAACTCGCCGGCATCACTCAGGACTCACCTGACTGCCCGGCAGGGGTTTGGTGTGTCCGACAGGTCGACGGGCTCTGTCCCTGACCTCTGACCCATGCTGCTGCTGCTGCTGCACGGTGTTAGCGGTCAGCCCTGCAGCACTAGCTGAACCAACCCCATGGCGGTGATGCCAGCCCAGAAGGCAGCGCCAGTGAGCCAACTCTCTGAGCAGAGGTAGGCAGGAGGCTGGGCACAGCATCGGCGCAGGCTAGAGCTGCAACAATTTTACTGATTAGTCGACTCTAGTAACTGTTTTTGATCATTTCAGCTCAGATTTTCAGGTTTCTTTGGTCTTCTGAGAAAGAAAACTGAGTATTTTCTGGTTCTGGACTGTTGGGTGGACAAAACAAGACATTTGAACTCATCACTATGGACAATGAGAAAGGCTGACCCCTGCTGAAGCTGACAGCTCACCAGCTTAAAAGTCTCTCGTTCTTTTAAACACTACAAGTCAGAACCAAAACTTTAGTTATTCTGCACATGCTCCATGTGTGCAGTTCCTTTCTTTGAAATTTGTCCTGGGAACTCAGAGGCTCCAACTCTAAATTTAACTTTGATTTCTCAAGTCTTTTGTCCCTTTGGGCTCACCATACTGAACCAGACGGGAGGACAAAACAGCCAGCAGCTGTTCAGACAGACTGCAGAGCCACGTGGAGATCATATAGCAGAGTGATCAGAAGTCCACAGGAGGACAGAGACCGGACGAGCGTCTGACGATGTTTGGTTTCTGTTTAACTCATGAAGTCAGACGATTGGCCTCAGTCTGCTCTAGTGTGAGCTCTCAGATTTACTGCAAGAGTCTTGAAAACAAACCAAACACAACGAGTTTGTGTTTGAATACATGCTTACAGTACAGGAGCACCTTTATATTCACACTAAGTATCCAAAACCAAAGAAAAGCTATTAATCAGTACATTTTCTAACAGAATGGTGCGTTTAGAAAAAACATGACCTCTTCTGTTTTCATGATCAACTTCAAACGACCATGAAATAAAAATAAAGCTGATGGGTTCAAACATCTTGCTTATTCTTAGTATGAAACAAAAAACACACATTAATTATCAACAAAGTTGATAAACGAAACAACCTCATGTTAGTTGGATTCAATGATGGGGACATTTTTTTCATACAAATATTTTTCTGATTGTCCACAAATCTCATGTTCAGACTCAAACCCTCACCTGTGACTGTAAAGTGTGCTTCAGTATCCTTTGGTTTGGGAAGCTGCTTCCATGGTTTTGTTCTGTGAGGAATCTGTGTGGAAACCTGAGCAGGGTTAGCCTTCACCGCATGCACCATGTGAGTTTATAGAGGCTATAGATGGCTGTTTTTGTTGTGATTTATCAAAGAACAAAAAGAAATGACATGGTCTGTGAATATCTAGCCAGATACACATCAGCTACTGCCAGCAGTAAATTAGCAAAAAATCACAGCGACAGGCCGGCTACAGCGATGCTGCTGATCTCGATAGACTCCAACTTTACAGCAGAAATAAACACATACAAACAGACTGCTGCAGAAACACTTTAGGTCTTTATCGCTAACTGTATTAAGTTTTCTGACAGGTGGACGATGAGACAGGCGCTAGCTGCTGCTAGCTGTCTGCTAGCTGTCTGCTAGGCTTCACCTCAGCTAACTGCAGAATCCTTGGACTGGATCTCTGTGCTGTGTGAGTCTATTTGAGCATTTTTAATGCAATGATCCAATAACAGGCCCATGTGAGGCTAATTCTACTAGATATGGTAGCAAGTAACAATAGTTATATTGTTAGTTGCTACAGTTATTTGATATTATATTTAGCACTATCCTACCTACTGTATATTACTGTATACTTATACAATATGTACAATAGCATACATCTTATTCCTCTGTCTCTCTTGCTGCATTGAGCATGTGTATGACAAAAGAATTTCCTTCGGGATAAATAAAGTTCTTCTTATCTTATCTTAAATTCTACAGTATCCGAGCATTAATCAGCAGGTATCCGTGTGTCTGTGAGGCACCGTTACAGCCAGGCTAGCTAACGTTAGTTGCTAACTTAACAATCCGCATTGTTGTCCAAATACAGACCGACATGGCAGCAGCCAAAACACCAACACCGAGACCAACAAACCAACATTTTTTCTTTTTATATTAGAGTCAGTTAGGCACCGTTTTCATTTACTGAAAATTCTTCATACATTTTTAAATTTATAACTTTTTTCATGTTTTTGTGGTGAAATCGTAGCACACTGTGACTCAAAACACTGGTTTAGTCTCTAAGTTTGAGAGGGTCTGAACATGAGCTTTGTTGGCAGAAAGAATAAAATGCTTTATATTATTTATAATTATAAAATAAAAGAAGTTGATTCTGAAACTTGTAAACATTTTAAAATAAAAATATTTGATGTCCAACGTCACACGTCAGCTACCCCCCAATTTGTTTAAGCAGCGCCACCCTGTGGTTCAGTGTGAATGTTTATTCTAATTGTTAATTAATCTGCCAATTATTTTCACATTTCATCGTCTGGGTTTAAACTGCTCAAAGACACTCAGTGATTTTACAGCATTTTTGAATAAAGCCGTTTCCCTTGCTGCAGTGATTAACACATTCACTGTGCGTGCCAGTTTGAGACCGGGACACAAATACAAGATCCAGGTCACGAGAGTCCGAGTGCTGGTCCCAAGTCCAGAAAAAGTGGAGGAAGATCCAAACCAAAACATGTGGGGACCATTTAAGAAACACCGGAGCAGACAAAAGAGCCTTACGTACTCGCTGTTTTTCCATCTAATGTAGATGAAATTTATTCAGTTTAGTTTTATTTATGTTTCATTCACACTGACAGCCATCTCAGTGTAACACTTAATTCAACTGTTTTTTGCTGTAAATTTGTTTTTTGTTTTTAAATCATCTGTGAAAACACAGAGCCTCCAAGTCGAACCACAAATGCTTTACAAATAACGTAAAAAACACAACATAAAACAGTGAAATGTCTCTAACGTGGGACAAAGTAGAAATAGAAATATTTTTTATTGGCTTTTTTTGCCTTGAAGAGCAACAAGCAGTAATACAATCGACAATCAAATACTTATTGTTGCTGCTTCACTGTACACATATTTATTATCATTTTAATTAATGACGAAATTAACTGGCAGATTAATCAATCAGATCAGACCCACAGCTGCTGCACCACCAACATGAATCAGGTAATCGATTACTTTGACAAACAAAAACATTTTCATACGTTGTTCTGATCAACAGCTGACAGCATTCGTCTCCAGTTCAGGCGGTAAAACATCAACATCAGTTCAAACCAACCTGATGACTCATCAAATCAATCGATAATCGATCGGTAAACGTACCAGAACCTGTCGGATCAAACAGACGCAGCCGTAATGCAGCTGAACCTCGCTCGCCCGCTCTCCCTCTCCTACTGCAGCAGCAGAAAAAAAACAACAGGCAGCTGTTTTCTTCTTCTGTGGTGACGAAAAAACAAAACAGCAGGGCCTAAACACACACACACACACACACACACACACACACACTGAGTGTGAGCTGTGTGGCGTTCGTCTGACTGACCGGCGGTGAATAACACCGACACACACTCGCTCACTGTTTCTGGTTTTTAGTGAATGTCTCTCGACCGAGCTCTCCCTCCGACTGTCTGAGTAGCAGAAAAACGTGCGTCCTCCAACCGACACTGAGACACTGCAGCGCGCGCGCGCACACACACACACACAGCGGGGGCGGGGAAACATGATAGAGAGAGAGAGAATAAAAGGGGAGTATCGCTTAACCGAGTGCCATCCTCCTCCTCCAAGCATCTGTCAGCACTGCTCTGCACGAACAGTGTGTGTGTGTGTGTGTGTGTGAGAGAGAGACCAAACACAGGACCTCTGTCTTCACTCTTTTGTTTTGAATATAGAAATAAAATCATTTCTATTCAATTTTACTTATATTGCAACATATTACAACAACAGTTTCCTCGAGGTGCTTTATACTGTAAGGTAAAGACTAGAGCTGGGCGATAGAACGATAACGATATGTATTGCGAAATAACTTTTTCTCGATAGAAAAATTTAACTATTGCGATAGACCTCATCTCTCTTGTCCTCTTAAAAAAAAAAAAAAAAGAAGAACAGCCAATCCAAATTAAGTAGCGCAGAGCCGAACCAATCACAGCCGCAGCGTCACGTCACGTGACTTGTTACGTGCAGCACAAGTGCCAAGGCGCACATGTGTATTTGTTTGGGAAGCAGCTAGCCGCCGTGCCGCCCAGGTAATGGAGGAAATGAGTTTGCCGACTAGAGAAAAATCAACCGAGAGCGTGAGCGAAGGTTACTGAAGAAAAAAAAAAAAAACAGATGATGGTTCCAATGCCGGAGAGCTTGTCGAACGGAAGGGCCATAGAAGTTCCGTAGTGTGAAGGTATTTCGGCTATTTCAAGTCTGACAAAAAACAGAGTAGCGCGCACTGTAAATTGTGCCGAAAGCAAGTCTGGAAATACAATAAACCGGTGCATGCTCAATCTCTGACTGAAAGCGCTAATTCGTCATTCGGCTTTTGTCAGACTAAAGTCACTGTTAAAACTGTTTGAAAAGCTAAGCTATACAACAAGGAGAGATTGAGAATTTCCTTTTAGTTCTCAGTTTATTTGATATTGACAAAAGTTAGTCAATTTTGTCTGTTCGTCTGTAAAACGAACTAAGATTTATTGTTAGAATTAATATTTTGTTTCTAAGTGGAATTGACAATTTAGTAGTTTGTTTTGTTTGTTCTATTTTGAAACTTAAACGCTTTAGCGGCTGCCTTTTGTGTAGTTTGCAATATTTGCCTTTATTCATCTGAAAAAGTCTCATGTTCCTTAAGTACATCTACCCTGTTAAACTTATTATGGGAAATAAATATTTAAAATCAAAACAAGCTGCAGATTATTTCACATTTTACTTGTGAGCAACGGCACATTTAAATCTTACAAATATAGTTATTTGGCTTATATCGTGATATATATCGTTATCGCCTGAAATGAAAAAAACATATCGTGATATGAAAAAATCTTATATCGCCCAGCTCTAGTAAAGACCTTACAGTAATACAAAGACAGTAGAGACAGTGTCTGTCTCCTGAATCCAAACTGGAAGCTGGTTGGAAGAGGGGCCTGAAAACTGAATCCCCATGAATGACAGTAGTCCAGCCTGGAAGTAATAAATGCATGAACTAGTTTTTCAGCGTCACTCTGAGACAGAATATTTCTAATTTTAGAGATGTTGCACAAATGGAAGAAAGCAGTCTTACATATTTGTTTAATATGGACTAATTGGACTGATTCTTATATAGCGCTTTTCTATCTCCTGGAGTACTCGAAGCGCTCTATACAACATGCCTCATTCACCCAGTCACACCCACACATACAAGCACTTCTAAACTCCAGTGCAACTAATAAACATTCACACTCCCGATTAACGCATCAGAGGGCAATTTGGGGTTAGTATCCTGCCCAAGGTTATTTGGCATGCAGACTGGGGGAGCCAGGAATCGAACCACCAACGTTCCGATCAGTAGCTGATCTGCTCTACACAGCCACCCCCACTGCATTGAAGTGAGGGTGGTCAAAATGACTCCAAGGTTCCTCACAGCATTACTGGAGGCCAAGGTAATGCCATCCAGAGTAAGAATCTGGTTAGATACCATATTTCTAAGATTTTCAGGGCCGAGTACAATAACCTCAGTTTGATCTGAATTAAGAAGCAGAAAGTTAGCGGCCATCCAGGTCTTTATGTCTTTAAGACATTCCTGCAGTTTAACTCACTGGTGTGTGTTACCTGGCTTCATGGATAGATAGAGCTGGGTGTCATCAGCATAGCAGTGAAAATGTATGCTATGTCTTCTAATGATGCTGCCTAAGGGAAGCATGTATAATGTAAACAGAATTGGTCCTAGCAAAAATCCACGACACTTCAAGCACATCAAATAATAAAATCAGTCAGGTTTTGCCTGATTTTATTATTTGATGTGCTTGAAGTCTGTTCCATTCCTAATCCTGGTGTCTGCCTCCTTACTGACAGCTCTTTAAAACAAATTCAATGCAAAATGCTGTTTGCTGGATTCACATCCACAAAGAAAACCACTACAAAGCGCTGATTCACTCCTGACATTTGTAATCATTCTGAATACAAAGCCTTCTCAGATTTGTTCATCGTGCACCACTGTGAGATCAAATGAAGCTCAACCGTAGAAGCTTTAAAAACATAAAAATTAAAGCTTTTTTCCAAAAGCCTAAAAAATGTACATGTGCCAGTAAAACTGACCTGAGAGGTTTCAGGTAGGACGTTAAATTATTGCCAAGATTAATTAACGTCTACACCATCACGCCATCTTGTTTTCAGCAGCACAAAAGCTTTGCATCAAAGTACAGAGCAAACGTCAGAATGCTGAGATACTGACTCACACTCACAAACGTAAAGCCTCAAAGACACACAGTAAAGATTGATGTTCATGCCTCAGTTTAGATTGTGTATTTATCTTATTGTATTTGACTTTGACTCTGCCATGTATTTTTACTTTTAAGAAAATGTTTTCTTTAAAAAATAAAATGTAATATCACAAGTAAATACAGAGGTTTTGTTTTCTGACGAATGAAACAAAAACATTTTAATTCCTAAAACCGAAGTCAGTGAGCAGTTTATTTTAAAAGACCTGTATTTTTTTTCCCCTCTTTTGAATATTATTACTCATTAATAAGACAAAAGCATTTTTATCAATTTTATCGATTACTACTACTCTATTGAGTTTTCCATCGAGTAATGGATTAGTAAAATAATCGATAGTTGCAGCTCTACCTTCCACCACACTGTGTCTCAGAGAGCCAGGCAGTCACAGCAGCCAAAGCTCTGCAAAGGCGACTCTGAAACATTGTAACATTTTGAGTTACCTTCACCTCCAGATCTGTGATGGTTTCACACCCGTCAGCTTTTAGCTTTCTGGTAAAACACATTTTTATGCAGGTTTGTTAAGCTGATCAATAATCATGTTCAATCATCAGTGGTATTGTTTGTTTTTTCCATGACTGAGGACCTGAGTAGAGACGGACATTTCAAGGAAACAGTGAATGAGATTTTCACTGTGAAGAATTTGAAGATTGTTCAAAGATCACTCTCAGCTGATCGAATGTTGGCGATGCTAGCGTTAGCTGTGAGCGCTTACAGGGAACCTCAGCTCACCGTTTTCAAGGAGTTACACAGAACTTCCTCCTGTTTGTACTCCAGTCCAACTACTGAATGTTGGTAAATACGTTCTTCACACACAGCCACCTCCTGGAGAAATCAGCAGTTTACCTCCTACCAGTCACCAGTAAAAATGAGGGAAATATATATTTTAACACAAATTATATGATCAGCTGCATAAACAGTTTTAATTCTAATTAGGGCTGCAACAAACGATTATTTTGATAGTCGACTAGTCACCAATTATTTTTGCGATTAGTCGACTAATCAGATCATCATCCATTGGATGTAAAACGTACAGCTTATTGCACCAGCAGCATCTGCTCTTATATAATTATCATTAGCTTACAGCTTTAAGTGTTTGAAGTGCTAACTAAAAATAAAGACAAGATGATAGTTTATTAAACTTTAATGAAATTAGCAGATTGTTTCGGTGGAGTTTAATAAACTCAGCCGTCTGCTCCTTGCTGTCTAAAATATAACAGGACACCGGAGTAAATTCTCGAGCATCTCACACTTCTGATAATCAGTTGTCTGCTTGACGTTTATTCAGCTGTGTAAAAACTATAACTTTAATCTCAGGCAAACCGATTTACTCAGGAAAAAATAAAACACTGAAAAAAGCCAAACAATAACATTTTAAGTTATCTAAGTGACTTATATATCATGTTTAACCTGAGTAGTAAAAGACGGCGGTGGGTTTGAAAACGATTTGCCGGCAGTCCGGTGTTCTCAGCGGCTCTAGTGAGCGTTGAACCCCGGCTCGCTATCGAGCTGGTGGCTAACAGACGTCTCCGAAAACGTCGGAGCGCTTTTGAAAATATGTGATGTCTTGATAAACTGAGCAGATATTTGAGGTTTACACAGTTACATTCTCGCCTGAAAATATGTTAAATGTTTATTTTGTGACCCAGAAAGAGTAATAAGAGTAATATTAAAACTAACTAGCTGCCGCCATTGTTGGAAACTGAGCTGGGCTGCGCTATGAATTCTGGGATACAGCTTCTTCTTTTTCGGGGTTTAACGGCAGCTGGCATCCTTGTACATGCAGTGCTGCCATCTTCTGTTTCAGTCAGTTATTACACTCTTAAATACCACCACTTATTCCTGCGTCTTTTGGGATCTTACAAAGCTTCAAACGACGCGTCGACGAATTTGATAGTCAATGTAATCGTGACTAGTCGACTAATCGTGGCAGCCCTAATTCTAATACAGAAACAGCTGTTAGTATATTTGAAAACCATGGCACACATATCAGCAGAAATGTGCATGACTAGCTTGACAGTTGATCCTTGCTGCTCTCAGTAGTTGGTTAAATTGATTATTTGTTTTTTGTTTTTTTAATGTACAAAAACAGTTAAATGTATTTATTAAGCTGTTTTGCAGCCACGCCAGCAGACAGCAGTCTGTGATAGGAAACTTGGTGTCGAGCGACACCGCAGAGTAAAGATCGTCTTTATTTGTGTCCCTGGACCCAGGTCAACCAAAGTGACACATTTTTATTTACATGAACCTGAAAAAAGGAATAAAAATACTGGGAGCGTCACAGTACCTGAAATGTAGTCATTTAGCAGCCACTGCCAGCAGCATTTAAGGAAAGTACTCCATGTACTTAAACACAAACTCAAGGTTATTTGAACACAACAAAAAATAACATTTCTGTAAATAAACCAACAAGAGAAATGTAAACAGGACAAAGTCTAAGGAGCTTGGAAAGAAAAGCGTCTGGACTTCTTAAAGTTG
The DNA here is from genome assembly GCF_036321145.2 of Pelmatolapia mariae. Classification (NCBI taxonomy): domain Eukaryota; kingdom Metazoa; phylum Chordata; class Actinopteri; order Cichliformes; family Cichlidae; genus Pelmatolapia; species Pelmatolapia mariae. The sequence goes on along the minus strand of NC_086236.1, from coordinate 2,199,520 downwards.
CTTGAAGACGTTTCACCTCTCATCCGAGAAGCTTCTTCAGTTCTAAGGTCAAATGGCCGAGAGTCCCAGATTTAAACCCAGTGGGAGTATCCCCCCAAAGAGGGACAAAGGACCCCCTGGTGATCCTCTAATCACATGAGCCAAGGTGTGAAAGCGGGTGTGGGACCTAATCAGCCAGGGTTTCGGGTGAGCTCATTGTTAAACCTGGCCCCACCCTATCATGTGAATTCCTGAGGTCAGATGGCCCAGAATGTGAGTGGGCGTTAAGGCGTCTGGGAAGGGATCTCAAAACTGGATTATAGATGGCAGACAATTGGTGTCGTAAACCACCGCCTCTGTTCAAAGATGGTCGCTGGGACTGATTGATCTGCTTGTGTACTCACAAGCGCGGCGCAAATTTTGGGTCCTTTGCTCTAGTTAGTGTTGACGCAGCGCATGCCACGTCCGATTTATAAAGGCCTTAAGACAACTTACTGCTAAAGACACAGACGGCAAAGTGGGCAGTATATCCTCAGTTCAACATAAACTCGCTGTTGCAGCACTAAAGTGTTCTCACATCTGAAAAAGCATGCGGCAGCGGCTGCTCGTGTGTTGAACTTATGGCAGTGAGGTGCAGGCCTTATCATTCGCTGCAGGAGTTCAGAATCATCGTTATTGTGGCAGTGTACATTCCTCCTGATGCTAATGCTAAGGAGGCGCTACGGGAGCTGCAATCTCTCCACACCGAGGGATTTTTCATTATTGCTGGGGACTTCAACCAAGCAAATCAAGGGCATCAAGCTCAAAGAAAGTCAGTGATCTCTTTGCCTGGTCAGGAGATTCTCAGCGAATGTGGTGGGACATCCAAACCATCACAGATTACAAAGCCCCACCGCGTGTGTTACGGACACCTCTCCAGCAGACGCAGTTAACACATTCGATGCCAGTTTTGGGACTCAAAACAATGAGCCAGCATGGAAAACCAGCCCCTCACCAGACAACCAAGTGCTGTCCCTGTCCACGGCCAGAGTGAGAAGGACTCTCGCTAAAGTCAACCCACACAAAGCTGCTGGACCAGATAATATACCCGGACGTGTGCTCAGAGCCTGTGCTGACCAGCTGACCGATGTCCTAGCAGACATCAGCAACATCTCCCTGAGCCAAGCTGTTGTGCCACAGTGCTTTAAACCCCCCCAAAAGAGCTGATTGTTGACTTTAGGAAGACCAAGGCTGTCCATCTCCAGCTCAGCATTGCTGGTGAGTGAAGAGCACCAGATTCTTCAGTGTTTGCATCACAGAGGACCAGCAACACCAAAACAGTAACAAAAAGAGCTCAGCAGCGACTGCACTTCCTGAGACGACTGAGGAAGGTTTTGCCTCCCCAAACCCATCCTTAACACCTTCCACAGAGGCACCATGGAGAGCATCCTAACCAGCTGCATCACAGTCTGGTATGGAAACTGCCACAGTCTGACCGCAGAGCACATTATTGGCAGCTCTGTACCCAGACTACAGGATGTTTACACCTCATGCTACTATTCAGAAAGCCAATAGCATCGTGGCTGACCCGCATCACCCCTCCCATCAGCTGTTTACTCCTCTTCAATCCAGAAGACGACTCTGCAGCAACAGGAGCACCATGCTGCCCCCCTCCACACTGCACCCTCTTCTCCACACACCTCTTGGACCACATAACACTCTCAAATACTTAGACAGAGTCTAGCAGTGCAGTACAGAATAGTGCATGCTATTTATTTATTCTCATTCTTTTCTATTCTTACTCTGTTTCTATTCAAATACAATACTGTTGTAATTATTCTTAGTTTATCTTATTTCTGTAGATTTTAGTTTTTTGATTTTTATTCTTTCATTTTTACACTTTGCACCTTTGATCCAGGAGGACGATATTTCATCCCACTGTAGTGTATTTTGTTGGGTTGACAATAAAACTCGACTTGACTTAAACTGATGTTTAGTTTCAGCGTCCTTATTTTCCTCTGAGTTATCGATTCTGTCACGACTTAGCTAACATAAACTAATGTTAGTCTGTTAGCCACAACCAGCCAACCAACCACATGACGTCACGTTCTGTACGGACAGAAGATGGCACCAAACATCTTTTTAAAACTTTAACTTTAAGCACTTATTTCTTAAATCTGGCTTCACAGACAGTGTAATATGTGTCAGTCTGTGAGAGCAGGACTTAGTGGTTTAAATCAGCCTTTATATGTAGAGTTTCATGTCCTCTCTACCTCATAAAGGCTGCAGTTTTTCCTCCTACTGTGGAGTAGAGCTCAGTAAATATTGGGTCCTACGCAGAATTTTCAGGCTTTTCAAAACACAAACCTCCCCTGAAAAAACCCAAAACATCTGTGACCAAATGATTTGTATTTCTGACATCTACACCAGCCTGAAAATCCAGTCTATCAGAACTGCAGACAGTTACCAAGAAGCATTAGACGAGGAAGATCATCACAACAGAAACAAAAAACACATATTTTAACAGCAATAGTGAAACAAATGAGCATGAGCCTGCTGTCTGCAGGAGGTATAACGACACAACATGATTACAGGGCAGGAGGGCGTGTACGGGTGGTGAGGAGATTCTCGTGGGTTGAAATCTAAATGATGACGAAACGCTCGTCGACCAGCCAAATTTTATGTATGATATTCACTTACAGCTTCAATAAACTCAAATTAAGCTGAGTTTAATTTTTTCTCCCCTAAACTCTTGGGGACATATTCTGTTGAGGTCACGTGCACTGCATGAAAACACCACCAGAGGGCAGTCTGTCCTGTAACCAGCCTGCTGAGCTGAGCGAGCTGTGAAACATCTACTTTCAGTTTGTATCAAGTCTTTCTGTACTACGCAGGTTGGAAACTGTGTCCATATCAGACCTCCTCTTCCTCCTCAGGGTCAGAGTCAGGACTCAGTTTTCAGACGCCGAGACACAATTCAACTTTAATGTGCGTGTAATGGAACCAGAGCCGCCGCTCCTATCAGTCGACACGCTGCGAGGCCAAAGGTATGTGGACCGCAGCACACTTGTTGGACATGTTATTTAAAACCTGGTCATGATTCTCACTCTACAGTCACCTTGGTATGCAGGAGATTAAAACACCAGTCGTCCAGTTTTATCTGCAGGTTTTAGACAAACAGAGGAAACAATCAGCAGAGTGACGAGTCCTGATTAATCAGTGGACTCATCACTGGTGACTGAACTGTGTTTATTACAGTCACTGAACTAAACACAGACTCTGGACTTTCCTGGTTGTATTACTCTGACAGAGTATTAGGGCCACGTACAAAAAAATAAAAATCATTGATCTTTTTGAGAATAAAACCAAATGATTTTGCAAATGTGTACTTTAAAATGTGTTTTAATTCCTTTAGGACATGAACACAGTGCAGTGATGAGCATAAGGACACTGAAAAGATAGTGCAGACAGCTGCATAAGGAAAAAACAATCAAACAAAAGAACACACACACAATCGTGGAAGAGTTGGCCGAATTTGTACAAAATGAAATGGCAATGAACAAATGCCAGGATATCGATGATTACACCGGCAACAAAGAGGAAGATATGATAGGAAGATGTTTCAAAGCAAACAAATCCTCTATAAAACAACTAATTTGACTTTTTTCTTGAGATTTTGGTTTTATTCTCAAGTTGATCAATCATATGTTTTCTTAATGTCGTCCTAATACTCTCTCTATATTACATAATGAACTCTGTGATATGACTTTCCTTCACTGATTGCACGCAGTGAACTAAGCAGTGATGCTTCAACGTCCGATTATTACTACAGGCAGTGAACTCAGCGCGTAAAAAAAAATCAAAAAAAAAAAAATCACAATTTTCTGGAGTAACCTTTGACCTTTAACTCCGTCGACTGTGTGTCAGACGTTTTCTTGGACAATAAATCGAAATTCTATAGCGGAGTTTGGCTCTGATGACGTCACATGGCAGGACAGGTGTGCGTGGAGGAAGTTGTGCACAAACTGAAGTGAAGAGAGTTGTGAAGTAGTGTGTGAGTACCGGCTGGGCCGGTGTGTGTCTGTGGGTCTACCTTGCAGGGGAACGGCAGTGTGGAGGCCACCTTCTCCATGGCCAGGTTCCGGATGCTCGGGGTGAGCGGGCCTCGGCAGGTCGGGCAGCAGCTCAGCTTCTGACGACACTGGTTACAGACCAGGTGACCCGCCTGGCACTGCAGGATAGGCGGCAGGACGTAGTCGAAGCATACCGGGCACTCGAATAGCGCCGTGAGCTCCGAGGACTGTCCGGCGAGGCCGGTAGCCGGCATGGACACGGTGGAGGAAGGGGGAGCAGACCCCGACCCGGCCACGGAGCTCACGCCGGCCGCCGCTGCCGCCGCTACTGCGGCCGCGGAGGCTGCTGCGGCAGCAGAGGCACCTCCCGCTCCCCCGTGCTTCCCCCCGCCTGCTTTCCCGGCCCCGAGTCCCCCACCTCCGGCTGAAGACGGACGACTCATAGCTTCCAGCTGCGGTCCCGTTCCTGAGAGCTGCCGAACAGGCGATACCGTCATCTACTGTTTACTACCGGACGTCCCTCGAGGCCCCCGGAGACACAACATGGCGGCTGCTAGTTTGTATCGCCTGTCGGCTCCTGTCATTGGCCGCTACGTCAAAGATTGACAGGCCGCTCGGCCAATCAGAGAGTGGAGTCGTGTTCGGCTTGAAAGCAAAAGAAAAACAAACAGACGTCGCATAAAAGAGCAAAAATATACAATAGAACAGGATAGAATATTGGTAACTTATTTAATTATAAATTTAAAAAAATGAATGGTCAAGAAAGTGAGAATTTAATGTTTTTCTTTTCTTTGCTTTTTGTTGTTGTTTTATTCTTTTTGTAACTGAGCAAAACAATTTTTTGTGGGATTTTTTTCCCCCTAAAATGATGAACCATGATAATTAAGCACCTCAGCGTGGTGTCCTAAACTGCTTTTGTGTCGGTCCTAGCAGAGCTGACCTGTTGTAGCCGCGCTGGGCTGCTCACGAGCTGAAAACAGAGGAAACTGCTGCAGCCACTCTGTGACTTACTTTAATTTTTTTTCCCCCACACGTCTCCTGTTTGCTGCAAACTTTTGTGAGTTTAATAATCTTCTACAAAGTTAAACAACTAAAGAAACAGTTGTAATAAATTAAGAAATAACAGAAATCAAGCACGAGCAGTTTCCTTCATCCCTGAAAACCCACCACCCAATATTTATGCTTCTTTTTTGTAAATGAATGACTAAATTACACCAAAAAGGGTTTTTCCTCTCGAAATATTTTATTGCCAAACAAATTTGTGAGAATCAAAAAGCAGAGATACAGCTGATGTCCAAAGAACAAGAGGAGCTGCCGTCACCAGAGAGCCAGACTGGAAGGAAACAAGACAGGAAACCTGGGCCTAGATGTTTGACAACAACCATCCTTTCAAAATAAGAGTGTAGAAATTTTCCATTATGAATTGACTCCTTTTTTTTTTCTGTTTTTGACCATCTGCCAGCACCCATTATTCATTCTGACTAATCAGCATACTGGCAACAACCATACTTTGTGATTGTTTGCTTGATGATACCCAAGTTGCCAGACTGCCTATAAATTGCATTTTGGACACACAAACACAATAAAGAAATGGTGGAGAGGGAATAAAGACAAATCAACGTTTGAGCTGAACAGAGGGAATTCCAGCCGTCCAAATGTGTTGAAATTAAAGACTGGATGCATTTTTCAAGGTCCATTTCACATTAAAGACATTCAAAGATCATGACTGCAGGTGAAATACTTCCTGTTGGAGGGCATGTTTAGTTAGTCTGTTTGTTACGTGTGGCAGGATAAAAAGACCCCACAGTTGGAGTCAATCATGACCTCAGAGATTGTAGCATTTACAGAGAAATAAGCCATATTTACATTACCATTATTAACAGATTAGTTTGATATGAAGAAGACAGTTTTATTAGACTTTATTGATGGGTGAGTAACACTACTCCACCTGATCATAACTGCAACAGACTGATCACATGCTGCTGTCAGTGTGTTTCTCTGCAGGCCTCGCTGTGAAGTTTGAGATAATTGTCCCCAAATATAATTTATAAGAAGAAGTTTACGCTCCCTGCTCAAATCACCTGAAACTCTCTGATGCCCTCTGCTGGATGTTAGACTGACACGACCGCCTTCTTTGCACTCATTATCTTCAAATCCAGCGGATGTTAATAAACAGAGACATGAAAGCTCTCAGATGAGCTTCAGATGTTCATCCCTTCCTCGGTGTTCTGTCATGTCACAGCAGTCCGTTCAGGTCACATTTGGCTCGTGGACTTGTTTCATTAAAGCTGCTGCACACGTTTCAGTGTCAGCATGTTGTTTGTGGAGTGGAGCAACAAAGGAAAACCAGATGTGTGGATGTGTTTGAATTTATAGAAACCAAATCTGAATTTATTCTCACTTCAATAAGCAGTGACTCCACCGAAGGTAACCCCCCCCCCCCCCCCCCCCAAAAAAAACCCCTGAAACTGTATAAAGGACGAAAGAAAGAAAGAAAAACGTTTCATATTTATTTCCCCAAATGAGCGACTTTAGAACAACAGTTGAAATCTTAGCAAACAAGATGGTGAGAAAAGTATAAAAATCAGAGAATATTTACACAGCAGCTGCTGTGCAGCAGTAGTTTTTATTTTTTTGATAGAGAAAGATGGGAATATAAATGTGAAGCTATCGATAATATAAATCAATATTATTCTTTTTTTTTTTGACTGCTCCCTTTGGGGACTGACACAGCAGATCATCGGTCTCCATCTCACCCCAACCTATAAATAAATATTTACTGTTTAAAATTTCTGCATTTAAAAATAGTTTTAAACTTTCCAAAGCAAAGCTGCCAAAAGAATCTGAGGAAACTACAGTTTTCATTTTATATCCAGAACATTTTTGCATTGTGTTGAAATAAAATCATTTGAACTCTACTTACATGTAATACGAAGCTGCACCACAAGATGGTGCACTTCAGTCGGTATATGCTGCGGAGAAAATGGGAAAAATAAACTACAGGGTGGGCCATTTATATGGATACACCGTAATAACATGGGAATGGTTGGTGATATTAAAGTCCTGTTTGTGGCACATTAGTATATGTGAGGGGGCAAACTCCTCAAGATGGGTGGTGACCATGGTGGCCATTTAGAAGTCGGCCATCTTGGATACAACTTTTGTTTTTTCAATAGGAAGAGGGCCATGTGACACATCAAACTTATTGGTAATGTCACAAGAAAAACAATGGTGTGCTTGGTTTCAACGTAACTTTATTCTTTCATGAGTTATTTACAAGTTTCTGACCACTTATAAAATGTGTTCAATGTGCTGCCCATTGTGTTGGATTGTCAATGCAACCCTCTTCTCCCACTCTTCACACACTGATAGCAACACCGCAGGAGAAATGCCAGCACATGCATCCAGTATCCGTAGTTTCAGGTGCTGCACATCTCGTATCTTCACACCATAGACAATTGCCTTCAGATGACCCCAAAGATAAAAGTCTAAGGGGGTCAGATCGGGAGACCTTGGGGGCCGTTCAACTGGCCCACGACGACCAATCCGCTTTCCAGGAAACTGTTCATCTAGGAATGCTTGGACCTGGCACCCATAATGTGGTGGTGCACCATCTTGCTGGAAAAACTCAGGGAACGTGCCAGCTTCAGTGCATAAAGAGGGAAACACATCATCATGTAGCAATTTCAAATATCCAGTGGCCTTGAGGTTTCCATTGATGAAGAATGGACCCACTATCGTTGTGCCCCATATACCACACCAAACCATCACTTTTGTTGTTCCAGCAGTCTTGGAGGGATCCATCCAATGTGGGTTAGTGTCAGACCAATAGCGGTGGTTTTGTTTGTTAACTTCACCATTCACATAAAAGTTTGCCTCATCACTGAACAAAATCTTCTGCGTGAACTGAGGGTCCTGTTCCAACTTTTGTTTTGCCCATTCTGCAAATTCTGTGCGCCGATCTGGGTCATCCTCGTTGAGATGCTGCAGTAGCTGAAGTTTGTAAGGGTGCCATTTGTGAGTAGCTAATATCCGCCGAAGGGATGTTCGACTAATGCCACTCTCCAGTGACACGCGGCGAGTGCTACGCTGTGGGCTCTTGCTGAATGAAGCTAGGACAGCCACTGATGTTTCTTCATTAGTGACAGTTTTCTTGCGTCCACATTTTGGCAAATCCAACACTGAACCAGTTTCACGAAACTTAGCAAGCAGTTTGCTAACTGTAGCTGGGAGATGGGTGGTCTCGTAGGGTGTCTTGCATTGAAATCTGCTGCAATGACCCGGTTACTGCGTTCACCAGATATCAACACGATTTCAGTCCGCTCCTCACGTGTTAACCTCTTCAACATGTCAATGGCTGTGAACAAAGAGAAACATGTAAATAACTCATGAAAGAATAAAGTTACGTTGAAACCAAGCACACCATTGTTTTTCTTGTGACATTACCAATAAGTTTGATGTGTCACATGGCCCTCTTCCTATTGAAAAAACAAGAGTTTTATCCAAGATGGCCGACTTCTAAATGGCCACCATGGTCACCACCCATCTTGAGGAGTTTGCCCCCTCACATATACTAATGTGCCCCAAACAGGACTTTAATATCACCAACCATTCCCATGTTATTACGGTGTATCCATATAAATGGCCCACCCTGTACATAAATAAATAAATGCACCTTTATGTCCAAAGCATTATTTTCAATGTTGTTTAGTGTCTTTTCCAGAAATTGGGCAACACTTCCTAGCTTTTAATTTCTATTTGTTTGTTTTTTAGTGACTTTCAAATTTACATTTTTGTTTCAAATTTATGGAGACTCTTTAGCTAAAACATCTGAAGTCTTAGTTTTGGGCTCACACAGATCACTTACTTGATTTTCACCTGGATAAATAAAGGATAATGAACTTTTACACTGACCTCAATATTTAAAGTTTTTCGTGTTTAATATGAACATCCATCACTGGAACAGGAGGCATGATAGGAAGTACAGAGAAGCAGAAAAGAAGCACACACTGCTTTGGATCCACTGCTGTGAAACAAACGCATGTTAGGAAAATTCCAGATATTTAATCCTTAACATATTATGATGATTTATACCAGCTGTAAAGCACAGGAGGAAAATGTATAAATTCACATCTTTATTCACATTTATGAGCTTTGTGGTATTAAGGTTTTAAATTGATTTGTTGACCCTGTTTTCACTAATTTAAATTAAAACTGTAAAAAGAAAAAAGATAATTTCTGTGAGCTCAGGTGTGAGTTGGACTTTGGCACATTAGACTGTGTGGAGGGATACCTGAGCCTTCCTTCACACTGGTCTGGTAACACCTGCTCCCAGTATCAGTGCGCATTGTTAAAGTTTGGCTCCATAACTGGTTTCTGTTGGCCGGTTCAGGCCGGCTTTGGCCCTCGGCCCACCTGAAAGGCTTTTACTTTTATTTTCCAGGAGGAGTTATAAGAATTAGCTGTCAGCAGCGTCCCAGCTCAATTAACCTTCAGATGCTTTTGAGTTCACTCAACAAAAGCAGCTTGAGAAGACAAAAAAGCTGAGCAAAGCCAGCTGGGAGATCTCTGCAGTGCTTTTTAAAACCTACTGCTGGAGTATGATAACTGAGCATCTCAAACACACTCCTGATCTGCAGCTTCTTTAGTAAAACTAAATGTGAAATGTTTCAGTTTTTAGATCAGCTGCTGTATTCAGCTGTTTTATTATGAACCCTCTTAAATTTTATTATTGTGGGTGGATTTCATGAAATGAAATACAAACTACCAAAAATCAGAGCGCTAACCTTTCTGGGGCTCACATGAACGATCGTCTGTGATCATTTTAGTGGAGCACAAACTGGAAAAGTGTAGATGTTTTTGTAGAAACTGACATCATTGGGTTTTTTTTTTAAACTTCCACTGAGTCACTGGTAAATAAAGAGAAAACCACAAACCAAACTGGACAATATGCTGTTTTTTTTTCCTTACTTCTGTTACAAAGAACAGACTTTAACCTCTGACTTCATCACCACCGTCTCTGTCTGCCAATTTAATTCCTGCTAATCCGCTAATCTCCTCCTGATGTCATCACATCACTTCCCAGACTTTATTTTTTCAGTCAGAGCCACCGAGTCACACCAAATACACATGTGGGCCAACAAAGTGGATTTCACACGTCACTACAGCAGATTTTGAGGTTCTTGAAATATTAAAGTTGTGATGAGTTTTTAAATGTAACTGCACAAACTGTCAGACAAGCTGGAGATGTGATCGATGCACTGAGCTCCTCCATCCTGCTCATCCTGGACGTAGCTTCGTGTGACACTGATCGCTGGCTTGTGGATTATTGTTTGGAAGGCTGGAATTTGTCATTTTGGTTGACACCATTTAGTTTTCTTTCACCTGGATGTCTGTTTTATAGTTTGAATAAAACCAAACCTCTGCCACCTTAAAATGAAAACAGTTTAAAAAATGATATTAAAGGGAAAAAACAGCAGAGAAAGATAAATAAATGAATCAGTAAACTGCCACGAGACATTTTGAGAACGTTGTTGGTTAACCCAACAATACAAAGTGTAACTGTAACATGAGTAAAAGTGCAAAATTATATTTAAGAGCTACAAATTGTTAATCTGATGTTTGAAGGTTTTGTAACATGTTAACAAAAATGTCATCATAGCACCTTAAGGAGGATTTTTAGCCAACATGGTTAGCAGGAATCAGAAGTTGTTGTGGCACTGTTGAGCCCCCATACAGGGACCACCGCACTACAGCAAACACACTGACCTGCATCATCAGCCCCCTCTATCTCTCTCTCTCTCTCAGTGAGGTTTCTCCTCCCTGCTCTGTGGTCGGACTCTGATGTGTGTTTGCACTGTTACTAATAGATTGTTTTTGCCGGGTCAATAACAGTTATCAGAACGAGATGAAGTTCCTCTGCAGCGGATCAATTGCGCCTCTCGTGCTTCTCCTCATCCTGCCAGGTAAAACCCATTTTCAGCTTCACTTCAGGTATTTTTAAAGTGCAGAACCTTGAACACAGTGAGAGTGTTTTTCTCATTATTGTTACTGATGTTGATATTTCAGGGTTTTACTGTATGTTTTCTTAAAGTGGGGAAAGTATGAGCTTTTTTAAACATTTTTCAGTGTTTTATGTGTACGGTGGCATAACTGAGGATTAATGATATTGATCTCTGTGCTGCTGCTGAACCTCTGAACACGCTCCATTCTCCTCCATTACAAATCGATCCAAGTGATATTTTCTTTTATTAGCAGTGAATCTGTAGATTTCTATCTATGATTAGTTCACTGTTTCATTCCCAAAGTGTCCAAAAATACTTTATATATGCCCATCATATTGGATTTAAAGAGGCACACTGAAAGTGCCCTAAAATATAAAAATAATATGATAAACAAAAGCTTTAAGTTTTGTAATATTCCTTTAAAATGACTTCAGGTTTCTGTTTTCCTGTCAACTCAGCTCTGATATTTAAAGCCCTACACCCTGTAACCATGACCTCCCAGGCTTTATTACTAACCATCTGTGTCTTTATTCATTAAACAGTGAACTGAACATTTGCTTCTAAGATTCGTTTCATTCTCTGAGACATCAGGGTGAGAGCAAAAGACGAAGCTCTGAGACCAAAACATTGTTTGGATTAAAAATTGGACCTTAAAATGTAAAAAATGTTTTACAAACAAAATATGAAGAAGTTTTCTAGAAATAACAGACCAGACAGACTCGTTCACACCATGCGTCTTGTGCATGTTCTGCTTTGTGTTGTATGCTGTATATTCTGTTCCAGAGATGGATGCCCACATTAAACATAAACGCAGCCTTACTAATAACGACATCAGCGTATGGACGGTAACCCCTGTGACCCTCACGCTGCTCTGAACACTCAGCTTCACACTGCTTTCTCCTCACTGTGTTCTGTCATGTCATAAGGGCAGAATATCCTTATATGATCAGATCAGGCACACAGCTCTGGCAGTGATAATAGAAGCCCCGCCCACCTGTTATTTAAGATTCTTTTATGAGGGGCAGCCAATCAAAAGAAAGCTGGCTTAAAGCAAGGATTGCCTTAAATGGGGAGGAACTAAAACAGCTTATTTCAGACAAACCTGAGGGCCTTGCTCTCAGGCCCATATAAGATTATCATGGATTGTTTTAAACTTTGAATCATGTAGAGCTACCATGAGAATAAATTATGGAGCTGGAGCTGTGGGAGACTGCAGGTTTTTCAGGACACCACTGGTACTTTTGTATCTTTGCATTCTTAATCACTTATTTAGGAACTAAAACTAATTGGTTAGGTTGAGAAAAGGAAGTAGTTTGAATTAAAATGTGGGCCTTTGCAGCATTAAATATGCAAAAATGACAGATTTAGAATTTTTCAGATTAAGGATATTCACTCACAGTGACATCACACAGAGCCAAGAGTCGAAAACGTGCCTGAAACTGAGTGTCGAGAGCTTCTGGCTCACAGGGATTATTGGACATGACCTCATTATTTAAGACTTTGGTAATGTTTATTATAAGAAATTTATATTATATCATCATGTAAATGAAAGAAATGGAGGAAAAAGTATAACAGTTCCAATTTAACGGGATAATTAATTAAAAAAATTGCGCATTAAGATGTAGAAGTACTGATGCTGCAAAGCAAAGTTAACTATGTTGTCGGTGAAGTCTGCTGACTTTTAAAAAGTCATATGATGGATTTTCTTTTTATTAGATTAGACCATGAGCAAAGAATCAGAATACTTTATTATCTTTGAGGAAATTATGTGTTCACAGTTCTGCTCAGACAGTAAAATGTCCTGCGTCTGTACTCATGTGATTTCTGCAGTAATACTACACTAATATAGTAACTCATGTAAAACCTCACATTAAAGAAACCAAATGATGACTTTAAGGTCACAAAATGCATCATCAACCATTTTAAAAGTACAGGTTTGTGTTTAGAGCCATCACTCTGGGCCCTTTCTCTATATATACATTCAAATAGAGACGTTGGAATGTCTTCTGAAGAAAAACACGACGCTGTGCAGTACTGGGAGGCAGCATGTTCAGTGATAAGCATCAATGGTTGGAGGATTAAAGCTGTCAGCAACCTTCAGAATGAGGCAACTGACCTCCAGGAGAGGAGGTCAGCTTTAACCGGGCATAGCTCCAATCCTGTCCACTGCATCTGCTCCATGCACTAAAAAAATGAAATTGGGTGGTTGTTACATTTACAAAATTCAAACTTGTAATGTGAACAAAATAATTTCATGTTTCTGTGGTGAACGTAATTAAATCGTGTAGGATCTGCATGAAATTCAGCAACTTAATTTATTCTTGTTCAGATGACATGATACAATCTAGTAAGAGTGGTTAGTTGCCTGGACTCACAAATTCACAAGATCACACAAGAGTTCAAACCACAGAAAAATCACTGGGGTTAGAAGAGACAGACAACCATACACACACTACGTATATGCCTTCGCTGTGTATTGTGGTTTAACCTGTAAAGGACAAAAACGTACCGAAAAATTCTATATCAAGCCTTGTAATCATTGCTTCCCTATTTTTTTGAAGTCTAGATTGACAGCTCGGTGGCACAGTGGTTAGCGTTGTTGTTTCACAGCAAGAAGGTCGTGGGTTCAAATCTGCAATCTGGCCAAATTTGCAGTGGGTTCTCTCTGGGTACTCTGGTTTCCTGAAACAGTTGAAAGTCATGCAGTAACAGTGTTGGGTGTAATGCGTTACTGTAATTAAATTACTTTTCCACTGAAAAAGTAGAGTAACTAATTACTGTTCATTTTTAGGTATTTTAATTACAGTTACTTACAATGTACTTGCGTTACATTGTAAAATAATAAAACTCGCTGAATATCAATATTTAATTTCAATAATTTATCTTCTAAAGGTAAAAGTAAACTCTGCCGCTTTAACATCGCTGTAGTGCAGCTGCACGTCATTTCGCGCCAGTTTGCTGCATAGTCGTATTCTACAGCGGAAGATGTCGGACTCGGCTGAAGCGTGTGGCTGTTTTATGAAATGGACATATTCCCGTCTCTTCACTTTTCTGAAACAAGCAGACAAGAATATTACAGTAATATGTAAGCTATGTCCTGGGGAGAAAAAACTATCGGCCGCTGTTAATAGCGCGAGTAATCTACTGAAGAGCCTGACACAGAGCATAGACGAACACTTCTGAGTGATCCTTGTTCATCATCCATGGATAACACCGCGGCAACTCCTGCTAAGCAGGCAAAACGTGATTTTACTTCAGCAGCACATAAAGCATCTGAAGGTGAGCTTAAAAAATGACTGCAGGCTACATTGTGGAAGAGATGCTACCGCTGCGTACTGTAGAGTCTCCGTCTTTTAAAAAAATTATTTATTATTTTAAGAGTTTAATTTCTATTGTTTGTCCACTCAAGGTTTATAGGGATTTTAAGAAGTATTTAGTTTAATTACTTATTGAGTAATTAGGTTACTTTTCAGACAAAGTAATTAGATAAGTATTTTAAATACAATATTGATGAAGTAATTAGCAATTAGTAATTAATTACTTTTTTAAAGTAACTTACCCAACACTGTGCAGTAATTAGGGTTAGGTTAATTGGTGTTTCCAAAATACCTGTGAACATGAGTGCAAATGGTTGTCTGTCTCTCTGGTGACCTGTCCAGTACTCTGACTCTGACCCTATCACATCTGGGATAGGTCCCTGCAACCCTGGTAAAGATAGGATGGAGTGCAAGTTATTATAAATCCATTAACATTTTATGTTAAACAGACTCTAGACGTTTTTGAACACTAAAAAAATAACTCTTTAATTGAACTTAAAATAATCATGAGAAGGATTTCCACATTAATAAAAGGCTTTCTATTACGATTAAGCATTTTTGTTGCACTAATGTAATTTGCATGGGTTGGATCAACTCAATTAAATTAAGTTGGACTCAACTGTAGTAAAACAGTTGATTCATCATTAATTAATCAAGTTAGTCCAACTCAAGTGCATTAAGTTGGAACAACAGAATTGCATAATGCTAAAATTTAGCAATTCATGGAAATTCTTTCCATGTTTTTTTTTAATGTTCATTCAAAGAGTTATTTTTTTGAATGTGGGTTTATCCTCATGGGGTCTCAGTTCTTCACACGTTGGTTTTTATCTGTTCTGTGATCGTTAATTCTTCCTGTGAAGGCCAGCGTGTGTAAAATCTAATTATATTTCTGTAATACAAGTATAAAAATTGCTAATTTTCAGCTTAGTAGAGGCTGCATGCAAGGCTGTAGTTTATCTCCCTATCTTTTCAACTTAGTAATCGAACCTTTAGCTGTTGCTCTTAGGGAGGACGATCAGGTTGCCAGAATCTCTAGGGGCGGGACAATGCACAAAGTATCATTGTGTGCAGATGACCTATTGCTGTATATATCTCATCCAACGGCATCAATCGCTAAACTGCTCAAGGTATTAGATCACTTTGGACGCATATCTGGATACAAATTGAACTATTCGAAAAGCCTACTGTTCCCTATTAATAACATAGAGCAAGATTTCTCTGCCTTCCCCTTTAAATTAGAAAAAGAAATGTTTAAATATTTGGGAATAAATATAACCCGCACAATGATGGAGTTGCGGATTCATAATTTTGACACTTTGTTAGAACAAACATCACAAGATTTTAAAAAATGGGCAACACTTCCAATCTCATTAGCAGGCAGAATAAATATAGTTAAAATGGCGGTCTTACCAAAACGTCTTTATGTTTTCCAAATGATTCCTGTTTTCATAACCAAATCAATTTTCAAAGATTTAAACAGATCAATAGCAACATTTATTTGGAAAAATTCAAATCCCAGAATGGAAAAAACATATTTGGAAGTACAAAAGAGGCTGGTGGGCTAGGGTTGCCAAATTTTATCTTTTACTACTGGGCGGCTAATATCACCAAATTATTGCACTGGAAATATGTTTATGAGAACAGCGAGGGTGAGGCTTGGGTAAAAATGGAACTGATGTCTAATCCACTTCCCCTCCTAACCTCGTCCCTAGCTCTAAATCAAAAACAGAAAATAACAAATCCAGTTGTAAGAACATCTATTAGAATATGGCTTCAGTTCAGAAGGCACTTCAGTTTGCAGCAGGTTAGTAATTTTTTCATTGCTGCTTTTAACCCTTTTTTGCCATTTCAGATAAAGCATTCCAAATTTGGCATAATAATGGTTTGAAGTTTTTTTACAATTTATTTTCAGGAGAAACTTTTAACACCTTTGACGCTTTGATGAGAGATTACAATATACCAACCTCACATATGTTTAGATACCTGCAAATACGAAGTTTTGCAAAAACATTGTTTCCTTCATTCCCCTACCTGCCTCCTAAAAATCAAGTGGATACTATTTTGGAAATAGATCCTTTTGGCAAAAGGCGAATCTCCATCATATACAAACTGATGCAGAGCTTAAGGCCTATTACTTGGGAAAAAACTAAAAATAATTGGGAAAAAGACATTGGGGTGGATTGATCTGATGATGAGTGGAGATCTTGTTTGAATCGTATACATACTTCCTCCCTTTGCATTCGCCATGGTTTAATTCAGTTTAAAATTCTTCATCGTCTTCATTATACAAGAGAGAAGCTTTCAAAATTTTTCCCAGAAGCCGATGCTGCCTGTCCCAGGTGTGGACATAATCCAGCAAATGAGGGTCACATGATGTGGTCTTGTCCTAACCTGGATAATTACTGGGGAAATATATTCAAATATTATCTCACATCAGTGCACAAAATTTAGTGCTTGATTTCCGCATTGGCATTTTTGGAGTTATGCCACCTCAATACGAAATTAGTAAATCTCAGGAAAATGCCATAGCATTTGCTACATTGCTTTCCTGTAGACTCATTCTATTCCACTGGAGGTCTGATGAGGCTTCAGTGGTTAAAGGAGGTGCTTTTCTTTTTACCACTGGAAAAACTCAGATACAGAGTTCTCTCATCACAACAAAAATTCTCTGCGACTTGGAACCCATTTATTGACTATATAAAAATGTATTTTCCAGATGTGTGACATACATTTTTTGTTTGTTTTGTTTTGTTTTGTTCTGTTTCTCTTTACATGAGCCTCGGGTGGGGAGGGAGGGGGGTTTCTTTCTTTTTTCTTTTTTTTTTAAATGTATAATCGCAACATTTTCATTTTGTATTGTGACCATGATTTGTGTAAAGTGATTGAATTTAAAAGAAATCTAAAAATAAATAAATAGTGGATTAAGACATAATGTACAGGATATATTTGCTTAAATTGCCAATAATAAGATAAAACATTAACTTTGAATAGCTGGAAAATGTTCCTGTACAGTCTTGTAAAACTTATGTTACAGCACGGTTTTTTGACAGTTTTTCGACTTATTTTTAATTCAAGGGGTTTAACAAAATAATCAGTATTGCAAAAGTCTAGATTTAATCCTAACAAATAATAAGGTGTTTAAACTGTATACCTGTCCACAAGGGTTGGATTTATTTCAAGAAGGAAGCAATTTTAAGATCGCAGAGAAGATTTAATAATGAAAGGAAGTGCTTGTTTTGCAATGTTGAAAGCATGAACTGGTAAACACTCTGTGTCTCTATCTGCTCATCTGAATCTTGTTAGGGTGCCTGGGTCGTTGACCCACAGTTTTGAGTTTATTATATTATTGAAATTGATTTTGATATTATTTATCATTTCTAGTCTTTGGTTTCTTTGTTAGAGTTCTGTCTTATGGTTTATGTCTCTGTGTTCTCTAGTTGCTCTGTCTCCCCTGTCCGCTGTATCCCTGTGTCAAGTCTGCGTCTCTGTGTTATGTTTCCTGTTTTACTTTGAAAGTCCGTGTCTCATGTTAATGCATCTGGTTTTGCTTCCTTTGTCTCGTTAGGCCTGATTTGTCCCAGCTTTGTTTCCCTCCTGTCTCTCATTCCCTGATTGCTCCCTCTGTGTATATTAGCCCTGTGTTGTCTTTGGTCTGTGTTGCGGTCTCCCTCATCCACCCTCATTCATGCTCTGTGTTCTGGCTGCCTGCCTGCGTTTATTCTTTCTATTTTGGAAGTTTGTTACTTTGACTTCAGCATTAAAGCTGTTTTTTTTTTTAGTTCACGTCTGTCTCCGGAGTCTGTACTTTGGGTCCTTTTCCTACCTGCACACAGCCGTCACATAACAAATCTGAACTTCTTCTAACCTTCTGAGCTGTAAAGCCACATTTTTGGATCTGATATTTTCATCATGAGAGGTGTTAATTTGCATGCCGTAACAGGTCTCATTATCGCAATATGCTTCCTCCACAGCAATAATTGCTTGTGGAAGTTTGTGGTAGGTCTCCAGTAACTGTTGTAACATGAAAACTAAGCTCCATGTAAATTTCCTCTGGAGACCATGAATGACGATTAGATAGATTTAGATATTTTAGTTTTTATCAGTCACTCACTAAGAACAGTCTTTGATTTCAGGTGGGGCAGTTTGGCGTCCTGATCCATCTGCAGAACTTCCACTGACTGAAGGATTTGTTTGTTAAATCAGGCTGTTTTTAAGGGGACTTTGTTGCAGTGTTTTGTGCCTTGTTTTTTTTAATTGTCTTAAATTAGTCTTTAAAAAACTTCAAATATCACTTCAACCTACTGATTTTACATTTTCCAAAAATGAAGCACTGCCTAGCTAACACAGATGTTAGTGTGATGATTTAGTTTAGCTTTGGTAGTGTTGATCAGAATCAGATCACTGATGGGGGATTTGTGTCAGCGTGCTGCGCTGGCAGGCGGCGTGGTAATTTGAGAATGAGGTGACGCAGATTTTTGAAATTCACACCACAGATACAAAAAATTTCAGATGAGTTTGAACTTTTCTGAAAATCTTGTGAACACAATAAATTAAGAGAAATGTAATCTAGGATGTTTAAGACAATAGCACAGGTGCATCTATGAGGAGGCAGAGGGTGGCACTGGCCAGTATTTCTCATTTTTGTTCATGTGCACAGCTAACAGTGTTGTTGCACATATGTACTTATGTCTGAGAATTTGTTTGCTTTTGGTGACTGGAGAAGCATTTGGAGATCAGTATTTTCATCAGACCACACTGAAGATATAATCCTATTTGGTCTGGGAACACTCAGGAACTGCAAAACATATACAGGAGAAAATTAATGAATGTGTGAAACAAACTATCAATAAACCCACCTAATGAGATTATTAAAGACACACTGCCATCCTTATCGAGATAAATGACAAACTGTTGAAAACCCCCTTTGCTCCATGGCAGTTTGTTTGGTTAGCATGGACGCATACATCACTGGGATCATGAATCAGGATTGTTGCACTTCAAGAGCAGAACTGAGAAGTTTTCCTTCAGGTCCTCAATTCAGTGAACAGTGAGGTTAAAAGTTGATGATGGACCAAAGTGCTGGACAGGACATGCTCACATGTGCATCATATGACATCGTGGTATAACAATGTTTATCTGAGCATGCTAATATGCAGATATTTGCTTACCAGCAGGGGACATTCTTTGAACTGAAGATGAAAAAAGTCAAGGCATCATCAAAATCAGCCACGCTCTGCTGCAGACAGTTGCACAAAATTCCACAAAAATCAAGCCAACAGCTGCTGACGTCCTGTTTGTATGTTAGGCCGTTTTGATTCGATCTGCTGAAGATCATTCAGACAATTATCTGATAGGAAAAAACAATCATAATGTTGATGTACACACTGAAATCACAGTTGGTCAAACATCTGGGTCCGTTCAGTCATGGTTTGTAGGAAACAAACTGATGAAGAGTCACTGGACCATGCGGTGAACTGTCTCCAATAACAACAGATAGATGGTGAACTTGTTCCCACATTTACTGCTTCTTTTTGTTTCTTATGAAGTTAGATAGTAAGTGCTAGTTGTTAGTAAACAATAAACAGGCATTGCTAGGATCGGTCAATGAAGACTGATGTGTAAAGAATGAATGAAATTTGGTCCATTCCCAGTGTTGGGAAGGTTACTTTTCAAATGTATTCCACTACAGATTACAGATTACATGCCCCAAAATGTATTTTGTAACGTATTCCGTTACGTTACTCAATGAGAGTAACGTATTCTGAATACGTTATGATCAGTATGGAATACTTAACATATTATCATGCTTTTTACAACTGAATGAACTATTGCTGTGTGATTTATTACTATTACTCAAGGTTACTCTCCATACCAATATCAACTAGATGTTTAAATCTTAATATAAATGAGTAACAGTAGGTGGACATTAGGTAAGGCTGCACTTTTTGCAGCGATCTCGTATAGAAAACTATTCCTCGCGTATATAAAACAGGTCCGCGGCTCCGAACCGTAGTAAAGGGACCTCTGGCTAATACGTCGGGTTCGTGTCGGGCTCGTAGCTGAAAACTAGCTTTACTACTTCACTCTGCCTATTGCCTTCATATTAAATCATTTTTTGAATAATACTTTTAAAAAATATTTCTTCACGTTATTATGCAGCCGCAAGCAGAGGTGACATGGGCCGCGAGATTGAGACACGGGCATTAGAGCCTCTTAATGCCTGTTTTGTTTGGGTTTCCACCGGCGTGGAATTACCAAAAATAGAGACGGCATAGCCTAACATATGAAACAGGAAAATACCGCCGTGTAATCCATTTATTTCAGCAAAGTAACTGTAACAGAATACAGTTACTCATATTTTGCATTTTAAATACATAACGCCGGTACATGTATTCTGTTACTCCCCAACACTGTCCATTCCATACTGATCATAACAGATCACAAAGTTTATCGGTAAAGACTGGATCTGCATCCAGATCCAGGAGATTTTGGGCCCCATCAGGGTCTTCAAGTGTTTTTCTGTTAGTCATCAATGAGGAGGTTCAAGTTCTTAGAGGTACAGTCTGTGATACGCAGGACTTCCAGAAGTTCTTAAGTATGTTTAACACCTTATGGAAAAATGTTAAGCAACATGTTCAACTGGACTATCCTCCATTATCATCAAAGCACCAAATAAGGATATTCTCATGCTGTTGTGATCCACGTGTATATTCTTACAGACTCTCAGCACCTTTATGCTGCGTTTCACTTTCATTTGTCATCAGTTGGTTTATACACTGTCAGATCTAATGGATTTCTGGCCCATAGTTGTTTGGATATTTCGCCTGGGCGTAAGGTGTTGAAACTAGAGACATGAAGGGTGTTTTTATTGCAGATACATTTCCTCAGCTTGCTGAAGCATTAAATTTGTGTCCTGTCCTTGTCCCTGCATAATCCCCAACTCTAACTCTCACAGTAGAATAGAATAGAATAGACCTTTATTGCCATTGTACATGTACAATAAAATTGTGCTCCACATTAACTGTGCAGATATAAAATGTATATAGTAAGATACAAACAAAGTGAAAGCAGACAACACAAGAACAATTCAATTTCAATTTTCAGTTTTATTTATACAGCTCCAAATCACAACAACAGACACCTCGAGCTGCTTTATATTGTCAGGACGACCCTAAATTAATACATACAGAGAAAAAGGCAACAATCAGGTTGTAAAGTGATTGGAAGTCGTGCAAAAGTAGTGGCAATAAGTTTGTTTTTTATTGAGTTGTGCTCTCAAATGTTGGCAATCAGGGAAAAATGAAAATACTTTGAAATGAAACACATGACAAAACTTTTCACACTCTCTTCTGGCGCGTTCAGCTCAGGTGCTGTAAATGTTGTGTGGTTCAGATGTGGCCCATGCTGACGTTTGGTCCGTGTACGGCAGACCAGTGGTAAGTTAAGGACACTGGAACTCATCCTGAGTGAAAGTCATGTTAACGTGGCTCAAAGGAAACTCCAGTTATGGGTCACATCTGGGCCAAGCATTTATTGCTGTTTGGGTAAAAATACCATTAAAATGCACAATCTGGAATACTAAGCTTAAATATTTTTATTAGTGTAAATTCCGATTTTTACTAAAAACACAGTAACTTAGTAAAAAATACATATATTTGCTTATAAGCACTGCTGAAAAGATGAGTTAATTTAAATCAAAAGATAAAATGTTGTTTGCTTTTTATGCCAAACTATCAAAAACTTTACAAACCACTCAGTTAATTTATGGAATTTGTTTTTCTTTTTTAAGTAAAGATAAGCTATTTCTATAAATTTGCTCCATTTAAACTGGAAATTTGGGGCTTTACCTGCAGGTATTTCCTTCTAACCTTGTCTTTGTAACACATTTGGTCAAGAACAGCACCTGAACCTTTTCTCCATCAGTGGATTTGTTTGCAGACAAAAACATCAGCTGTGAATCAGCCTTAAACACAGAAACAGAGCTGAAGCAGAACTGGACCATCTCCATGTGTTCCTCGAAACGACACTTGATCCCAGTTTCTTCTGTTGCACAGATCCAGAGCTTCACGTCCACATTTCCATTTTAGTACAGACGGTGTTAACACTCTGACCCCCCTCGCTGTGTCTCTACAGCCATATTGCAGTCATGTATTATTTCCTGTTAAGTGAAGGTCGTTAAACCAAAAACGGAGTCTCGTGTGTCTCCTTTTTTGTGCAAAGCATGTGTGTTGTCCTTGTTATCGAGTGTTCAGAGCGGGTGAAGGTTTAGCATCTGAGTTTTCAGACATTTTTATTTTACTTTATTTTATCCGTAAAGGTTTCTGAATTACACCATCTTTAAATGAAGGTCTGGATTTTGTTGTTATGTAGATTTTAATTTACTGAATTTGAATCGAATAGTTTCTCTACAGTCTGTGAAACAAAAGAAGTCATTTCTATTTTTCCCTCTTATGCAGACTGTAGGTCTGTAATAAAGTAAAGTGTAATCTTTTTATTACATAAAGCCAATAATCTGTGAGGTGTCAGGCAGAAAGCGACAGCATGTTGTGGTTGCGAGGGGATTTTCTCAGTGGGACCTTACAGGATGCCTTCTTGGCGAGTGAGCATCACTCTGCAGCCGACAGTGAGGTCTGTGCTGTTTATCTGCTGCTGTCTGGCTGAGAGTTCACATGAATCATCAGCACTGCCAGCCACGATGTCTGATCTGATAACAACTTTGGAGAACATAAAATATTTATTCTCCCCCTCATACACCATTTTATTATTCTTACAGAAATGATTCATGGGCCACTATTATTGTTATTATTAGAGAGGGTGAAGGGCTCCAAGTAAAGCTGCTGTCCTCGACATCAAGAGGAAGCAGCTGAGCGAGTTCAGGCATCCAACCAGGATTCCTCCCTTATCCCGAGAAACACATCAGGACCATAGAAGAGCATGAGAGGGTGGCTGAGGTGACAGAGGGTCAGGCACAAGCTGAGACTGCTGCCCCTGTGACCCAGGCTGGGATAGGAGAGTAGGTGGATTGGTGGATTATCATTACCATCAGATATTTACAGTGTGATCTTCATCATTTGGGCGTGTATATGATTTGAAGACATTTGTTTGCAGAGTAAAACCACATTCAGGAAAGGTGTGTGAAAGGTGTATATGCACAGTTTGTGAATGTATTTTATGCTCCTGAAAAAATACATTTGAAACTTGAGTTGCCTGCTTTTTACACTGTAAAAACTAATGGTAAGACCACACACCTTTGGAGTGGGAGTCGCAAGTTTGATTCAGGGTATCCAGTAAGGGTCCTGGCCAGACCTCCCATGCTAAAAAAACCCCCAAAAAACAAGCCCTTGAATGGCTCGGCTACGTCTGCAGCTCGGACACAAGCATTTCACTACATGTTGTACTCTATAGAATTGTGTATGTGACAAATAAAGCTTGTTTGTTGTTGTTTGTAAGTACGACTCAATAATTTCATCCTTTGTACTTACCTTTGTTGTTTGTTCCAGTTTCTATTATGTGAAAAATCTATTGGACAGACTCATAAACAGAGTCATCGTTTGCCTTCAGCACTGCTGTCACCATCATTAACTGTAAACAGGATATTAGAGCAGTTATCAGTCTGCTGCTGCTCTGGAGACCCTCACTCATTAAACGCTTACTGGGTTAATTGAACTGGGAAATGTGGTTTGCATGTGTGTGTTATGGTATGTAGCGTTGAGCATTTCTGTAGAAAGGATCCAGCAGCAGATCAATGCAGAGAAAAGCAACAGAGAAATTACATAAAACTTGATAACACTTAAAGTTTCATGTGCAAAATATTCTAAAGACGTCCACCACAGCGTGAGGAGTGAAAGATTATAAACCTTGATTTCTTGATCATTTTTTCATCATCATCATCGTTTATTTATATAGCACTTTAAAAACACACCTGGTAGATCAAAGTGTTGAACAATACATCTATAAATGGTAATAATATAAGAACTGAACAAAACAATTAGGTTAATAAAAATGAATAAAAATGTCAGTCACCCACAGAGTTAAAAGCCAGAGAATAAAAATAGGTTTTTAATCTGGACTTAAAAACCGGTACTGATGTAGCCTGTCTGATATGAAGAGGAAGATTGTTCCAAAGCAACGGGGCCACAGCAGAGAGCGCCCGGTCCCCTCTGAGTTTCAGCCGTGACTTAGGGACTGAAAGCAGCAGTTGCTCAGCTGACCGGAGGGAACGAGTGGGAACGTAAGGCTTCAACAAATCGCACAAATAAACAGTGTTGGGTAAGTTACTTTAAATTAGTAACTTAGTTACATTACTAGTTACTTCTCTAAAAAAGTAACTCAGTTACTTCAAGTTACTCGTTACTTTCAAAGTAACTAGTTACTAGGGAAAGTAACTTTGGTTTTACTCAGAATTCTCTTGTTAATGTGTTGCTTCCGTAACTGGATACCCAGCAAGATTGCCAGTCTTCTAGCTTGCTTACTTGCCACAAGTGCACTGTGCCACCTACCAATAGAAAGGAAAAAATAATGTGCACATTTCCACGAGAGAAATCCCACGCCTGGACCATCGTTGACCGCCGCCATGATTCTAGCCTGCTTTTTACATCCAACAGAAAAACTGCAGTCGTGGTGCTTTTGATTGTACTCAGAACTTGGAAATTCTGCCTTCCGAATAGGAAGATGTAGGTAACACCAGACTGCAGATGAGCTGCATACAGAGCTGGACTGGGACAAAAAAATCGTCCCGGGCATTTTGACTAGAGACCAGCCCGCCATTATAGGAAAAATCATAAAGCCTTTGAATGAAAACAAACACTGTTGTGACAGTGATGCACACTGTTCTGATGGTATATATGTATCAATCTATCAATCGTTTGTTATAAGACTCAGATAATTATTTTTTTTAAAAGCGAGACATTTTAAATGAGAATAAGAAAGAAAAGTATTTCTTTGTGCCCCCCTTTCCCTGTTAATGCCCTACCTGCCCCCCTGGCAACACTTTGCTAGACCCGCCCCTGCACAGTTACCAGCTGTCAGCTACACAGAAAAGGATGCTGGTGTTATTTGTCTCTCAGAAACAGTTCATAACTTCCCTTCAACTCATTCATGTCACCTAAAAGGTAAACCTGTTTCTCCATCACCTGTTCAGCTCTGATGATTCAGTAAGGACATCTCCTGGTTTCATCTTCATGTTTCCCTCTCACCACATATCCAAACCGACATCATGACCAGCAGCTTTACAGCTGTGGCTCCAGCAAACATCAGCTGATACTAGAAATTAATATTAAATAAATTCTAACAACAGCTGATCAAGCTTAAACGTGCTGCTGTTGTTTAGCGCGACATCCGCTGGTTTCCTCTTTCTGGCACAAAGTGGGCGATAAACAAACAAGAGAGAAAAGCTGATCAGCTGATCATTGATCAGTTTCGTGATTGAAGTAGAAACGGGAGAGAATGAGAGAAGAAGAGGCAGCTGTGCAGCTCCAGCTTTGTGTCTTTTTCATTGTAGCTGAAGTCCGGGACAAACTGTGTTCCTTTTCACCTCAATACGAAACACGTAATATTTTCTCTGAATACCAGACGATTCTGTTTTTTAGGGGATGGTTGGCAACTCTAATAATTAACCGTATGAACAAAATAAAGTTCAACATCAGTAACATAGCACCCACCCAGCTGTATAGAAACTCCGTCATGCTAGCTAGCACGCAGTACGAAAATGTCAGCACAACGAAAATAAACTGCACCTAAACTTGGTTTATATCTGACTCCGATAGACTGCAGGTCATAACTTCTTACCTGAAGTTCAGTTCACCTGACACGCGGACCGGCGGCCGCTTCGGGTCTCTCCTCTTGCCTCCCTTTTCCTTCATCCACCTGCTGGCTTCCACCACTTGCTAATGTTATTGAATCTGTGGAAGCTCCGCGATATCCACCACACGAAGTAACGAGTAACGAGCCTATCTAAATCCCAGTAACGAGTAACGCGTTCCTGGTTTTGGCATAATAACTAGTTACCGTGCTCATTACCACAATAATAACGTAGTTACTGTAACGCGTTACTTAATAACGCGTTAGTCCCAACACTGCAAATAAACAGGTGCCAAAGCATTTAAAGATTTAAAAACCAATAAAAGAACTTTAAAATGGATCCTAAATTTGATTGGAAGCCAATGTAGAGAGGCCAAAACTGGAGTGATGCGGTCTAATTTCCTTCTACCAGTTAAAAATTGAGCCGCAGCATTTTGCACTAATTGTAAGCGTGACAAAGTGCCCAGCCCCCATTAAAAGGGAATTACAGTAATCCAGGAGTGAAGTAATAAAAGCATGAATTACAGTTTCTAAGTTACGTTTGGAGAGAAAGGGCTTGATCTTGGATGGACGTCTGAGGTGGTAGAATGCTGATTTTACTGCCCCATTCACGTGGCCATCAAATGTAAGTGCAGAATCGATTTTTACTCCAAGATTTGTGATCGAACTCTTCAAATGAGAGATCAAAACAGCGAAATCAACATCTGGAGGGTCAGAAAATCGATTTGGGCCAAATAAAATCACTTCCGTTTTTCTTTTCTGTTTACATCAGCACAGGATTCACTTCAGCTGATTAGAATGTGGTCACATTGTCCAAGTGTGGACAGGCAGACCTTTAACTAACAAACTGACATGATGCGCCATCTTTTTAATAAATCCAGGAAAGCAGATTCTTCTCCTTTAAACAAAAATATCAAATACATTTATCACCATCATTTAAAAAGCGTATATATGCTTCACACTCCATTAGGCTGATGTATTTGGTCCTTGAAAGTGATCACATTAACTTTCTGCACCCAGCAGAATGCCACAGGTGCCAGTAGTTTTTATGGAGGAACTGGCCTGCAAACATTCAGCAGCTGTGAAAAGAATCTGTGAATCTTCAGAGTAAAAGTGTGTCTCATGTTCTGAAACATGTTGGCTGCAAAGGTGAGGCACAACTTTTACTCTGAGGGCAAATGTTCTGTGTTTATATCTGATGTCACACTATAGCTTTTACTAGCACCTAGCTAATAATTAGGCACATCTCAGCATCTTCCATGCAAACCATGGATAATTGCATTGACCTGCTAGAACCAATGCTATTGCAAGGAAGGTTTTGGTGCAGCACCCTCTTTGTGACCAGTTTCACTCAGCGACTGCCACAGTAGGTAGATGTGCGTTGCAAAGCAGCCTGTAAATGCACAACAGCTGTGCATCAGTTGATCTGTTGGGATTGCAGGTAATGACTTTGAGGTCTGCCTGACCCAGCACTATGCTTGTCATCTGTTTTCTGATCCTCAGTTTGCCGGGCTGCTCATGGGCGCTTCGCTCAGAAGCTGATGAAAGACTTATTTACCAACTACACCAATGCTCTGCGGCCGGTGGAGGACACCGACTACATCATCAATGTCACATTACAGGTCACTCTCTCCCAGATCATTGACATGGTAATCAAACCCTGAATGCCTATCCAGCTCTTTATGCTGTATCTAGTCAGGCAGGTACTGGTGTGACCTTGCCGTTTTCATGGATTTTCACCAGGATGAGCGGAACCAGATCCTGACCACCTACCTGTGGGTCCGCCAGGTATGGATGGATGCCTTTCTCACATGGAAGAAGGAGGACTATGATGGCCTTGACACCATCCGCATACCCAGCAGATACGTTTGGAGACCTGATATTGTTCTGTATAACAGGTAGGTGTATCATCCTGCTGGCTGATCTTCAGGATATTTATTCATATGTTTTCAAACTCCTTCTTTGTTTCTATCATAGGGCAGATGATGAGTTCTCCAGCTCCATGGAGACCAATGTTGTTCTCCGTAACGATGGCCAAGTCATGTGGGACCAGCCAGCCATCACCAAAAGCTCCTGCTCTGTTGATGTGGCCTTCTTCCCCTTCGATGTGCAGCAGTGTGACCTAACCTTTGGCTCCTGGACTCACAACGGAAACCAGATGGATTTGTTCAACGCCCTGGACAGCGCCGACTTGGCCGACTTTGTCCCCAATGTGGAGTGGGAGGTCAGTAATGGTGTGATGTGTTTAGCACATCCTTAATGAATGTTTTGACGAAACCAAATAATTTCTCTAACCAGGTTCTGGGAATGCCAGCCAAGAAAAATGTCATCTTGTATGGCTGCTGCTCAGAGCCATACCCAGACATTACCTTTTCCCTCCACCTGAAGAGGCGGGCCTCCTTCTACATCTTCAACCTCCTCATTCCTTGCATGATGATCTCCTTTCTGGCTCCGCTGGGCTTTTACCTGCCAGCGGATTCAGGTGAAAAGGTTTCTCTGGGTGTCACAGTGCTGCTGGCCCTCACCGTGTTTCAGCTGCTCGTAGCTGAGAGCATGCCACCCTCTGAGAGCGTCCCGCTGATAGGTGAGAACTGCCTCTGACTTTTATTTAAATCTATGTATTTTTAAAAAAACATTTATTATCAATCAGAATTATTTTAATGTTTATATTTATCATCCCTCCTGCAAATGTTACATGGCTTCACTGTATCTGACAAGTTACTAATATTTGAGGGTGCACCTATAGCCTTGGGATACCTCAAACAGACACATTTCAGCCTTAGGGATGTCCCTAGAGTGTATCCTCGGAGTAATCCAAAGAGATTTTCCTGTTATTGCAATGTGTTAGGCAAGCAGAGCTTCACTGCAGGAAGAGTGCAGAGGCTAAGCCTATGTTTGAAGCCACTGAGGTGTTTGATGGGCGGGGTTGACATGATGTCACTAATATGAC
Source organism: Pelmatolapia mariae (assembly GCF_036321145.2). Classification (NCBI taxonomy): domain Eukaryota; kingdom Metazoa; phylum Chordata; class Actinopteri; order Cichliformes; family Cichlidae; genus Pelmatolapia; species Pelmatolapia mariae. The sequence continues at coordinate 2,170,419 of NC_086236.1, read as the reverse complement.
TGAAAACTTGTGGTATGGAGAAACTCCAATAACTCCAGCGTTCATCATCATCATCATCATCGTTTATTTATATAGCACTTTAAAAACACACAAGGCTGACCAAAGTGCTGAACAATAGAAACATAATAGATACCATAAGAATAATAAATACGATAAAATAATAAACATAGCGAAAACAATAAAATATAAGTAAATACAAGTCAGTCAACCACTGAGTCAAAAGCTAGTGAATAAAAATGCGTTTTCAATCTAGATTTAAAAACCAGCACTGATGTCGATCGCCTAATGTGAAGAGGAAGATTATTCCAAAGCTTAGGAGCCACAATAGAGAACGCTCGGTCTCCTCTCAGTTTCAGCCGTGATTTGGGGACTGAGAGCAACAGCTGCTCAGCTGACTGGAGCGAACGAGTGGGGACATAGGGCTTCAGCAAATCAGACATATATGCAGGTGCCAGACCATTTAAAGATTTAAAAACCAATAAAAGAACTTTAAAATGAATCCTAAATTCAATTGGAAGCCAGTGCAGGGAGGCCAGGACCGGAGTAATGTGCTCAAATTTCCTTTTACCAGATAAAAACCGTGCCGCAGCATTCTGTACTAGTTGCAGGCGTGTCAGAGTGCCCAGTCCAACCCCTATTAAAAGGGAGTTACAATAATCCAAGCGTGAGGTTATAAAAGCGTGGATAACAGTCTCCAAGTCACGCCTTGAAAGAAAAGGTTTAACCTTCGACAGACGCCTGAGGTGATAGAATGACGATTTCACCACCCCATTCACGTGGCCATCAAAGGTAAGTGCAGAGTCGATTTTTAACCCAAGATTGGTAATCGAGCTCTTCAGGTGAGGGGTCAGAGCAGCAAGGTCAACATCAGGGATATCAGAGGAACGATTCGGGCCAAACACAACTGCTTCTGTTTTACGTTCATTAAAATTTAAAAAATTTTGAGCCATCCATGACTTAACATCACTAAGGCAATCAAGCAGGGGTCTAATTGGGGAGCTATCAGAATGACTGAAAGGAAAATAGAGCTGGCAATCATCAGCATATAGATGAAATGAAACATTGTGTTTACGAAAGATCGCACCCAGTGGCAGGAGATACAATGAAAACAGTAATGGCCCAAGAATAGATCCCTGTGGTACACCCCATGACAGAGGGGCCACAGAGGACGATGACGAGCCCAACTTAACACAGAAGCTCCTGTTTGAGAGATATGATTTTATCCACAGGAGTGCCAAGCCAGAAATGCCCACACAATGCTGTAATCGAGAGATCAGCAGGTCGTGATCCACTGTGTCAAATGCAGCAGTCATATCTAGTAGTATAAGCACTACGTGTTTACCACAGTCTGTCGCTACCAGAATATCATTCATAACCTTTATGAGAGCTGTCTCTGTGCTATAAAACGGCCTAAAGCCGGACTGAAAAACTTCAAGCATTTGAAAGTTGTTTAGATAATCCATCAGCTGAGTGTGAACAACCTTTTCCGTTGTTTAGATTAAGCATTTATTGCTCATCATTGAATGAACTTGCCGTTCCTTAATATCCAAAATAAATCCCAGCAGTCAAAACTGTTTGGTCCCTTCAACCAATTAAACCTGACCCTAATTAAATGTTCCTACCTTAAATACAATCATTTACAAACTCAAAAAGTGAAAACTAGTCCCACAGATAAGATAATACACAAAACATGAAAATGGCTCCTACAATGAGGTTCAGGTTAAAGGGAAGACTAAATGGGATTTAGGAGTCACCAAAGAGTCAATCAAAAGGAAACGGAAAATCACTCTGAGGCCTACGAATGGTTACTGGACATCTCTCTGAGGGATGAGATTAAGAACAAAGCTCTAGCTGACCGTCGTGCTGATCTCTGTCTAAAATCGAAGCTGGAGAAGGTGGAGCTGTTTTTAGATTACGTGAAAGGTGTAGTTACCTTCTTTGATCCTGATGCTGCAGTTCTTCCTTTACAGACGGCTTTTTCAACCCTTGTAGCAATGATTGTAGTAAAAACTTTGACCCCCTTATCATCTGCTCTTTCAACAAGGGCGAGTTAGAGTCAGCATGTGCCTCTACAAGAAGACAATATCTACATAATCTACAACATCACCTAACAAATTAATAACCAACAGTTCTGATAATCCTGGATATTTCATTTAAGATTGAATTTATGCCTCTTAAATTTCCAGCTTTTCTCTTTTCATCTGTGTACCTTTCATGACTGCATTATATCTGAAACATGATATTCAGTGCACCTATACATCATCATCATCATGGTTAATTATTCCTGAGAAACCTTCTGCATCTGCCCTCTGGTGGATTATCTGTGCACTGCAGGCGATGACATGCAGGAACCAAAGACAACGCATAAAAGACAAATGTTTCCACAATGACATCATCTCAGCATTAGTGTCTTTGCTTCAGTCATATTAAGTTTTCAGGGGTAGAAGAACCATATTTAAATTTAGTGCTGGAGTAGAGTTATTAGGTAATTTGATCCAGCATGGTTAGGAAGTTATTAGTGACTATTACAGCTATTAGAAACCAAATTAAAAAACACTAAAACTGACAGTAAAGCACAAGCTTCTTAGACAAACACTGACAAAGTGCTTTTTTTCTTCACGAGGCTGGAAACATCTTTATTTCTGCACCATTTTAAATAACTTTACATCAGAGACATAAGAGAGAGGCACTGCACTCAGATAGTTATGATCCATGTTTTGATGTCCCCTGAAACTAAAAGTGTTTTAGATCATGTTTTAATATAACTGCTCAGGTAAGTGGCATGTTTCAAAATAGCTGCAACGCTCCAAAACTTACTTATGCCAGAAAAGGAAAATGATTCAGTTACAGATGCCGTTAAATTGTTACTAATACTTTAATATATATTTGCTGTATTGAAAAAACTTCATTTATAGCAATTCGTGATTAAGTTTGCATTATTAGAATGCTACAATACAAACCCCAAAAGTAAACAGATTAAGAAATAATAATAAAAAAATCCCTGACACGTTTCTGTGAGGTTGTCTTCAGCTGCTTAGTTTTAGTGTTAGCTCTGTGATGGACTGGATATGTGTCAGGGTTTATCCCACATTTCACACACTGTCAGCTGGGATAGGATCCAGCCACCTACAGCCTTACTATGGAAACAAGATGTAATGTTTCTGTGCGCCTGGCTCCTCCTTCCCTTACAGCATACAAATCTCAGATCAAATGAGATCACCACTGAATGAAAAATAAATATAATTGGATGGGGTGAATGTGCCGAGATGGTTTTAAAGCCGTCTTCTTGTTTGTAACAAAAGCAGACACGTAGTGAAGACTGTGGTCCACAGCTTTAAACCCAGGACTGTAATGGGCTGTAGGCCAAAATCCAACAACCACAGCTCAGGAATCAATAATCTTGCAGCCTTCAGAGCAGCAGATTAGCTCTTGAACATCAGTGAGGCCATCAACAGAGGGTCATTAAATCCTCACATTTCAGCTGAGTGCTCTCGATTAAGAAACATAGATTTCTTTACCTTTGGATAAAGAAGTACCAAGAGTGCAGCTGTAAAGCAGTGCACTATACTACACTACACAACACTATTGAACTCTCAGGCCTCTTTTGTATTAAATCTATTAGCAGAAAATACTGGCGATTGCCAAACAACACCTGATACTGACCAGCTTATAAAGTCTAATTTACACTATTGTGTTCATTGATTGTTTACAGTCAGATATTATCTTCACTGACTTCAGGAATCTTTTGTAGATGCCTTTAAAGTTATGCAATTTGGATAAAAGTAGCACATCTCAGTGATTGCTGGGGCACAGCTGTTGTCGATGGATTTGAGGACCTTTTAAAACCTCCAGCTTGCAGCTCTCACTGAGTGACTGAGCCTTGGCATCAATGACAAGAGGACCACTGACAAAGATGATTCAGATACAGACCCAATCAAAATGATAGGTGGAGCTTGGATGGAGGTGGGTTGCAAAGCAGCTTGGATCTTACACTAACTGTGATTTTCAGCTTTCAATTTTCAGAGACTTCAATGCAGCAATGCAGCACCTACCCATGTGCCGCTGCAGGAAATAAAGAAGTATAAGAGGAATGTTTGCTCGTCTGCCGCTGTCTGTGGTCACACCCACTTTAGACTTCACAGGGTTAAACAGAGTGTGCTATATTCACCAGCTGTATGCTTTTACTGCAACTAAGACTAAAACTTGATTTGGAATATAGAGAGGCCGAATAAGGGTCACCAACCTCTACCTGATTTTTCGGTGTCTCTTTTCTATAGGAAAGTACTACATTGCCACCATGACCATGGTCACTGCATCAACAGCTCTCACCATCTTCATCATGAACATCCACCACTGTGGCGGGGAGGCTCGTCCCGTGCCTGAATGGGCCGAGCGCTTCATCCTCAAGTACCTCGCCCGCATCTGCTTCGTGTACGAGGTGGGTGAGAACTGCCTCGGTGGCACCAGGAAAGAACCTTTATCACAGGAGGGGTCTGACAGCCCATCAGCCAATGGCGGCAGCACCAAAGGAGCAAATTGGGATGTCAATGGGAAGGCGTGGGGAGGAAAGGTGGAGGTGGAGCCTCTGAAGGTGGAGCAGGAAGTAACCAACCAGACAGACTGGAAAGAGGATCTGTTTGTGACCATTGACCACTCACAGGAGAAAGGAGCTGCTGGAGTGCGAGGGGAGAAATCAAACTGTGGTGAGAACGAAGAGGAAAAGAAAGGTGTAGGTGTTGAGGGAGGAGGTGGAGCTGGGGGGAACAGGAAGGAGATCTTGGTGAGGTGTTTATGCCAACACCAGGAACTGGGCAAGAATGTTGAGTACATTGCCAACTCCTACCAGGACCAGCGAGCAGCACAGCTGCGCATCGGCGAGTGGAGGAAGGTCGCCAAGGTCATGGATCGCTTCTTCATGTGGCTCTTCTTCATCATGGTCTTCTTCATGAGCATCCTCATCCTGGGAAAGGCTGTCTGATGAAGCTCAGCCTAAGATTTCACGAGATGATAAAATTATTTGTTTAACAGTTAAATCTTTTTTTCTTCCTTTTTTACTGACACATGTAAACAGCTTAAAAATAACTGAATGATGGTTTTAAGGGTCAGTTTACTCTTTTGTGAGCTGGTACCTGGTAGCTTTCCTCAAAAACATTTCCACCAGAATTTAAAATGCTTATCTTTGGATTTGAAAGAGACTCTGAAGGCTGATGAAAGTAAAATGATTGGGAAAAAATAGTTTCTAATTATTTACAAAGATCCTAACAAATGCTGGAGAAGCTAGGCACGTCTCTGTTGGACACAGCATGAAGGGAGAATCAAGGGTGGGTTGCAAAGTGGTTTGCATGATGCAGCAACTGTGGACAGCCTAAATGAAATTTACCAGTTAGATGGGTGTCTGCAGAGCCATTAGTTGAGAAGGATGAATGAAATGAAATAAGTAGAGATGTAAGCGTTAATCTCAGCGTTAAAATGACGTTAACGCCATAACCGCATTAACGCGGCAAGTCTCGGTTAGCAAATTATCACGGATCGCGTACGTGGGGCTGGATGGCGCTAACGCATTAACGAGCTAACCACGCTAACGTGTTGACGCGGTCCAGCCCCACGCACGGGGCGATCCGTGATAATTTGCTAACGGAGATTTGCTGCGTTAATGCAGTTATGGCGTTAACGTCATTTTAATGAGATTAACGCTGACAAGACTAGAAATAAGTGATCTGCTGTTTTTTTAAATTTAAGTTGTATCATGCTCATATCTTCAGATCACAGATGTTTTAAGCTTGTGACTGTTTGCATTTGCATTCCAGCACTGAATTGGTCACTCTAGATTTCAGCATTCAGGCATTTATGAATCCTTTTATCATGCCTTAATACTTTTATTGAGCTATCTGACTCTCAGAACAGCATCTCCACTACCTTTGTTCCTGAGGGTAAGTTGGTATCGGTGCTTTGATGCAGCTGATCTCGACTTTGTAGCCTTAATGAAGTAATAATAGGTTCAATTTGATGTCCTTTCTAGTCCCACATTATTCATATTTAACACACTTTTATCTGCATCAATTCTGTCTGGCAAATACGGACTTTTTATACTCTAAACATGGTAATGCTGCTTCTGTGATTACGATCTGAACTACAAACTGTTTTCTTGCAAATAATCATAATCTGGAAACAAAAAGAAAAAAAGGGAAATCCCAGAAGAGCCAAACCTGGTTTTTCCCTCCAAAAATGCTTTCTGGTACATTTTGCTACTGAAAACAACAAACCCGCAAACAAACTTTAAATGGTTGATAAAACATTTTCAGGCTCGATCTTAAATGGAAAAAAGTTGTCAAACAAACTAACATTCACTCACAAGTTGTGGTCATTTAAGTTTCTAAGAAAGCTCAAATAAACCGTAGAATCAGGAGAAAAAAACCCTGCAATTATATGTAGGTCACTTTATTTTAAATCCAAACACACTTCACACTTTTACCTTTTTTCAAAGTCAAAACCACTGACACAGAAAATCACTTCCCAATATTTGCAGTGATCAAAAGCTAAAACCAGCTCTGCACAAAGCCTCATATCAGAGTTTGAAAGCCTTACTTCACACGTCTGGATGTTTTTTTATTGACGCTGTTTGCAAAAATATCGGTTTGATCACATCAGACAGATTCTTTGTTCAGCATTTTGTCTTTTACTACAGCATGTTAAATAAAAAGAGTAAAGTCTCATATCATCGTTGTTTTAATCACGTGGGTTTGTGGAATTTACGGTGCACAAAAGTTTACAAAAACTGAGCAAAACATTTGAGAGCAGACAAACAGAAACATCAGAGAGGACGAATTCATGATGCTAGCAAGCTAGCTCAGATGGGAATGACTGCTTGTCCCAAATGTGCCTCACATCTGCAGTTTTCTTTGGCTATCTGGACAGTTAGCCGACTGTATCCACAGACTCTACTGGTGCAGCTTTGTAGACACAGATCCTGCTAATTAGTTAATAACAGATGAGTAAAGCCCTAAAATTCCACTCACCAAACTGGAGCTCGGGTATGTTAGATGATCTGTTAGTACATTTAACTGCACAGCAGTCATATTAGTGGTTAAATAAATACTCCAACAGAACAAACACGGTCCAGAGGTCCATTTCAGGGACTCCAATCAGCTGTGGTGAACTAGAACAGCCGAGGTGAATCACAGCTGTCAGTCAAAGACACCAAAGGCCTTAAACTGTTGCATTAAAGATAAGTCACATCCAGCACAGTTATCATGAGGATGCAAAACAGCTGCAGGGATAGAGTGGATATCAGAGGAACTGCAGTTCTGGCTTCATCTTTCTGTTTTGCAGGTGTAACCTTGGCTCACATACAGTCTGCAGTAAACTGTCTCATGTGTGTTTCCCTTACAATGTTTGCCAGGTTGTTTTTTTGTTCTGGTTTGGTGACTTTTTGTAATCTAATGCATGTGAGAGTGATTCAGCACGTCTGCACAATGAAACACTGAGTGTTACAATCCTGAGTGTGTGATGATCCTAACCTCACAGAGGCACAGAGTTTATCGAAGGTTCACTTCAAGAAAACAGAATTTTCAGGTTTTTTTGTTTGGCTTCTATAAATGCAGCTTCAGGGTTTGTTTATGTTACCAGGATGGAGTAAAAAATGCATCAACTTTTGTTTGTTTTTAAAAAAGAAGCTGTTTTTTAGACTGATAGAGCATTAACATGTCTCTGTGAACTAGTTTGTCCTCTGAAGGCCAGAGACAGGCTTTTGTTTTATTATGAAAGGAATAAAAAGGCAAATTTATGAGACTAAATATTTAAGACTAAAGGTAAAAAATAAATTCACTGTAATTTTATATGCATGAAACCAAGAAAAATGTTACTCTGCTTATTTCTTTGCAGTGTTTGAAAAATCCACAGTGTCAGCACAACAACTGTTAAATTTATCAGCCTCATGTTTTGGGTTTGTGAGCTGTTATGTTCACACGGGACACTCTGTTAATGCGGTGAAAGTTCTTATTAAAACGGTTTTGTTCACAGAGGTTTGTTGGGACTTTTCTGATATGATGTGTGTGTGGTATTGTGGGTCTGTGGGGTTTGTTCTCCATGTGTGTGTGGGTACTTTCTGATTCTAGATCGCCCAGAGGTGTGAAGGTGAGTGAATGGTTGTCTGTCTCTCTTTGGCCCTGGCTGGCGAGGTTTCCAGGGTGTAACCCACCTCTCGCTGTATGGTTGCTGGGACGGGGATAGACTACGGCCCCCGCTGGACCCTGAACTGGAAAAGGCAAAAGAGCTTTTACTTTAGAGTATATTTTAAGGAGCCTAACAAACACTTATTATTGTTTTAACCAGAAGAAACATGAGATTGGTTTGAGAGGAGGTGAGTAGAAGGACGTGTCAGGTTTACTTTTATTTCTTGATATTGCAGTTTGGCTTCTCTGCAGAAGAGGGCAGTGCAGCTGCATCTTTGGACGGTTTCTCTACATAGATCAGCCGGCACTCAGAAAGGTCATGTCAGTCTTGAGATGGGAGGAGCAAAGAAAGCACAAAATTACACAAGCTAAACCCAAGGACAGCAGGTGATTTTAAATATATGTTTCTTTAAAACTTGTGGATAATTTTCATGTATAAAAACATTGTATGATCCCACACTGTCCTAACGGTCTGAAGTCTGACACATTTAACTTATCTAAACATTGTTTGATAGATGCTGCAGGTTTTGATGCAGCATCATCAGACTGAACAATAAACCTCTGGGAAATGTTTGATCCTGTAGTTATAAAAATACACGTCAGCTTTCTTCTGCTTTCCCTTTAAAATGGAAACTGTGAGAGAAGACGGTACAAAACCAGCACATTGCTTTATTATTAAAGTGCACGACACAAATTGTTCTGCAAATATGTCAACTTACAAAGATGCACAAAATTAAACAAACAGCGAATCCAATGAATGGATTGTCAATGGCTGGGTACTCTCTCTTTAAAAGAGCCAAGAGCCTTCCTTTCCACTTCCTCCATGTAAAGGTTGGCTACAATAGGTGACACGGGGGAGCCCATGGCACAGCCATGTTTTTGTCTGTAGAAGCCTTCGTTGTATTTGAAATATGTAGTGGTGAGGCAGAGGTCTAATAGTGTGCAGATCTGATCGGGTGTGAAGTTGGTCCTGTCTTCCAAGGAGCTGTCTTCTTGTAGTCGTTTTCTGACAGTCTCCACTGCCTCCGTGGTGGGTATGCAAGTGAAGAGAGAGACTACATCAGAGGACACCATGGTTTCATCTGGATCCAGGGTAAGTTTCTGGACCTTGTCGGTGAAGTCGGTGGAGTTCTTGATGTGGTGTGGGGTGTTCCCCACGAGAGGTGCAAGGATGGTAGCAAGGTGTTTGGAAATGTTATAAGTGGCTGAGTTTATGCTACTGACTATGGGTCTGAGTGGGACCCCTTCTTTGTGGATCTTAGGAAGTCCGTAAATGCAGGGTATGGCATCCCCTGGATAAAGGCGGTGATATGTAATGCGGTCAGTGATTTTGTCCTTTTCAAGGTCTTGAAGGCAAGCTATAACTTTCTTTTTGTAGCTGCTTGTGGGGTCTCACTTTAAGGCTTTGTAGGTATTGTTGTCACTGAGGAGAGTAGTGATCTTTGTGTGGTAATCTGTTGTGTTTAGGACCACGGTGCACCTTCCCTTATCAGCTGGTAATATAGTGATGTTGTGGTCTTTGCTCAGGGAAGCGACGGCCTTCTTTTCTTGTATTGTGAGGTTGGACGGAGGGACTTTGGCACTGGAGAGGGTGGCTGAGACTTTCATCCTGATTTGCTCTGCTTCCGTCTGTGATAATTTATTAATCTGTATGGCGGTTTCTGTGGCTGTGATGAGGTCCACTATGGGCAACTGTTGCGGGGAAATGGCAAAATTGAGTCCTTTGGCTAATACGTTCTTTTCAGGTTCAGTGAGATTCCGGTCTGAAAAGTTCTTCACCCATTTTTCCTGACTGTCTTCAGGTGTGTGTTCTTCTCTGAGTTGTGTAGGTTCAGACAGAGGAGTGAGTGAGGAGTGAGCTTGGAAAGAACGCTTTTCTTTCCAAGCTCCTTAGACTACGAACCTTCACAGACAATCGATGGATGAATGATCTACGGTTACTTCCTGCTGTCCTAAGATTACCAAAGGTCAGCTTAAGCCTGTGAGCCACACTTTGAAAACTCTGCTGATCGCCTACTAAAGTCCCTCTCATTACTCTTTATTACTTTTATGCTCTCATTATAACCTTAACAAGCTTTTAATTTCCTAAACAACAAATTTTCTGAAACTGTGCGATTCTCTGTGCTTCTTTTGGGTGCCCCTTTCTTGTGGTTCCGTTCGGTCTGGTGCTTCCTGGATTCTTGCCAACCCCTTCGTGGGCCAGCCCATATCAGCAGCAGTTAAGATATGCCCTGGTGAACGGCTTTCACCCACCCATTGCTGGTTTCATTAGGAAACAAAATGTTGATCATAACTCTGTCGAATGCATGAACTGGACCCGCCATGTACAGGAAGTAATATTCTTTAGATAACCCTGATCAACAGCAGCCTGTGCTCCAGACCATAGATTTATCTGAGGTGGATAAATTTATGATGTTGCCTGGGAAATGATCTAACTAATCTTTTTCTGTTCTTAATGTCCTAGTTCTGATGAGTTGACTCATGGGAGTGTCCATGTGTCAAAAGGAGGGTCCAGAATTAACATGAAACAATGTTTTCTATGTTTTCTATTATTTTTGCGGTGATTTCTGGGATTAACAGTTTATTTACAGGTATTAAACCTATATAAGTGGTGCATCCATGTTCAGATAAGGTTTTGATGGCCTATAAGTGAAGTTCACTGAACTGAAAGGAAAATGTGGTTTGATGATGGTTGACATGTTTTCCAAATAGAAGTGTTTCCTTCTAGTAAGGAGATACAGGTGCAGCAGCCAGAGTATTGCTGGAAGAAATCATCCCAAAGGTTGGAATCTCCTGAGAAATCTTCAGAGACCCAGTGAGAAACAAGAACCATTCCAGGCATAGCTGACAGCCCAGGCAGTGGTTGAGGTCAAAGGTCGTGCGGTTTGGGGCCCTACTAGTCATCATGAGAAGATTCCAGAACCACAGCAATAACCATAAAGCTGCGTTGGACTGAGAGCTGTGCCACGGGGCTTTCCAGAGGTCATCAAGAAGAGATTGTGGACAACAGACAGCCATCTGAAGGATGATGAGATCATGCCAAGCTCCAATCGACAGCGCAGAGGGAGTTCAAGGATGGCATCATGATTCTGTGAAAAGCACAGAAACTAGAAGCTATGGTGGTGACAGCAGCAATTTCCTATGAACATCACCTAATACTGTATCACTGTGCTAGGCATACTTTCACACTCTGGAGAGGGGCTTTTGTTTACATTTGCATCATGTACGCTTCTTCAAGCTGGCTGAAGTTTTGAGCCATGGGCGTGGACATGACTATACCTGCTTCATGCCCTGGGGGAACGGGCTATGGCTCCCCACACCCTCTCGCAGATCGTTACATGAAGGAACCTTTTGAATTTAAGCATGCTCATGCTCACAGGTGTACACACGGGTGCTCACAGACACAAACTACACTTTTCTTGGCTGCTACCTCAAAGCACATTGTGCACTGTCGATCTTACGTGCTCCACAATAGTATTCAATATTTGGTATTTACTGTTATATACACATAGATTATCACAATTATGTTGTTTACTATATTGCTCTCTTTTTTTGCTCAACAGGTGATCCACGGAGCGATCGTGGCTGAAGAGTTGGCAGTTTATCTTGTAATCGGAAGGTTGCCAGTTCGAGCCCCGGCTTCGACAGTCTTGTTCGTTGTGTCCTTGGGCAAGACACTTCACCCGTTGCCTACTGGTGCTGGTCAGAGCGCCTGGTGACGCCAGTGTCCGGCAGCCTCGCCTCTGTCAGTGCGCCCCAGGGCAGCTTTGGCTACAATATAGCTGCCATCACCAGTGTGTGAATGGGTGGATGACTGAATGTAGTGTAAAGTGCTTTGGGATCCATAGGGACTAAGTAAAGCTATACAAATACAGGCCATTTACCATCCAGGTGATTGATATGTATATGTATTTTTTGCCCCCCAACACTTTTTTTTTGTGTGCCCTTTATCACCGTTCCTCTTCCCCGCTGTTTTTCTCTCCCTTTCCTTTCCCCCAGTCATGTCTATCCCGTATGTAACAACTGAAAATAAAATAAACAATAAAAACAAAGGTCAATCAAACGGACCAATACGGCAAGGCCGGGATGGTTCACTTGGTATAGTAAATCCATTGGGCATCTTTCTTGGCCTTCAGACAATAATTCTGATGGCAAAAGAACCAAACAGGACAGACGGGAAAAAAAAACAAAAAACCTGTTCATGTTGAGTCTGAGTCTGCAGAGGGTCCCAGTGCTGTGGGAGACATCATGCCTCGCCCCAGTACCAAATAAGCCACATCCCAATGGCCCCCAGGATTACAGACCTGTGGCACTGACCTCTGTAAGAATAGATTATTATAGTATTAGGGATTTAGTTGTATTTACTGTCACGGGCTGCGATGGCAGACCGTGGAGTGGCAGTGAAAGTAGGGCCCAAACGCGAGACTCTTAGTGAAGGACAGTGGATTTATTTACAGGAGGTGAAAAACACACAACTATATACAAAATCCCAGCACTGTGGTCCCGTGGTGATTCACCCTGAATCCCACACAGTGCAGATGTCCGTGAAAAGTGAAAGGTGGCGACTCCAAAAAACTCCAATTCCCACACCGTGACTCAGAAGCACACTCCGCTCCAGATTCCTGGTAACACAAAAAACAGAAGGTTAGCAGGAGATCTATTTCCTCGGAGGTTACGCAAAAGCTCACGGCAGTACTGACGAGTTCTGACTCAAGGATCCAGCGTCGGCCTCAGCTCAGCTGCAGTCTTAAATGCCGTTCCCTTGACGAGCGTAATCTGCTGCAGCTGGCAGAGGACGACGAGCGGCAGGTGTGGCTGTCTCTGGAGCAGAAACACTTCCGGGTTCGCAGTCTCCTCAGCGAACCCACACCTCCGGAAGCTCCCAGGGAGACACATGGAGAAACGGAGAGCAAACCAAAACACCACACGAAAAACATAAACATACACTGAAAATACATGAGCCCTGGGTCCCTAGACCCAGGCCATGACAGTACCCCCCCTCTAAGGGTCGGCTCCCGACGACCCAAAAGAAACCAAACACAAAACAAAACCCACAGTACAACCAACCCCGGGCGGGTGGTGGGGGGTCCAGGACGCAGGGCCCCAAAACCACTCCGTCAACACTAGACAACAAAAAAAGAAAAAAACCCAGTTCAATAGTCCAACCACTGCCATGGTGGCAGCAACAGTTCTGGCGGCCGACCCAGTGGGCCGCAAAACAGGCAAAACCCGCTATGGGTCAGGCAGTGGTGGGAAAACAGTTCTGGCGGCCTACCTCCAACCCTGTGATGGAAGCAGAACGCTTCAGGCGGCCTGCCACGGGTGCCATGGCGGCGGTGCTGCAGCTCCGGCGGGCGGCCACGGGTCCGGTGGCGTTGCAGCTCCCGCCCCAGCACAACCCACGATTCCCGATGTAGCGGCCAGGCTGCAGGACGTGGCGGCCGGGCTGCAGGACGTGGCGGCCGGGCTGCAGGACGTGGCGGCCGGGCTGCAGGACGTGGCGGCCGGGCTGCAGGACGTGGCGGCCGGGCTGCAGGACGTGGCGGCCCCTCCGGCACGCCGACCTCCAGCTCTGGCTCTGGCTCAGCGGATCCCTCCGGACCTCCAAGCTCCTCCGGTGGCAGCGCGGGCTCACCAGGCTCGCTGAGCTCCTCTGCTGGCAACGCCGGTCCCTCCGGCTCGTTGAGGTTCTCCAGCAGCGGTGCGGGTTCCACAGTGGGTGGCTCGCTGAGCTGCTCCGGCTTGCTGAGCTCCTCCGGCATTAGCTCGCTGGGCTCCGCAGCTGGCGGTGCGGGCTCCTCCGGCTCGCTGGGCTCCGCAGCTGGCGGTGCGGGCTCCTCCGGCTCGCTGAGCTCCACCGGCTGCGGCGCAGCCACAGGTGGCCGATCCGGAGGTGAAGATGGCGAGGCGGTAGCTGCAGGTGGTGAAGATGACGGTCGAGCAGGTGATGTGGATGGTGATGATGGTGTGGCAGCTACTCGTGGTGGACTGGACAGCGATGTAGAAACAACAGGCGGGTGAAATAATGGCAGGGTAGTTCCAGCAGGCACATCAGCCTCCAACTGAGGGTGAAGACGAGAGGCCGACCGGACCGAAGACTGAGCCACCAGCTGGGCGGCTGGCTGTGCTACGGCTACAGGCTGGGCGGCTGGCTGTGCTACGGCTACAGGCTGGGCGGCTGGCTGTGCTACGGCTACAGGCTGGGCGGCTGGCTGTGCTACGAGGTTAGCTTTCACACAGTCCAGTGAATAAACAGATGAGGTGAGTGGAGATGAATTGTCCATATGACTCACCACAGCCGGCTGTTGGAAAGTTTTAGAGTCTGGCTGCGGTGAGGTGCGCCGGCGGCGCAAGCGTCGCTTCTTTAACGATGCCGGGGCCAGCGTATCAGGCTGAGGTTCCACCAGCCGGCCGGACAGGAGAGCAGCTGTGTGGTTTTGAGCTGCCGGTCCTTGGTCTGCTGACTCAGCACATGCCGCGGAGGTGAGTGGAGATGTGGTGAGGTGCAGAGGGCGTGTGAAACGTTTCCCCCGCAATGGAGGGTCCAACAAGTGAGCTGCAAGCGACGGTGGGGAGGCTATCTGCTTATAAAAAAAGAAATAGGCAGCAAGGGCTCCCAGGGAGGTCGCCACATCCTCCTTGCCTGGACAGCCCAAACCAAACAGCTCAAAGCAGGAACTTGCCCTCAGCGTGGTTATAATTGAAACTAGTCTCTTAATGTACAAAAAGCTCACAGATAAGGTGGTTGATGAAAGGAAGGAATCAAAAAATACGACCTGCAAGTGTCTCTGATGAGGATCTGCCCTCTGGAGAATGCTCCGACAGTAACTCCAGAGCTGGGCAAGCAACTCCTTCTGTGAGACGGTCCCTGTGTCCGCTGGGCCCATAATGGCTGGATCCTTCTGTCACGGGCTGCGATGGCAGACCGTGGAGTGGCAGTGAAAGTAGGGCCCAAACGCGAGACTCTTAGTGAAGGACAGTGGATTTATTTACAGGAGGTGAAAAACACACAACTATATACAAAATCCCAGCACTGTGGTCCCGTGGTGATTCACCCTGAATCCCACACAGTGCAGATGTCCGTGAAAAGTGAAAGGTGGCGACTCCAAAAAACTCCAATTCCCACACCGTGACTCAGAAGCACACTCCGCTCCAGATTCCTGGTAACACAAAAAACAGAAGGTTAGCAGGAGATCTATTTCCTCGGAGGTTATGCAAAAGCTCACGGCAGTACTGACAAGTTCTGACTCAAGGATCCAGCGTCGGCCTCAGCTCAGCTGCAGTCTTAAATGCCGTTCCCTTGACGAGCGTAATCTGCTGCAGCTGGCAGAGGACGACGAGCGGCAGGTGTGGCTGTCTCTGGAGCAGAAACACTTCCGGGTTCGCAGTCTCCTCAGCGAACCCACACCTCCGGAAGCTCCCAGGGAGACACGTGGGCCGTTTATCAATGCCCAAGTACGCGAGTACGTACTCGCGTGCTCGGTGAGTACGTACTCGCCGAGAACGCACGGGAGTACGTACCCGCCAAGAACGCGAGCACGGACTCGTGGGCCGTCTCTCAATTCTCAAGTACGCGAGCACGGACTCGTGATTTGTACCAGCGTACGTGATGATGTCACAGGTCCGGAGTTTTTACTGCCGTCCCCTCCTAATTTAACTGTGAGTAACATGTTATGAAGCTTAACTTTAATCACAGCCAAACCGGTTTACTCAGGAACAAATAAAACACTGAAATAAACCAAACATTAACATTTAGAAGTGATCTAAGTGACTTATATATCATTTTTAACCTCAGTAGTGAAACCTCTATTAATAAAAATAGTGTACATGTACATACGTGTACATACCTTAATAAAAACAAGCAGGTGAGATGTTAGAACGCTTTTATTTCTATTCTAGTGGACACTCAATACTATAGACAGCTGCTGGAGTTTCTTTAACCTGAGTAGTGAGAAGACCGCGAGCGGGCGGGGAGGGGAGGGGGGGGGGACGATGTGCCGGGAGTCCGCTGTTGAGTTTTGGACGAAATGCATTCTGGGATATATAGCTGTACCAAGTCTACACCGATGCATGCTCGATAAAACGGGCGGATCGAGAACACATCCGGGACTTTTTCGCGTTCTCGGCTTGATGCGTACTTCGAATTGGAACAGTACTTGGTCTCCGACTGATGACGTATCACGAGTACACGAGAACGCAAGTACGCACAAGTACGCATATTGATAAACGCCCATGGAGAAACGGAGAGCAAACCAAAACACCACACGAAAAACATAAACATACACTGAAAATACATGAGCCCTGGGTCCCTAGACCCAGGCCATGACATTTACGATAGCAAAGCATTATCAACCCAATTGCCCTCGGGATGAATAAAGTATTATCTATCTATCTATCTATCTATCTATCTATCTATCTATCTATCTATCTATCTATCTATCTCTCACTCACTCACTCACTCACTCACTCACTCACTCACTCACTCACTCAAGTAGGCCATAGGTCAAGCTGCTAAACACTCACACATAGAGCACACACACAGAATTGGGAGAATAAGTCAGAGGTGTAGGTGAGAAGCAGAGGCAACAGAAAGGAGAACACAGTGTGCGAAGAAATGGGCAGCAAGGACACGAGATAGGGAGACAGCAGATAGAGAGGCATTAGCAGGCTCCTAGTTTTGAGAGACAAAGGTTGTTGACTTCTGTGTCAATGTGTGCTGTTGGGACCACCCCAGCAGATTTTGATGATCGATGCTGAACTGTGAAAATCCCCATGTACATGTAATAAAATTAGTTGATTGTTTATTCTGAGAAAAAAAAAAACAGGAATTAATTATTACACAGTTTTATGATGCATTATACTGCTGATTTATAAGAAATGCTGTTTGCAGAGAATCATGGCCTTATTTGTCTGATTAGAAAGAACTGCACAGGAAGCCAAGGTCAAAACTTAGGCTCACCGAGAGAGAGAAAGAATGTGAATGCTTAGTTTGGAGGGGAGCCGAAGCTAAAAGAATGTGAGAAATGGTCAGGCACTTTGAGATTTGCTGGACACCCTCCAGTGCATATCTCCTGTCCGGACGTTTTGTAATGCTCAAAGTGTTGTATGGAATAAAGAGAATTGTATTGATTAAAGAGATTGTTGATTGAGCATTAAAACACTGAGTGTTGTTCTTCCTTCAGCCCAAAGATCAAAGAATTGGGATATTTAACACCTCCCACATCATGAAGACCCTCGAAAGACTCATCCTGGACCTGCCCCGACCCATAGTCAGACCACATCAGGATCCCCTTCAGTTTGCTTACCAGCCCCGTCTCGGAGCTGAGGACACCATCATCTACCTGCTCAATCGTGTCTACACCCATCTGGACCAGCCGGCGAGCACTGTGAGGGTCATGTTTTTTGACTTTTCCAGTGCTTTCAACACCATCAGGCTGACCCTCCTGGGTGATAAGTTAACAGCGATGCAGGTGGATGCTTCTCTGGTGTCCTGGATTGTTGATTACCTGACAGGAAGACCACAATATGTACGTCTCCCACAGTGTGTGTCTGACAAGGTAATCAGCAACACAGGGGCACCACAAGGGACTGTCCTCTCCATCTTCCTCAACACCCTCTACACCACAGACTTCAGCCACTGCACAGAGACCTGCCATCTTCAGAGGTTTCCTGATGACTCTGCGGTGGTTGGATGCATCAGCAGGGGTGATGAGACAGAGTACCGGGATGAGTTTGACTCCTTTGCCACGTGGTTCAAGCAGAATTACCTAGAGCTCAATGTGGCAAAGACCAAGGAATTGATTGTGGATTTTAGAAAGACCAGGAAACCCTTGACTCCTGTTTCAATTCAGGGGGTCAATGTGGACATTGTGGATGACTATAAATACCTTGGAGTACACATAAACAATAAACTGGACTGGGTCAAAAACACCACAGCATTTTACAGGAAGGGCCAGAATCGCCTCTATTTTCTGAGGCAACTGATGTCCTTCAACATCTGTTGGACAATGCTCAGGATTTTCTATGAGTCTGTTGTGGCCATTGCAATCTTCTATGCTGTTGCATGCTGGGGGAGCAGGCTGAGGGTTGCTGATGCCAACAGACTAAATAAACTGATCTGCAAGGCCAGTAATGTTGTTAGGATGGAGCTGGACTCTCTTAATGTGGTGTCAGAGAGGCAAATGTTGTCCAAGACAAAGACAGTGCTGGATAATACCTCCCACCCACTCCATGACATGCTGGCTTGTCACAGGAGCACGCTCAGTGAGAGACTGAGAGTACCAAAAAACACCACTGAACGACACAGGAAATCATTCCACCCCTGGCCATCTCCCTGTACAACTCATCCATCTAATACACTGTAATCACTGCAATCGTTAAAGTATATGGACACGCTCTTTCTTACTCGGTAATGTTGCTGTCAATCCTTGATATTTATTATTGAGTGATTTGTATATATTGTGCTATTCCTTATATCTTAACATATTGTATTGCTAAAAGTCTATTCTGTTTTTGTTTTTCTTAATGTTACTGTACTGGAGCAACCATAACCCACATAATTTCAGTAGAAACACACACAGTTTCAGCACACCTGGAATTAAATGTATATCACTGAAATCTACACACTTCACAAATGTTAAGATTCACTTTTACAGTCACACAAGGCTGCTTTGGTTTTTGTATTTTTTCCATTGTGTAAATTCTTTGTCACTATAGTTCCTGTAGTGGTGTGTAAACATGGTGGTCATCGTTGTCCTCATCAATGGACTGAAGCGTGTTGAGGTGCTTGAGAGGTGATGACTGTTCATGGAGCTGGATGGGATTTTCTTTCCCAGAAAATGGACAGCTGAGTGGTGGGTGCCTCTCTCTTCATCCTGGCGTTATTCCCGCTGGTGCAGGGTCCGCTCTTCGGCAAAGGTTTCTCTATTTGGTTCTGTGCAAGGCATCCTCAGGTGATGCTTTGACGGTCTTAATGTCCTCCTTAATTTTGTCCATCCACCGTTTCTTCGGTCTGCCTCGAGGCCGGCATCCTTCTGGGTCGATCATCATAGCCGTTTTTGCTACAGGGTTCTCATCGCTTCGAATGACGTGTCCATACCACCTCAGGCGGGACTCGAGCATCTTTTCCTTAATTGGGGCTACGCCTAGTCGCTTCCGTATGTCTTTGTTCAAAACACGGTCCTGTCTTGTAATTCCCAGGCTCCATCGAGCATGCGCATCTCCATGGTGTTTAGGGCCTGTTCATGTGTGGTCAATGCGGGCCAACATGCGGAGCCATACAGGGCTGCTAGGTGGACCACCGTTTTGTAGGTTTTTCCCTTGAGTCAATCTGGCATTCTTCTGTCGCAAAGGACACCAGTGACCTGTCGCCATTTTAACCAGGCTGCATTTATTCGTGCTCAGACATCGGAGGTGATATTTCCATCGTAGCTGATGACTGAGCCCAAGTAGCGGAACTCTTCTGTTTTCTTCAACTCTTTGTTGTTAATTATGATGGTGCCATGGGTTTGGGGGCCTCCTTCCAGGTATTCGTCTTTTTCGTATTGAGCCGCATACCATATTCATTGAGCCGGGTCTTCCAGAGTTGAGTCGTCGTTTGGGTCTCTTCTCGTCCTTGCTGGCGAGGAATACGTCATCGGCAAAGAGGAGAGAGCATGGATGAGGTAACTGGAGGTCAGCCGTGATGGTATCCATACATAGAATGAAGTGGAGGGGGGTGGGTGCCTCTGTGAAATCCTGAAATCCACTTTGAACCCCAAAGTGAAACTAAAACAGCCAAGTGTACAAGGAGGTGAGAATTAACTGGCAGTCTTTCCAGTTTCATCACAGCTACAATGAAGCCTTAAGTTCAGCTGAAGTATTTTGATCCAGTAGGTGTTTTCCAAAGCAGCAAAATATGAGGAAATGTAATGAAAATGGTAAATCCATATGACTTCTGCACAGACAAACTCTTCCTGTGTTGTGGATGGCATGACTACCCTGGGAAAACTGTGACTGTCAGTGTTTGTATTGTCTCGACTCAGAGGGTATATATTGGGGATTATTGTTTTTTTGTTCTGGTTTATAGTTTTTAATCATTGGTTAAAATGTGACACTTGTTGCCACATAAGTTTGTTAACGTTATGATAAATGGATTAATCTCCTGAAATGTTTTTAAGGGTTGGCTTTAGGCTGCAAGCTGCACTTTGAAAATCCCTCTGTGCAGCCTTCCTGTTCTCAGTTGTGGCGTCTGCGTACCAAACAAGGGCAGGAGGAGAGCACGCTATCCACTGAAGAGCGGTAGAAGGCCAGCAGCAGCTCCTTGTCCACTTGACTGTGCTGGGCCTTCTTTACCAGGGCCATGGTGGTATTGCTTTAAATAAATAATCAACTGGGGCGATCGTGGCTCAAGAGTTGGGAGTTCGCCTTGTAATCGGAAGATTGCCGGTTCGAGCCCCGGCTCTAACAGTCTCTGTCGTTGTGTCCTTGGGCAAGACACTTCACCCGTTGCCTACTGGTGGTGGTCAGAGGGCCCGGTGGCGCCAGTGTCCGGCAGCCTCGCCTCTGTCAGTGCGCCCCAGGGTGACTGTGACTACAATGTAGCTTGCCATCACCAGTGTGTGAATGTGTGCGTGAATGGGTGGATGACTGGATGTGTAAAGCGCTTTGGGGTCCTTAGGGATTAGTAAAGCGCTATACAAATACAGGCCATTTACCATTTTACCATAACTAATAAGAGTAATTACAGTTTTTCTCAGTCGCTTTGGTGCGTTTCTCAGAACACCATCAACATTTGCACAGCAGTTAGTGCATTTCCCAAAACAGTTAGTGCAAACTGCAAAACCTAGTGGATAGCCTGCAAAAGCACGTCACATGCACAGAATTGATTATCCATACCGCAAAAGCAAGTATCCATGTCAATGAAACTGCCAGTGCCATCAAAATGAAAAGTCTTGACACCATCTGTATGAACAAGATAGTCAAATGGCATTGTCATGTTTCCACTATGACAGTTTATAATTTCAGTGTTTCCCATTGCAAAAACAATTGGTGACACCTGAAAATGCTGACGACAGCACTATGGCCTACCTGTACAGCCATCTGAAATGTGCAGTGAAGTCACTGTAGATGTTATGGGAGTCTTGGGAGTAACTGAGACACTGAATACGTACGTTTCACATTTCCATTGTGTTGAAGTGTTTGTAATCCTACAGAATTGTGCAAAAGAAAAATATGCTACAGTCACTTGTTCACTGTAGAATACATGTAAACATAAAATCACCCATTTGGTAGAGCTGTGCACTAATGTGAACAATAAACAGCACATGTAACAGTACAGTAAATCATTCTGGCACATCCAGACGTTCCTGTCTGTCTGGCCACATATTTTCATCTACATCACAACAGATGTTATCCCTCGCAATGGAGCGAGGAAAGTATCTCCTGGAGTGGCGAATCCATCCTCTGCAGGACCCTGCTGTGATGTCGTCACATGCTGCATCCATGGCTGCTAGCAGGGCCATTTGCTCATGTGGATGCCGGTCATAAACTTTCCACCTCCAGGCAGAGAAAAACTCCTCTATTGGATTAAGGAATGGGGAATATGGAGGGAGATATTCAACCAGAATTCTGTCATGTGCTGCAAACCACTCTCTGACCTGATGGGAGTTGTGAAAACGGACATTATCCCAGACAACAACATACTTGCTGAGTTGGCCTCCACCTCTCTCATTCTCAGGGACTAGGTCCCTGTAAAGAGTGTCTAAAAATGTCAGGAGATGTTGGGTATTGTATGGACCAAGAAGGGGGATATGGGTGAGGACGCCGTTGTCTGAGATGGCTGCACACATGGTAATATTCCCTCCGCGCTGACCAGGGACTTCAGTGGTTGCCCTCTGTCCAATGCGATTTCTTCCACGCCTTCTGCCTTTAGCCAGATTGAAACCTGCCTCATCAACATATATGAATGTGTGCAGTGTTTCCCTGGCTTCCAGCTCCAGTACACGCTTTAGAGAGAGACAGAAATGCAATGTCACAATATGCCTGTGTACAGTAACAAACAGTAATGCATGCATTTGGTAAAACACATTGTAGAGTATGTGCTGTGGAATTGCAAGTGTACTGCATGAAACTATGAAGTACTGTAAAACAGTTTGCAGTGCAGAACATAGAAGACCAGCTTTACCTGCACATACTGGTGACGGATCTCCTTCACCCTGTCACTGTTTCGTTCAAATGGCACTTTATACAATTGCTTCATGTGGATTTCATTCTTCTTGAGTACTCTGTCAATTGTTGAAATTGAAACAGATTCAATATTGCCAAATACCGTGTAGTTCTCTATGACAGCGCTTTGTATTTCTCTCAGCTTTATTGCATTGTTTGCAATGACCATTGCACAAATGGCTTCTTCTTGCTGTGGGGTAAAAAGGGGCCCTCTTCCGCCTCCGCGAGGTTGTCTGACAATCCTATGTGGTGCAGAGTGGACTTTTTGTGAATTTGCAAATACAGTACAGTAACATGTGATGTGTCTGAGTTGGCACAGTACAGTACAGTGAATTACTGTTTGCATACCTGTTTTCCCTACGGAATGTTTGAATGATTGAACTGACAGTAGTTCTTCCAATATTGGGTTGCACCCTTCGACCAGCCTCCTCCATGGTGAGGCCGTGATTGACAACATGGTCCACAATTGTAGCCCTTATTTCATTAGGAATCCGCCTATATCTGCCTCTTCTCCCTCTTCCCCTTCCCCTTCCTCCCCGCATCCTCACCCCTCTTCCACGGTGCTGACCTTCCATTTTGTGTCACAGAAGTGTAGAAATGGTACACACTAGCTCCTGCGCAGTTTATATATGCTTGCCAATTGGGGATTCACAGGATTCATCCATAATTGACAGTGAACAAGTTGTTTGTCATTGGTTACAACTGAACTTTCACACGCCTCCTCATGAGTGACAGCTGTAATTCACCTGAGATCAATTGTTCAATTTCGGAGCCATTTCCAGGAAAAATGATACAGAAAGGTATAGGATTTGCTTGACAGATGGCCAATATTTGGCATGTGATAACTAGTTCAACAATTTTGTGTGTGATGACTCAAGCAATGGATGTATGACTATTAGTTTTATTGGGAATGACTATTCAGCATCCATAGGTATGATTACTTTTGACTGACATGACATAAGCAAATGGAAATGTCAGGAAGCAGCAGGGAAATGTATGGAAGCAACTAATTCATGTCCAAGATCATTTGCAGTTTGTTCAGAGAGGGGAGAAATTGCTACTATGATGTGCACAAATGACTGAGTGTTGTGGAGGTTGAACTAATAGTTATGAGAATTTCAATTCTGATCTGAGAAACGCACCAAAGCGACTGAGAAAAACTGTAATAATACAATATAAAACAGCTTGATGCTCAAAATGCAGGAGAACTTTAAGAACGCAGCCTTGCCAGTTTCCATCCATCCATTCATTCTCTTCCGCTTACCCCTTTCAGGGTCACAGGGGGCTGGAGCATATCCCAGCAATCGTAGGGTGAGGGGCAGGGTACACCCTGGACAACTGGCTAACACAGAGAGACAGACAACCATTCACACTCCCATTTACAAATGTAGACAATTTAGAATCACCATTGAACCAAACCCCATTAACTTCACGTCTTTAAACACACAAACATGAGAACATGCAGACTCCACACAGAAAACCGTGGAGTCAAACTCAGAACCTTCTTGCTGTGAGGTGACAGTACTAACAACTGCACCACCATGTTGCCCTTTGCCAGTTTGATCACTGTTAATCATTTGAACTGTTAAATAGCAATCACTGAGCACAGTATGTAGGGTGAGATTCTGGTAGGGTTTTTTCCAGATTAAAACTCTACATTTCCTTATTCCTCCTTCCTCATTCTCAAAAAACTAAATTAATATTCAACAAGTATGAGGAAAAGGCTCACAAAAAAGAAATAGCATGGGGGTGGAGGTTGGGTGGGGCATTGTTTATAAAAACATCACTCGGACCTGCAGGTGACACAGATACTGTTGAGTTTTCACTGACAGAATGGAGATCATCGTGCATTTCTCGCTGTTGCTTCTGCTCTGCTCCGTTTCCACAGGTCAGCCAGAGGCAGATAAAAAAAGTCTTGCCCAGCAGATTGAGCTCCAACAACCATCCAAGGACATCCATGCTGTGCTGAGAGAGATTACTGCCTCACTGACTGAACAGAAAGCGAAGATCGCATTCCTGGAAAAAGAGAATCGAGGTACAGTATCATGTCAGGGTGAGAGAAGTAACAGCATCAGAACACCTTCATATGACCCACTGTTGAGATATAAGTGTCACTTATGAGGCTCCCTGAGCCTGGTTCTGCCTGAGGTTTCTTCCTGTTAAAAGGGAGTTTTTCCTTTTAACTGTCGCCAAAGTGCTTGCTCATAGGGGGTCATATGATTGTTGGGTTTTCTCTGTATGTATTATTGTAGGGTCTACTGTACAATATAAAGCACCTTGAGATGACTGATGTTGTGATTTGGCGCTGTGTAAATAAAATTGAATTGAATTGAATTGAACTTCATCAATATTGAGAAAAGTATATGTGTTTCCAAATATGTGCCTTATGCTTATGCACTAAAATTTTGTATATGAATTTTGAGTTGAAAGGAATGAGTTGTTTCTGAGAGACAAATAACACCAGGATCCTTTTCTAAGTAGCTGACAGCTGGTAACTGTGCAGGGGTGGGTCTAGCAAAGTTTTGTCAGGGGACCAGGTAGGGCATTAAAAGGGAAAGGGGGGCACAAAGAAGTACTTTCCTTTCTTATTCTCATTTAAAATATCTAGCTTTTATTAAATAATCTTACAACCAAAGTTTTTATCTGACGTAAAATGTATAGAAATCATACATATACCAACAAGACAGCGTACATCACTGTCACAACAGCATTTGTTTTCATTCAAATGCTTAATGGCTTTAATACCTGGTGGGCCGGTCTCTAGTCAAAATGCCCAGGCCAATTTTTTGTCCCGGTCCAGCCCTGCTCTGGAGGTCTCTGTATAAGCACGTAAACCTGTGACAAACAATTCACCGAACTTGGAGACACACATACTGTTTTCTTCCGTGGTGATAAAAGAAAACGCTGGCACGTAAAAGTAAAAGTAAAAGTAAAAGTAAAGCACCCCTCCTACAGCCAAACCCATTTGTTCTCTGACTGGATTGTTAAATTTGTGATTGACATGACATTGACCAATCAGCTGAAAGGAAGAAAAATTGGGTCTAAATTAGAGCTGGGCGATAAAACGATAACGATATGTATTGCGAAATAACTTTTTCTCGATAGAAAAAGTAAACTATTGCGATAGGCCTCGTCTCTCTTGTCCTCTTAAAAAAAAAGAAGAACAGCCAATTCAAATTAAGTAGCGCAGAGCCGAACCAATCACAGCCGCAGCGTCACGTCACGTGACTTGTTACGTACAGCACAAGTGCGCACATGTGTATTTGTTTGGGAAGCAGCTATCCGCCGTGCCGCCCGGGTAATGGAGGAAATGAGTTTGCCGACTAGAGAAAAATCAACCGAGAGCGTGAGCGAAGGTTACCGAAGAAAAAAAAAAAAACAGATGATGGTTCCAATGCCGGAGAGATTGTCGAATGGAAGCGGCCATAGAAGTTCCGTAGTGTGAAGGTATTTCGGCTATTTCAAGTCTGACAAAAAACAGAGTAGCGCGCACTGTAAATTGTGCCGAAAGCAAGTCTGGAAATACAATAAACCGGTGCATGCTCAATCTCTGACTGAAAGCGCTAATTCGTCATTCGGCTTTTGTCAGACTAAAGTCACTGTTAAAACTGTTTGAAAAGCTAAGCTATACAACAAGGAGAGATTGAGAATTTCCTTTTAGTTCTCAGTTTATTTGATATTGACAAAAGTTAGTCAATTTTGTCTGTTCTTCTGTAAAACAAACTAAGATTTATTTTTAGAATTAATATTTTGTTTCTAAGTGGAATTGACAATTTAGTAGTTTGTTTTGTTTGTTCTATTTTGAAACTTAAACGCTTTAGCGGCTGCCTTTTGTGTCATTTGCAATATTTGCCTTTATTCATCTGAAAAAGTCTCATGTTCCTTAAGTACATCTACCCTGTTGAACTTATTATGGGAAATAAATATTTAAATCAAAACAAGCTGCTGATTATTTCACATTTTACTTGTGAGCAACGGCACATTTAAATCTTACAAATATAGTTATTTGGCTTATATCGTGATATATATCGTTATCGCCTGAAATGAAAAAAACATATCGTGATATGAAAAAATGTTATATCGCCCAGCTCTAGTCTAAATTCGTACTTGTAAGTTGAGATTCACACACAGCCAAGGAAGTTGGGCACAGAGTTTTACACGTAGTTTTTTGCTTTGTATCTGTAAGCAGACCTTAACAAAAAAAAGAAGTAACTTGTGTAAATATTTTTACACACACACAAATTCTACATTCATACATAAATTTTTCAGATATTTTGATTTACAAGGTTACAAAACTCAGTTCACAAATACGCATTGAATTTACAATTACAAAAATTACAATTACAAAATATTTATGACCACATAAAGCACGTTGAGCCCATAATCTAAAGGACAAGTTTGGGATCCTCATAAATAGATTCTATCGAATTTCAGTTTCCAATCACAGAGTTTGATTTCTTCTGTGACAATGAAATGCTTTCAACTGTCAAAAATTTATTTCATTGGAGATTAAAGTTTTTGTCATGGTCACTTTTTTGGGAAGAGTCTAACTCTAAAACAGAAAGTTCAAAATAATGACATTTCTCTCTCTCTCAGTCAAACAGGTGGCTTTCTCAGCCTCTCTGCTGTATCCAAGTCCTGCAGAAACTGGACCCTTTAACACAGAGACCACTCTGATCTTCACACGTGTTGTCACAAACATTGGAAATGCCTACAACTCTTCTACAGGTAATAACACTGAATGTCACTTCTCAGCTATGTTGATGTCAGGCTGATGTTCCAGATGTTCTAACAGCTGATTTTCCATTTAACAAAAACAAATGTCCCACAGGTATTTTCACTGCACCAGTGAGAGGAGTCTACCACTTTGAGTGGAGTGTATATGGATATGGAAACATTGGTGCAGGTGGTGTTTTGTTCAGGAATGGAGAGAACATTTTTATTGCATATGAACATCCAACATCTGGTACTTCTGCGAGCGCCTCTAATGGAGCCTCACTGCTTTTAGAGGTTGGAAATCAGGTGTCTGTACGTCTCTTTAGTGGTACAAGGATACAAGACAGTCAAAGTTACCATAACACCTTCAGTGGTCATCTGATTTTCACCATGTGAGCGGTGTAACAGCTCCAACACTTCCTGTTTGGGTTGTCTTGTGTGGGCGGAGCTTAGCCAATTTTAGAAGTAAAACAGGAAGTAAATCACCTGCTGGAATCAGTTTCTTTTTTTTTCTCTTCTTTGATAATCATGCAGGTATTCTTCTTAAACACTTAACAGATGTTAAACTTAATCCGACTATCAAGGTTAAAAATGTAAACAGCTGATTTAGTTTGATATAAAAATGTGTGTCAGTGCTGTGGAGGAATTTCTAGAAGCTGAAATGTTTCCTTATTTTTCATCTGAATCTGAATCCAGACACAGATAACTGACTGTAAACTTACTCGGGTTCATTTCTTTCAGTTCTTTGGTTTCAAAATAAAAGCATCATTGAACCAACGCTGTTGATTTCTTTATATATGTTTCATACATACAGCAGAGATCAAACCTACACATGCTGGGAGTTACTGTCACAGGTAAAGTGACACCTGGTGTTTAGAACAAAGAGCTGCTTTTAAAACATCGTCTACAGTAATGCTGACAGCTCTGTGAGGCTGAACTCTGACGTGATCAGGGCTGTGACGAGCACACCATCAGTTACATTATGATCTCAATAAACACCTCAAACAACAAAATTATTGAAAAAAAAAACCCCAAACAAACTGTCAGTGACGCAGTGGGGAAAAAAAACCTTTATAAAGTGTGCACTTCAGATTAATGTGTTAATAAACATTTTTCTGAAAAATATCTGATGAGGTCATGCTAAAGTTACCTTCTGAAAGCTGTCAAACTTAATATGTGTGTAAATATATGTATGTATATAGATTCCACACTTGCCCCATGGGCTTTCTTTCTTTGTCATTCCAAACAAAGCTTTTTTAAAATATTATGTTTTTTTCAACAGTGAACAGGTACATCTGAAAACACAAAAATCCATGAGCAGACCCATCTTACAGTGTGTAAGTGCTTGTTGACATGGAAAGATAAATACTTTAGTGTGCAAAGAACAAGTGCAGACTGATTTGAACATAAAGGTAACCTCAGAAACCCTTGCAGGCATATGAAGTAAATACATGTAGTGTCTTGAAATTTCCTGAGTAGAATTTCTAACTGAATTTTAGGTGTGTTTAATCGGTTGGAAACAAACTCTGGTTTAGTTATTTGTTGTTAGCTTTATATGAGGAAGACCTTAGTGAATAAATCTGATACATTTGAACTCCAAAGATTTAAAATAAGATTATGTATTTGTTCCTGTTCTGTGTCCATGACACAGTTTGTTTCATAACCCAGGAAAACAAGTCTGATTATCAAAGCATTCACCACACAGGATCACCCCAAAACAGGTTTTTGTCTTGGGGAAGTGCATGCTTGTGTTTGTGAGGTGGGGACCTAACATCCTCATTCACGCCTCTTTCTGTCATGTTATAAAAACCTCAGGTTTGCGCAGACACACATACTTTGTTGAAGCTGTACTGAGAGAAAACCAGCTGAACGTCTGAAAAGAAGATCCAAGGTAAAGTGTTGGGTTGGGCAGGGAGACCATCAATAATGGTTATTTTTTCTCCCAAATATAATATGAATATGAAAATATTGCTGCAGTCTCCAGAGAAATTGGTGGTGGAGAGAAGAAAACTTACAAAGTTCAGTTTGCACTTGCTTCAGAGCGTGAAGCAAAGCTGGAGAGTCAGAAATCTGAAACTGACCAGTTGAAACAACAACTACAAGGCACTTTGCAGAAATCATCTCTGATTATTTCTATTAAAAATAACAAAACACTTTGTGACTGTTGTTTCATATGAATATTAATATTTAGTATCTAAATACATGATGAGCTAATGTTTTTTTTTTATATCAAATTCAATGGGGTCTAAATGTAAAAGTAGTTTTAAAAATGTAAAATATCTCAGGAGCTGCAGATTTTTCACAACAACCAAAATCACAAAATCAAAATAATATTTTTAATGCTAAAACACAACTATTGTTATTAATGTCACATGCCCTTAAAGGATAGATGAGAGGGAAGTCACAGTACTAAATTCTGCCACACATTTTCCTTTTTTTCTTATTTTATTCATTTATTTTATTCATTTTATAAAAGCTCAGGTTTGCAGTGCAGTTATATAGCAAAATTTCAGTCTCAGAATGGAGATCTATGTGTTTTGTTTCTGGTCTGCTCTGTTTCTGCAGATCAGACTGAGACAGGTATGGACCAGCAGAATGTACGCCATCAAACCTGTCCACAGGACCTCCATGCTTTGGTGAAAGAGCTGGCTATACTGAAAGAGCAGATAAAAGTTCTACAGAAAGAGAATCAAGGTACTGCATTATGTCAGGTAGTAACAGAAGTAACTACACCAAAGAACCTGTAAATCTGTTCTTTGCAAGACAGAAGTTAAGCTGCGAAGTTTTAATCTATTTTTTTTTTAACCAGGCTGGCATATATTTGAAAACAAATCAATACTTGATACTCTTACAGATTTGTCCTTGACCATAATAAAATCCCCTCCTACGATATGGTCAATGTGACCTTACAATGTGGGTGGTAATGCCCATAAACAGCATTTAAGATAACTGATTCAGTAAAAGGACTAGATGTTACAATCCCTGATAGTACATTGCTTCAAATGGAGAAAATCTTGAGGGATGGCTGTTCTGAAGAAAGGCAGCACATTGTTGTGTGCATCAACTTCAAAAGGTGTTTCTCTTTCATCACAAGCTATTGTGCCATTTTTTACCTTCCTTGGTTAGGTTTAGAGATTAGAGATCTGATCTAGATTATAATATTAACATTTTTGGACACATCGTCAGTAGTGGACCTTGGATTCAATGGGCGTTTCGGCCGTTATCACTAGACACCCTCATCCAAGGATATTCATGCAGGGCCCTCTACGGACACACCATGGGTTGATCAATACTGGGCGTGTGTCTTGCAGTTAGCGGACTGCTATAGCTGCCCAAGTGATGTCAGCCCTCTTTAGCCATAGCCAGTGACTGGTCCTTTTAGCTCCCTTCTCCCATCACTTGTGAACAAGACCCCGAGATACTTAAACTCCTCGACTTGTGGCAGGAATTCATCCCCAACCAGGTCTAGGCACTCCACCCTTTTCTGGCTGAGAACCATGGCCTCAGATTTGGAGGTGCTGATCTTCATTCCTGCCGCTTCAGAACTGTTCCAGTGCGAGCTGGAGGCCATCACCCGATGAAATCAACAGAACCTAGAAATCCTGTCCATAAAGTTATAAACAGAATCGGTGACAAAGGGCAGCTCTGGTGTAGCCCATCACTCACCAGGAACGAGTCTGACTTATTGCCGGCTATGCGAACCAAGCTCTTGCAACGGTTGTATAGGGATCAAATGGCCTGTAGCAATGGGCCAGAAACCCCATACTCCTGCAGCACCTCCCACAGGACACCCTGAGGGACATGGTCGAATGCTTTCTTCAAGTCCACAAAACACATGTAGACTGGTTGGGCAAACTCCCATGCGCCCTCAAGTATCCTCGAGAGGATAAACAGCTGGTCCAGTGTTTCGTGACCAGTACGAAAACCGCATTATTCCTCCTGTGTCCGAGGTTCGACTAACGGACAAACTCTCCTTTCCAGCACCCTGGCATAGACTTTCCCAGGGAGGCTGAGGAGTGTGATTCCCCTGTAGTTGGAACACACCCTCCTGTTCCCCTTCTTAAAAATGGGGACCACCATCCCGGTTTGCCAGTCCAGAGGTACCACCCCTGATCTTCACGCAACATTGTAGAGGCGTATCAACCAAGACGGCCCTACAACATCCAGAGCCTTCAGGAACTCAGGGTGCACCTCATCCACCCCAGGGGCTCTGCCACCAAGGAGTTGTTTAACTCCCTCAGTGACTTCCCCCCCAGAAATTGGTGGGTCATCCCCTTTGTCCCCAGACTCTGCTTCCTCCACGGAAGATGTGTCAGTGGGACTAAAGAGGTCCTCGAAGTATTCCTTCCACTGCCTGACAATTTTCTCATTCAAGGTCAGCAGCGCTCCACCGGCACTATACCCAGTGCAGGCGGAGCACCGCTTTCCCCTCTTGAGACCTGACGGTTTGCCAGAATCTCTTCAAGGCAGTCCAAAAGTCTTTTTCCATGGCCTCTCTGAACTCCTCCCACAACCGATTTTTTGCTTCAGCCACTGCTTGGGCCGCAGTCCCCTTGGCCTGTCATTGCCTATCAGTTGCCTCAAAAGTCCCACAGGCTAACTAAGCCCAATAGGACTCTTTCCTCAGCCTTGTGGCTCCTGTCACCTCAGGTGTCCACCATTCGGTTCGGGGGTTACCACCACGACAGGCACCAACCACCTTGCGGCCGCAGCTCAGTGCAGCAGCTTCTGCAATGGAGGTGCTGAACATGGCCCATTCAGACTCAATGTCCCCAGTCTCCTTCGGAATGCTGTTGAAGCTCTGCTGGAGGTGTGCATTGAAGATCTCACGGACTAGGGCCTCTGCTAGGCATTCCCAGCGCACCCTCACTATACATTTAGGTGCGCCGGGTCTATCCAGTGTCCTCCCCCACCACCTGATCCAACTCACCACCAGGTAGTGATCAGTTGACAGCTGAGCCCCTCTCTTTACCCGACTGTCAGGAAGACCGTTCCTCCCAGTCACAACCTCCAGGTCTCACTGTCGTTACCCACGTGAGCACTGAAGTCTCCCAGTAGGACAACAGAGTCTCCAGGCAGAGCACCTTCCAGCACCCCACCCAGGGACTCTAAAAAGGCTGGGTACTCTGATGTGCCATTTGGCGCATAAGCACAGATGACAGTTAGGACTCGTTCGCCATCCCGAAGGTGCAGGGAATAAACCCTCTCATCCAACGAGAGGAACCCCAATGTACAGGCAGCAAGCTGAGGGGATATTAGAATACCAACCCCATCTCGTCGCCTCTCACCACGCGCAACTCCAGACTTAGACCTCTCAGCCCCTCTCCAGGAGACTGGCTCCAGAGCCTAAGCCGTGCGTTGAAGTGAGCCTGACTATATCTAGCCAGTATCTCTTAACCTCACGCACTAACTCAGACTCCTTCCACACAAGACAGGTGATATTCCATGTCCCAATTGCCAGTCTAGGTAGTCGGGGATCAGTTCGCCAGGACCTCCTCTCTTGGCTGCTGCCCAGCACACAATGCACCCAACTCCTACAGCGCCTCCTGCGGGTGGTGGGCCTGCAGGATGCGCCATTCTCCAGATTTCACTCCATGTAAGTTTCTTCCTTTCAGCACTGTTCCAATTCATCCAGCAACCCTGCTTGGGCAGCACTATGGCTCTGGCATGTCGTACTGTTTCCTCCTGTCGAAACATCTCCTCCACCACCATTTTTTGACGTTCGGTTGCAGATGCCTGCTGCCAGAGAGGTGTTACTGTTCCAAGACCAAATCCTTCTCTGCCCTGTTGGACTTGACCCACCACGTTACGATGGCGAAGAGCAGATTTGGGCTGTAGCACAGCTGTGGCTGGGGTCCACTTCCTCCCTGTTGCTAGGGTGGTAGCAGCGCCTGTCACTATGGGGTTCTGGGAGTCTGTGAGCATCTCAAACCTCACTTTTGCACATTTAAACTCCTCTACCAGGCTAGGAATGGGCAATGACAGTATCTCATCACTGTAGAGTCCAAAGCTGCTGAGGCATTTGGGAAGTCTGAGCCACTTCTTAATGTAGGAGCTCACTAGCCTCTCTAGTCAATTGGCATGATTGAGCAAGACCTCGTACATTGTCAGCGGCACAGTAGCAACCTAAACTGGAAGCACCAGAGCTTCAGTTTCCCTGGGAACATTGTTGTTAGTCTGCCTGAGGTCATTAGCTATGTTCTGCCGTAGTTATTCAAGTTGCCAGGTATCATTGAGGTCTGCATTATGCCACTGTCCCAGGCTCTTGATGGACTTCTCTAAGACTGTTGAAATTGGTATAGATTGCTCGGCTGTCAGTTTTCCTTTTATGAAGGAGATGCTGCGAGATATACTTGGCTTAAACTCCATTCTTGCCCATTTGATGTTTTCCTGTAGCTTCTCTAGCAATTGCCTAGTACATGGTTTTGTTGTTGTAATGATGGTCATGTTGTCCATGTAGGCTCTAATGGGAGGAAGCCAAAGGACACTCTTAAGTCTCTCACCTCCCACTACCCACCGAGATGCCTGTATGACCATCTTGATTGCCATGATAAATGCCAGAGGTGAAATTGTTCAGCCTGCCATAACTCTTCCCAGGTGCTGCCAGGCAGAGGTGGTATTCTCAGCTGTCACACAAAACTGTAAATCCTGAAAGTAGGTCTTGACCAGTCCTGTGATGTGGTTTGGTACAATGAAATAGTTCAAGGCCATCCATAAAATCTCATGTGGAACTGACCCAAAGGCATTGGCAAGGTCTAAAAAGACCACATGAAGGTCTCTTTGTTCTTTCTTGGCAGTTTGAATCTGGTGCCAGATGACACTGGCATGCTCCAGACATTCAGAGAAGCCCCGGATGCTGGCCTTCTGCACTGATGTGTCAACATAGTTGTTTCTTTGCAAGAAAGTAGATAGTATTTGGGCCAAGAGACTGAAGAAGATCTTTCCCTCTAACTTCATTCGGGTGCTGATGCCCTGAGGACTGTAGGGGTTCTTCTGCCTCTGGGTTTCAATGGACTGATTTCACTTACTTCTTAAGAAGTATAGGTCAATGCAAGGCCCCTTTCTCATCTCGTTGAGGTACTTCTTCCTGCCTTGGTGGAGTTTAAGGCCCATGTGAATTGTTAGTTTTGACCAGCCACAGATGCAGTTCTGCAGCTTCTTTCCTGCCATCATTGATGGTCCATTATTTGCCCATAAGCAGCATGTAGGATAACTGATAGTAATGTCATGTGTATCCACCAGGAGGAGCAGTTATAATGGAAGTGTATTCATTTTCAACTCGCTACACTGTATATTTATCCATCCATTTTCTTTCACTCATCTGGGGCTGGGTTGCGTTGGCAGTAAATTAAGCAGAGAGGCCCAGACCTCCCTCTCCCCAGCCACCTCCTTCAGCATTTCCAGGGGAACACCAAGGCCAGCCGAGAGATATAATCTCTCCAGCATGTACCGGGTCTGCCCCAGGTCCTCCACTCGGTAGGACATGCCCCAGAACACCTCACCCAGGAGGCATCCTTGCCACATAACCCAACCACCTCAACTGGCTCTTTTCAATGTGGAGGAGCAGCGGCTCTACTCTGAACGCCTTTTGGATGGCCAAACTCTTCACCCTATCTCTAAGGAAGATTCCACCCTTTCAGGAAAGTTCATTTCCACCTCTTGAATCCGGAATATTGTTTTTCCATTGCTAGCTATTGACCATAGGTGACGGTAGGGATGTGGCTTGACCGTCAAACTGAGAGCTTCACTTTTAAGCTCAGCTCTTTCTTGACCACAACAGACCCATACAGCATCAGCATCACTGCAGCCACAGCCCAAATCTCCCGCTCCACTCACTCGTGATCAAGACTTGGAGACACATAAAGTGGACATGACTTCATGGACTTCATGTATAAAAGCTAATTTAAGTATTTGGAGCCCCGCTCTCAAAAACGACCACAGGCGAGTCAGAAACGGATTTTTCCTGGTGTGTCCAGATCTACCGAGCAGTTCAATCAGCTGATGTAATCAGCACTATTTTATACAATAAAAATAATCTTTCTTTGCCTAAGCATGTCCAAACCAAATAACAGGTTACTATATGCACATCACACCACAAATATTGCTTTTTTTTTCTAAGGTGAGATCAAAAATCCTGAGAGTTCTCATGATGAGGAAACTATTGACAAACTGTTTTATGTACCAGGCTTTAAACATGTTTATTTCTGCTGGGGTCAGGGGCTGGTTTGCAAAAACCTCACTCAGGTCTGCAGATGATGCAGATATTGTTGAGTTTTCACTGACAGAATGGAGATCATCATATTTTTTTCACTGTTGCTTCTGGTCTGCTCTGCTTCCACAGGTAAGACAGAGGCAAATAAAGAAATTCTTGACCGGCAGGTTGAACTCCAACAACCCTGTCCACAAGACATCCATGCTGTGCTGAGAGAGATGACAGCCTCACTGACTGAACAGAAGGTGAAGATCGCATTCCTAGAAAAAGAGAATCAAGGTGTGTATGTCAATTAGTGAGAGAAGTAACAGCATCACGAAACCTTCATATGACCTACATGTTACAGAGATATCAATATCAATTCAAATATTTAGAAAAGAAATGAGAAATAACAAAGATTGATAATTGTGTTTTATTATAAAAATGAATATAAAATGAATATTTGTATGTATATGTGTACATGTGACTCAAACCAAGATGGCTCCAGTGTGTTGCTGCTCATCTGTCACTCCCAAATTTGTTTCTGTTTGGTTCGTGAATGACGTAGGTCAGAAATAATACAAAGTCTCTGCTGAGGTATGATCGCCAGACACTACTGGACCTCCAACCAAAATATTGGTCCAAAATATTGTGTTGTTTGAAGCTGGTGGGCAGCAACCCCTGCCCCCAGTCACATTGGAAATGCCAGGTCGCCTATACCTATACCGAAAGCGTCATCGTTGCTGGCTCCAGCTCCAGCTCCTGCCAGGACTGGCCTGGTGAACGCCAGATCACTTTTAAACAAAACTTTTATTCTTTGGGATTTTCTGTTCAGGTGATCTGGACTTTCTGTGTGTGACTGAGACATAGCTGAGTGTTGGTGAGTCCAGTGCTCTATCTGAACTTTTACCCGTGGATTGTTGCTATTTTAACTCGCCATGGATTTCAGGCAGAGGTGGAGGCACAGCGACTATATACAAAAAGGATTACAAATGTAATCAGTGCTTTCTACAGCCTTCATTCTCCAGCATCGAAATTACCTCGTTTGAGATGAGTCCCACAAACCCGGTTTTGTGCGCTGTCGTATTTTGCCCCCAAAATACAATAAGAACTTCATAAACGACTTCTCTGGGGTTTTTTTTTAGCTGACATTATGCCAAACTATAATCATGTTGTTATTGTTGGAGATTTTATTATGCATGTATGTTGTCCTGATAAGCCACTGGTAAGGGACTTTTAAGCCTTATTGACTCTTTAGCCTGGTACAGTCGGTGCCTGGCCCTACACATGAGCACGGACACACACTGGACCTTGTTCTGTCATATGGTCTGCCTATCAATAACCTGGAGATTTGTGACTCTGTACTCTCAGAGCATATGCCTGTGTTATTCAGTGTTGGTTGTACACAAACTGCAGTTAAATCTCGGCCTGCTGCTCGGCACTGTCGGGTTATTAACCCCTCCACTGTCGCTCAGTTTTCTGCTGCTTTTAATCAGCTCGGTGGACCCTCTGACTTTGTCTCCTCTGATACAGAAGAGCTTAATTCCTGGTTTTATTCTTGCTGTCAAACCATCTTGGATTCTGTGGCTCCATTGAAAACCAGGAAGCCTAAAGCCAAACCTGAGCCGTGGTTTAATGGCAGAACTGCTGCTGTTAAGAGGGAATGTCATCGAGCAGAACGCAGATGGAAAAAGGATAAACTGCAAGTGTCATATCAAATTCTAAAAGACTGCTGGCATCGCTACCAGACCACTGTCAAAGAGGCAAAAAGGGAATATTTTGCAAATATTATTTGTTCCAACAGTCATAACCCATGTGTGTTATTCAAGACCATTGATTCTGTTCTTAATACTCCACCGAATGTCTGTTTGGAAGTTTCTCCTGATATGTGTAATAATTTTTTATCTTTTTTATTTAAAAGGTTGTCTCCACCAGGGCTCTTATCAAAGTTCCTGACTCAGACCCCTCTGTCGCCGTCCCTTGTACTGCTCTTTTTACTCCGTTTGAGCTTGTGACCCTCTCCACTTTAGAGGATGTGGTTCGCCATATTAAGATCACAGGTTCCCCCCGGGATCCTTTCCCTCCATGAATTTTAAAGATATTTTTCCTAGTATGGGACAGTCTGTCTTCTGGTGTGGTTCCTGAAAATTTCAAACATGCAGTAGCGCAGTCACTGGTTAAGAAAACTGGTCTTGTTCACACAGTATTAGCTCATTATAGGCCTATTTCCAAACTGCGTTTACTTTCCATGGTCTGAGAGAAAATTATTTTTCATCAACTGAAATATTTTCTAGGTGATAATGGCATCCTTGAGGTTTTTCAATCAGGTTTTAAAACCCTTCATAGAACAGAATCTGCACTATTCAGGGTTTTTAATGACATCCTTCTGGCATCTGATTCTGGTAACCACGTTGTTCTGGTCTTGCTTAACCTAACTGCAGCCTTTGATACAGTAGACCACAATATTCTAATATCTCAATTAAATGATCTAGTGGGTATTGGTGGCACTGCATTTAATTGGTTTAGGTCTTATTTGGCAACTTTCTCTGTCAGCCTTTTCAGTTCTGAATCATCTTCTGCTTCTCTGTCATGCTGCGTCCCGCAGGGATCAATTTTAGGGCCACTGCTGTTTTTCTGTATTTATTTCCTCTGGGTTCCATCCTTTGAGGCATGGGAACTCTTTTCATTGTTATGCTGATGACTGCCAAATTTATTTACCACTAAAGCAGAAGAATGGCATTGCCATAAAACCTATCTTGACATGTCTAGATGACATTAAAGCTTGGTTGGCTCTAAACTTCTTAAATTTTAATGAAAACAAAAACAGAGGTTTTGGTGTTTGGACTCAGTGGTCCCTGTGGATCCTCCTCTGTTGATTTGGGACCTTTGGAAGTTTATTTTAAACCTGTTATTACTGACCTTGGTTTTAAGTCAGACAGTGATTTTAAATTGGACAACCAAATTAGAGCAGTATTGAAGTCTAGTTTTTATCATTTAAGGCAGCGGTCCCCAACCCCCGGGCCTCGGACCGGTACTGGTCCGTGAGTCGTTTGGTACCGGGCCGCGAGAGTTGAGGCTCAGGTGTGATGGTTTTCAGGGTTTTTATCGGTTTTCAGCGTTATTTTGTTATCGTTTTTATCGTTAACTTGGTTTTCCTGGGTCTTTTCACGTGTGTTATGAATAAATTTTCTTTTTTCCGGTACCGGTACTAGTTTTATTTTGTTGTATTTATCTGCGACACCTTAAAGGCCGGTCCGTGAAAATATTGTCGGGCATAAACCGGTCCGTGGCGCAAAAAAGGTTGGGGACCGCTGATTTAAGGCAACTGGCAAGAGTGAAATCTGTTCTTTCTAGGGAGCACTTTGAAACAGTCATCAATGCTTTTATTTCTTCCTGTCTGGACTACTGTAACTCACTCTATGTGGAGGTCAGTCAGTTGTTGCTCTCACGTCTGAGCTGGTTCAAAATGTCACTGCACAACCGTTAACAGGAATTCTTAAAAGAGAGCATATAACCCTGTGCTGGCCTCTCTGCACTGGCTGCCTGGTCTTTTAGAGTTCATTTTAAAATTCTCATGTTTGTTTTTAAATACTTTCACAATCTTGCCCCGCCTTACCTCTCTGAGCTTCGATATCCCCACACACCCTGTCGGTCTCTCAGGTCAGCTGACCAGCTGCTCCTGGAGGTACCGAGATCCAGGAGGAACCTCAGAGGGGGCGGGGCCTTTACTATCGTTGCTCCTAAATTATGGAATAACTTGTCCTTGCACGTTAGAGAGGCCCCTTCACTGTCCAGTTTTAACACGTCTTAAAACCCACTTTTATTCTTCGGCTCAGTCTCAGTGAGACTTAGTTTCTCTTATAATTAAATAATTTATTAACTAATTAATTCTTTTACTTTTTTCTTTTCTTGGGCTTTTATTTATATCTTATGTAATTTTATTATTTAGTTCTAATGTACAGCACTTTGGATCAGCTGTAGTTGTTTTAAAGTCCTTTATAAATACAGACGATGATATGATATTACAGAAATACTGAAACAGTCCTTCAGATAAACTAATGTTGCTGGAAAATCAAAGGTTTACTTTACACTTACTTTAGAGCAGGTTGCAAAACTGGAGAGACAGAAGACTGAGACTGATCAGCTGAAGCAGCAGTCAAAAGGTACTGTGTGAATATCACCACATGTCTATTTACTCCATATATTACTAAAAACAAGCCAATCACTGTGTGTTGTCAATAAGATTTTCTTTATTTTGCATTTTTTCAGAACAAGCAGCAACGCTGGAGAGTCTGAAGACTGAACTTCAGACCCAGAAGACTGAGACTGACAAGGTGATGCAGGAACTGCAAGGTATCTGAAGATAGAATGGTTTAACAATTCCAGAATTAGTGTTTGACCTTAACTCCAAAATTAAATTGACCAGATTAGCATTTATGTTTGAATGTCTTAATGTTAGACACTGAAACTAATCATCTGATTGTTGGGTTTTTTTCTGTATTATTGTAGCGTCTCTAACTTACAATTTAAAGCACCATATAGGCAAATGTTGTTGTGATTTGTAGCTGGGAAATCAAAGGTTTACTTTGCACTTATTTCAGAGCAGTTTGCAAAGCTGGAGAGACAGAAGACTGAGACTGATCAGCTAAAGCTGCAGTCAGAACGTACTGCGTCTATAGAAATTATGAGGACCTGAGCTTGAAAGAACAACTTCAGAGCGAATGAGGAATTTAGGACCTGAGCAATAAACTTGTGATGGCCCTATAGTATTTACTCCATATATTACTGTTATTCAGACAAATGTGACTTTTTGAGTACCTAAAACATGCTTAAAAGCTAATTAAAATGTAAACATGGATCATTTCTGGTGAAAATTTACATACTTCATTGATTTGGGAGATGTGTGTATGCCTATGCAGGCTATTATAAAGTAACACTTTTTTTTAAAAATAGTTTGCTATGTTCAGTAATCTAGTCAAAGAAGTCTGCTTCTTCAACCATTCTCCATCCAGCACCTGTTGGAGGTGTGGTCCTGTGGCTCTGCAGTGTGTGAGGTGGAGGATGAGGTGCCATGGAGGAGACCACTGCTCAGTGTAGCATGAACAGAATGAGAATCACAGTTACTTTCTGAATGACATTTAAAAACATGTGAATCACTGTGTGCTGTCAGTGAGATTTTTTTCATTTTGCATTTTTCTCAGAACAAGAAACAAAGCTGAAAACTGAGATTGATCAGCTGAAGAAGCAATCACAAGGTACTCTGTGCAAATCTAATCATTTCTAAGATAAGATAAGATAACCTTTATTAGTCCCACGTGTGGGAAATTTGTTTTGTTACAGCAGTGAACAGTGCAAAGTTACATAGAAAAGCACAGAGACAAAAACAAGGAGTCAAGAAGTGATCATTAAAAATGAAATTAAAGACGATTTATAATTCAAAACACAAAACACTGGGTCACCGACCAAGAAACATGACAGTTTGATCTTGAATCCAAAATTAAATAAATACAGTGGCTTGCAAAAGTATTCGGCCCCCTTGAACTTTCCCACATTTTGTCACATTACAGCCACAAACATGAATCAATTTTATTGGAATTCCACGTGAAAGACCAATACAAAGTGGTGTACACGTGAGAAGTGGAACGAAAATCATACATGATTCCAAACATTTTTTACAAATAAATAACTGCAAAGTGGGGTGTGCGTAATTATTCAGCCCCCTGAGTCAATACTTTGTAGAACCACCTTTTGCTGCAGTTACAGCTGCCAGTCTTTTAGGGTATGTCTCTACCAGCTTTGCACATCTACAGACTGAAATCCTTGCCCATTCTTCTTTGCAAAACAGCTCCAGCTCAGTCAGATTAGATGGACAGCGTTTGTGAACAGCAGTTTTCAGATCTTGCCACAGATTCTGGATTGGATTTAGATCTGGACTTTGACTGGGCCATTCTAACACATGGATATGTTTTGTTTTAAACCATTCCATTGTTGCCCTGGCTTTATGTTTAGGGTCGTTGTCCTGCTGGAAGGTGAACCTCCGCCCCAGTCTCAAGTCTTTTGCAGACTCCAAGAGGTTTTCTTCCAAGATTGCCCTGTATTTGGCTCCATCCATCTTCCCATCAACTCTGACCAGCTTCCCTGTCCCTGCTGAAGAGAAGCACCCCCAGAGCATGATGCTGCCACCACCATATTTGACAGTGGGGATGGTGTGTTCAGAGTGATGTGCAGTGTTAGTTTTCCGCCACACATAGCGTTTTGCATTTTGGTCTCATCTGACCAGAGCACCTTCTTCCACATGTTTGCTGTGTCCCCCACATGGCTTGTGGCAAACTGCAAACGGGACTTCTTATGGTTTTCTGTTAACAATGGCTTTCTTCTTGCCACTCTTCCATAAAGGCCAACTTTGTGCAGTGCACGAGTAATAGTTGTCCTATGGACAGATTCCCCCACCTGAGCTGTAGATCTCTGCAGCTCGTCCAGAGTCACCATGGGCCTCTTGGCTGCATTTCTGATCAGCGCTCTCCTTGTTCGGCCTGTGAGTTTAGGTGGACGGCCTTGTCTTGGTAGGTTTACAGTTGTGCTCCTTCCATTTCTGAATGATGGCTTGAACAGTGCTCCGTGGGATGTTCAA
Source organism: Pelmatolapia mariae (assembly GCF_036321145.2). Taxonomy (NCBI): domain Eukaryota; kingdom Metazoa; phylum Chordata; class Actinopteri; order Cichliformes; family Cichlidae; genus Pelmatolapia; species Pelmatolapia mariae. The sequence goes on along the minus strand of NC_086236.1, from coordinate 2,128,505 downwards.
GGCTTGGGAAATCTTTTTGTAGCCTAAGCCTGCTTTAAATTTCTCAATAACTTTATCCCTGACCTGTCTGGTGTCTAAATCCAATGGAGAATCTGTGGCAAGATCTGAAAACTGCTGTTCACAAACGCTGTCCATCTAATCTGAGTGAGCTGGAGCTGTTTTGCAAAGAAGAATGGGCAAGGATTTCAGTCTGTAGATGTGCAAAGCTGGTAGAGACATACCCTAAAAGACTGGCAGCTGTAACTGCAGCAAAAGGTGGTTCTACAAAGTATTGACTCAGGGGGCTGAATAATTACGCACACCCCACTTTGCAGTTATTTATTTGTAAAAAATGTTTGGAATCATGTATGATTTTCGTTCCACTTCTCACGTGTACACCACTTTGTATTGGTCTTTCACGTGGAATTCCAATAAAATTGATTCATGTTTGTGGCAGTAATGTGACAAAATGTGGGAAAGTTCAAGGGGGCCGAATACTTTTGCAAGCCACTGTAGATTAGTTTTCATGTTTGAATGTCTTAATATTAGACACTGAAACTAAAATCTGCTCTGATTAGCTCAACATCACCAGCTGACTGGAATGGTTTGCTGAAAGGTTCTTTCTGTCAGTTTTTCCTTTGCACTGTTGCCATCGAGCTTGCTCATAGGGGGTCATCTAAATGTTGGGGTTTTCTCTTTATTATGGGAGGGTCTCTAGCTTACAATTCAAAGCACTTTCAGGCAACTGTTTTTGTGATTTGGAGCTAAATAAATAAAACTGAACTGAATTGAATGTGTTACAGTTAAAGACACAACATGTGATTTCTGGAAAATGTGTGGTATTTGAAACTACAGCCAGTCCAAACTTATTGATAAAATATTCACTCTCAAATAATGCAATAAATAAAAACTGGAGCCATGTTTGTAGTTCTAATAATGTGGGAGCAGGAGAGCGAGTAGAGGATTTTTGTGATTGTTATCTGTGATTAACAGAGGTGTTGTTCACAGGTGTATCCCCACTCTGTGCAGGTCACTAAAGTGAAATCACTCTTTAAGCTTCAGAACACACATTAAGTTCATTACTGGATCTAATTTACTGAACGACATTAAACTGAGTTCATGTTTGTCTGAAGCACAAACCAAGATGCAACTAAAACACTGAATAACACAGTTTGTTGTCTTGGCAGAAGCTACAAAATAACTTCCTGTCTGATCTAAAGGACGAGTTTGGGATCCTCAAAAATAGATTCAATCAAATTTCAGTTTCCAATCACAGAGTTTGATTTCTTCTGTGACAATGAAATGCTTTCAGCTGTCAAACATTTCTTTCATTGGAGATTAAAGTTTTTGTCATGGTCACTTTTTTGGGAAGAGTCTAACTCTAGAACAGAAAGTTTAAAATAATGACATTTCTCTCTCTCTCAGTCCAACAGGTGGCTTTCTCAGCCTCTCTGCTGGAGACAGGAAGTGGACATACTGGACCCTTTACTACTCAAATTACTCTGACCTTCCAACATGTTGTCACAAACATTGGAAATGCCTACAACAAACACACAGGTAATATCACTGAATGTCACTTCTCAGCTATGTTGATGTCAGGCTGATGTTCCAGATGTTCTAACAGCTGATTTTCCATTTAACAAAAACAAATGTCCCACAGGTATTTTCACTGCACCAGTGAGAGGAGTCTACCACTTTGTCTGGACCATACTTGGAGTTGATGGTGGTCTTGCAGCTGCTGTGTTGTTCAGGAATGGAGAGCACATTTTTCTTGCACATGGAAGTCAAGGATCTGGTACAGTGAGCGGCTCTCATGGAGCCTCACTGCTTCTAGAGGTTGGAGATCAGGTGTCTGTGCATCTCTGGAAAGATGCAAAGATATATGACAATGATAATCATCATACCACCTTCAGTGGTCATCTGATCTTCACCATGTGAGAGGTGTGACAGCTCCAACACTTCCTGTTTGGCCTGTCCTGTGTGGGCGGAGCTTAGACATTTTTAGAAGTAAAACAGGAAGTAAATCACCTGCTGGAATCAGTTTCTTGCTCTCTCTCTCTTTCTGGTTGGGTTCTAGTTTTGTGTTTATTTGTTTCTACTTCTCGTCTGATTCTACTGACTCAGATAATTTACTTCTTCTTCTTATCTTTGATTCAAATAAATCCAGTTAAATGCTCAGTGATTCTCTTCTCTTTGTCCTTTCTTTGAGTCTGCCCTTCATAAAGTGCTGCTCCTCCATTAGGTCATGACTATTTTCTATAAGTTGGTAAACTGCATTATTTTTTATTGGCTCCACTGTCCTGTGTTGGTCAGTCTGTTATTTTGGTGACTGCTGGCCCACATGTTTGCTTTTAACTGGAGTCTTTCCTGTTAAGTTGAGCAAAATCCAATAGTTCCTCTTTTTTCTCTTCTTTGATAATCATGCAGGTATTTTTCTTAAACACTTAACAGATGTTAAACTTAATCTGACTATCATGATAAAAATGTAAACAGCTGATTTAGTTTGATATAAAAATGTGTGTCAGTGCTGTGGAGGAATTTCTAGAAGCTGAAATGTTTCCTTATTTTTCATCTGAATCCAGACACAGATAACTGACTGTAAACTTACTCGGGTTCATTTTTTTCAATTCTTTGGTTTCAAAATAAAAGCATCATTGAACCAACGCTGTTGATTTCTTTATATGTGTTTCATACATACAGCAGAGATCAAACCTACACATGCTGGGAGTTACTGTCACAGGTAAAGTGACACCTGGGTTTTAGAACAAAGAGCTGCTTTTAAAACATCGTCTACAGTAATGCTGACAGCTCTGTGAGGCTGAACTCTGACATGATCAGGGCTGTGACGAGCACACCATCAGTTACATTATGATCTCAATAAACACCTAAAACAAGAGCATGAATAAAAACATAAATAAACAAAATCTTTTTATTTACAATATCTGGAAAATATGCAATGAAGCTATGCCAAATTTATCTTCGAACTATGAAAACCATGAGGCCAAGGAAGTCAGAGTTAATAAGTTGCTTGAAAAAGAAAAACACATTTAACCCTTATGCCCTTCTAAGGCATTTTTGTACACTTTTTTTTTCTATTTGGTGATCATTTCGGCTGTGTTATAGCTTGTGGCTTGGATTTTTGCAGGGAATCTTTTCAGTTAAATTTTCAAAATCTGGTTTCTTTTACTCTTACATATCATCCATTGTCTTTTAGTGCATTTTGCATCCTTTCGACACATTATTGGATAAAAATGTACACACATGAAGTCTACATAAAATTCACATATAACAGTTTTTCCTCCTGTTTTGACCCCAGACTGCTTTGTCAAGGTTTCAAGTGTGGGACTACATACACTATACAGAGGTGACACCAAGTGGAATACAGAATATATAAAATTCCAGATGAAGCAGCGATAAAAAATTCGCAAAGCCCAGGAATCACCGAAGCTGTTTTTGATCAGAGGGTACCAGCCACTCGAGGCTGGCTTGGACCTTACCAGTGTCTGGCTTTAGGTTTCCCTGCTCAATGATGAATCCTAGAAAATAAACCGTGTTTACGTGGAATTCACACTTCTCGGCCTCGACAAATAACCAGTTTTACAATAACCTTTGCAAACCTTTGACTTGTTTAAGATGCCTCTCATGCTCAGCCACTGACCCTCAAAATATATAAGATGTTATCCAGGTAGATGAACACAAAGTGACTGATGAAGTCTTGTATCTTGTAGGACGTCATCAACGAGAGCCTAGAAAAAAGCTGGAGCATTGGATAGACCAAATGGCATTACAAGGTACTCAAAATGGCACAAGTGAGTGTTGAACGCTGTCTTCCATTCATCCCCCTCCCTGATTCTGATCAGATGGTAAGCATTCTGGAGGTCCAATTTACTGAAAATGGTAGCACCCTGGAGAAGCTCAAAAGCAGCGGTCAGTAGTGGCAAAGGCTACTTATTTTTAACAGTGATGCTGTTAAGGCTGTCATGGTCTGGGCGAGTCTGAGTAACTTTCCACAGCATCAGCTCTCCTCCTCTGGGTGGAGCCCTTCTTGCCCCTCCCCATTCCTCAGTTGCAGGCAATTATTCTGGCAGTATTTAGGAGCAGCGCACACAATGAGTCTTCGCCAGATTGTCTGCTAACCTCAGTTAGTTCACAGCCTCATGTTTCTGTGTATCTCTCAGTGTGTATTACTTACCTCTCTCTTCCTGTCTCCTAGTCGGTACCTGGACTCGTCATCCAAACCCTGCCATAGCCTCGCTTCTGGATTCCGGTCAGCTGCTGCTTTATCCTTTTCAGGCAAACTGCCATTCTCACCTGCCTGCCTCCCTGCGCACCCGTATAGGACTCAGTACTCGCCCGGACCTCGCCTCACCTCCACCTCCAGCTTATCCCCGCCTGTGAACACTGCCCCTGGTCTGCCACAGTTTCCACCTGCCCCACTCCAGCCCTCAGCAGTTTAGTGACCTGACAGTTCCATGCTTAGCCTAAGCCCCGCACTTCACAGACACCATGCTTTTGCACAAATCTTGTTTTTGTCTTGAGTATCTAAGTTAGGAATTCTTGTAAATAAAAGTTTTTGTTTTTGCAAATCACTTCAAGCCTCCAGTCTTTGATTCTGCGCATGAGTCCATTCCACTCCACGGGCCTCTGAGCCTTGACAAAGGCCGCGATAATCAATAAAAGAATGGACTGCCTTATCTTTTTTCGACAAAGAAAAAGCAGATGCCCAAGGGAGAGGAGGATGATCCCAGCAGCGATAAAGTCGATTCCCTTTTGGGTTCTGATAAGCAGTAGAGGTGGCTAATAGGCAGGGGCACACCTGGCAGGAGGTCAGTGGTGCAGTCATATGGCCTGTGAGGAGGGAGAGAGAGAGAGCTCGATATTTCCCAAGTACCTCAGCCAGTTTGTGGTAGACGGGTGGAACTGCCGGGGGCTCAGGAGGAGGTATGGCCGAGCAGGCAACAAAAGGGGAAGCAGATTTTCAAACACATCATATGACATTTGTCACCCGACACCTCCGAGAGAGTTTCCAGTCAAGTAACCCAGGATAGTGTAAAACAAAATGAGTGTGAGGAGCTTTGAAAACAAACAAACCTGTAAGTTCTAAATGATTATGGGACAGAATTAACATTACTGGTACGTTGACATGGGTTACATCTGGCAGGCGCTGACCATTCAGAGAGGAGAGCGTGGGGGAGGGGTTCCATAGATATTCACAATTAAAACGTTGTTCTGTGCCAGAATCGATTAAAGCCTGGAGGGAATGAGACATGGTCCGGACCGAGAGTCTCGCTGGTAGCACAAGCCGAGGGAGAGAATGGGAAGAAGCAATTTCAGCCAACAGTCACCCACTACTTACTGGCTGGCACACCCTTTTGGCCACACCGGACAAACAGCAATGAAATGGCCTTGGCGGACACAATATAAATACTCATAGACGTGAAGCAGCAGTAACTTTCAGCCGGAGTCGGCCGTGATTGTCTGATCTGCTTCTCCTTGAGACCGATCTCTTCGGGAGCTGACCTCAGAGGAGAAGTGCTTCCGCTGGAACAATTCTGGTTGGAACTGGGGCCCTCTGGGAAAATGAGAGTAGTTGGGTTTTAAACATAGCCTGAGCGCATTTGAGAGCCGGATAACCTTAACAGTTATACAAAAAAAGTGATCTTTGCTTCATAACTGTTATAAGCCCAGCTCTGCTGTTGGAAAAATAGCAAAACTTGTGTTAAAAATCCAGCACACTTTTCTAACTCACCCATATAGAGTTTGGGTTTAGTCAGCACTCTTTCTTGACTTCCAGAGGGGTGACGAGAGTAGCCGATGACACTGCAGCCACCTGAAAGCTGAGAGGGAGAGAAGATTTGAAGGAAGAGGCGGGCACCTGCTGGGCTTACCAGCAGTGTCTGCTGGGTGAGAGCCTGTGTGAGGGCAGTTTGCTCCTTACTGATGTGCAGGAGAATCTGCTTGTGTCGCTCCACAAGAAGACACGAGGAAATCTCTAGGCAAGGGTTACAATCTCTGGGTTACATGTGTGCATATGTGCATGTGTGCGTGTATGTATATGCATACATATATATAAAAATGTATGTGTATACAGTGGAACCCTGGCTTACGAAGACCCCATTTAATGAAAAATTCAAGTTACGAAGGCACTTAACGGCAATATTTTTGCCCGTGGTACGACAAAATGCCCGTGTAACGAAATCCGTTTGCGAAATGCGTTTCGCTGTTCCACGTGAAAGACGTATTGTTGTTGCAGTGCACTATTTCGTGTGCTTTTCGTTTGCAATTAGCCTGTTGTTCAGTCATAATGGGGCCGGTGTAAGGCATAAATATGAGCGTGTTTAAAAAAATGTTAAAAAAATACCATTGCACAGTGTACATATGTACATTAATTAACATAAATGTAAGTTTTAGTTTTAATGTTTAGAATTAAATTCCATAATGTTATGTACATGTACACGTACGTATGTATGCATGCATACGTATGCTTTCTTCAGCCTCCACCAAGAACTTCGTCTTAAGCCAGCATCGCCTCACTCAAAAGGCGATGGAAAAAGGTGCTTCGACTTTTCGAAATTTTGACTTACGAAAGACCACTCTGGAACGAATTAATTTCATAAGTCGGGGTTCCACTGTATATAGATATTAAAAGAGAATTCCCCGCTCGCCCCTGTGGGCGGTCTATCCTTCAAGCTCGGGTTATCCAGAGTCGTACGTAGTGAGGAGGTAAAATTATTAACAAGATGATCGACCTCTGTTGGAGTAGCATTCAGGTAGCTGCTCTGCTCTATGTTGGTACAGGGCATTGAAGATGATAACAGTGGGTGGATTATATTCTTAAACTTAATTACACCACTTTCAGAAAGACATCTACTGTGATGAAGTCTACTCTCCACTGCTGTGTAATCAATTATTGTAAATGTAAATGTTATCAGGAAATGATCAGACAGCAGAGGGTTTTCAGGAAACACTGTTAAATGTTCAGTTTCTATGCCATATGTTAAAACAAGATCTAGAGTGTGATTAAAGTGGTGGGTGGGTTCTTTTACATTTTGACAGAAGCCAATTGAGTCTAATAACAGATTAAATGCCATGTTGAGGCTGTCATTTTTAGCATCTACATGGATGTTAAAATCACCCACAATAATTATTTTATCTGAGCTGAGCACTAAATCAGATAAAAAGTCTGAGAAATCAGAGAGAAACTCTGTGTAAGGCCCAGGTGGACAATAGATGATAACAAGTAAGACTGGTTTCTGAGTTTTACAGCTAAAGGAGGCCGAGGAGTAACTAAACATCTGACACAATGAGCAGGAAAATGCAGGAGGGATAGGTGAAGAGGTCATACTGCTAGCGAGTTGGCTACGAGCTAAGCTAAGCTAAGCTAGCAAAACAGTAAAGACACAGTGAGTGAATACATTGGCTATAAATTAGGTAGTGAGTACACAGAGAGTGTGCTTCGGATGAAGCACGTGAAGATTATACTATGTAAACAGAAGTTATCTAAAAGTTTTTAATTAAATTGCTATGCAGATAAGCTACTCAAAAACACCACTGTGTGTTGGAGCAGGAAGTCATAGTCTACCGCTGAGAGAGCGAACACCAAGTGACAGTGCCACCTGAAGAGTGCCAAAACGTCATTCATTCTCTGTGCCTCCGTATGCTGTCTGTATTTGAGTCCACTGCCCCTGTGGCCGCTCGGCCGTGACAGAATGTTCTTTAAACATTTTATTATTACTTTGACCCCAAGTCACAGAAGCATAGCTCAGCAAGAAGCTATGGAGCTATGAAGCTACAGTTATATCTATAAATATTTGGACTAAAACTGTGGTTCCCAAACTTTTTTTGCTAGGTCCTTCTTTGTTTTACAAGAAACTTAAAGGATAATTCAGTGGGTTGAGCAAAAATATTGCATAACATGTGAGGAACAAAAGCATTTTTTAACACAATCCCTTCATTTTAGGCCATGTCCACACTAATACGTTCTCATATGAAAACCCATCTTTTTCTCTCCGTTTTGGCCTTCCTTCCACACTGAGATGGTGTTTTTGGTCAAGGAAAACTGAGCTTTTTGAAAAAGCTCTCCAAAGTGGATAAATTTGAACTTCAGGCCTTTTATCTGCTTAATTGATAATGACATAACAAGAGAATCATTCACTTTGAATGTGGATACCCTTAAATGAAAGCTAAGAGTCTACACTTATGTCCAGATCCATTATACAGCTTTGATTGGAATATGTTTCAGTAAACAGGTAAAACCCCCCCAAAACAACTATAACTGTACCTAACTGTATCGGTATTTTGCTTCACTATTTATCTTTTTAACTACTTTTTCTTTCTCCAAAAAATTATGAAACATAACACTCTTAAAAGAAAAAGTTTTTCTTCAATCATGTGCTCCATAAACCACAAACAAAGCCTCTTGTTTTCAGTGATTAAACTTTGTTGTAACTTTGTTGTCTTAACCGTTGTGTATTTGGAGCTGAGGGAGTACTCTGCCAATTACCAATTGTTACAGCTAGTAATGAGGGTTAATGTTTTTGAAACAAAGGTAATTATTGATGACGTCCCCTGTGGGCTGCTTCTTAATGTAACACTTATTAACAGCTTTTGGTGGTAATTAGTCCTCTGGGAGAAAGAATGTGGGCCGTTAATAGTTCTCAGAGGCTAACACAGATTATAGTAGGCAGTAATGATGATCCAGGGACTTACAGGACTCACACATACAACAAAGAAAACTTTGACTACTGAGTTTTCTAAATCTCAAACAGTAGCCAGTTGTTAAAACTTTTGCTGTGGACATTCAAAAATGGTTAAAAGTATCGGTTACCTCTTAACCTCTTTTTAGTGCTGTCACAAACCCACAGCTGCATGTGACATTATCCACTCTGCTATAGCCCGGTTACAGACTCAGCACCAAAGTGTCTCCATTGCTATCTTGGGTGACTTCAACCATGTCACTTTGGACACTACACTGCCAACTTTCACACAGTATGTGCTCTGTCCCACCAGGGGGGAGAGAATTTTAGACCTACTGTATGCTAATGTCAGGGATGCATAGAGTTCCTCCTCCTCCTCATAACCTGATTCATCTCAACCCTTGCCATATGCCTGTTGTGAAGAGGGAGCCTGTGACCACTAGCCTTCCTGTCGGTGTTCAGTTGTGGGGTGACCACAACTGGAGGGCTAGAAGTATTGGGAGGTGGTCATAGGTGGCCATAGCAGAACTACAGGGCTGTTTTGAGGTGAAAGACTGGGAGACACTCTGAACCTCATGGTGAGGGCACAATGGTAATCTTATTATTACCTGAGGCCCTCACTGACTCTGTATAAGTCATCCACTGCTGACACTGCAGACCTCTACATTGGAGAGACCAAACAGCCACTTCACAAGTGCATGGCACAACATAGAAGAGCCACCTCCACGGGACAAGACTCAGCAGTCCATCTGCATCTAAAGGACAAAGGTCACTCTTTGAGGATGCCAATGTTCACATTTTGGACAGAGAGGACAGATGGTTTGAAAGAGGAGTGAAAGAAGCCATTTATGTCCACTGTGAGCGACCATCTTTGAACAGAGGCGGTGGTTTACGACACCAACTGTCTGCCATCTATAATCCAGTTTTGAGATCCCTTCCCAGATGCCGTAATGCCCACTCACATCCTGGGCCATCTGACCTCAGGAAATTACATAATGGGGTGGGGCCAGATTTCACAATGAGCTCACCCGAAACCCTGGCTGATTGTGACCCACACCCATTTTCAAACTTTGGCTCATGTGGTTAGGTAGAGGATCATCAGGGGGTCCTTTGTCCCTCTTTGGGGGGAAACTCCCACTGGGTTTAAATCTGGGACTCTCCACCATTTGACCCTTAGAACTGAAGAAGCTTCTCGGATGAGAGGTGAAACGTCTTCAGCAACTTAAAGAAGTCCAGACGCTTTTCTTTCCAAGCTCCTTAGACTACGATGACCTGGATGACTGAGAACCTTCACAGACAAAATGTCTCAGTGTGTCACTTGCAGGTGAAGAGCAGACCTGGATCAATTTTCCACATGCAGCAGTTGGAGGAAGATGATAGGTTAAACATCATTAGGAAACACTCAGGCCGAGCTTTTGGCTGAATTGTGTATACAGCTTAACTCCTATGTGTTCCTCGCCCTGAAAAAGCAAGCTCCACGGAAGCTAACCTTTGCCTGAAGACAAGCAGTGCAGTTCCAGAAGCACAGGCATGAACATCAACAGTTGACAGCAGGCCAAAGCCAAGAGACAGCAGCAGTGTCCTGAGCAGAAAAGACCCAGCAAGCAGCAGCAAACACCATTATCATGGATGGATGGAGATGTGTTTCCAGCAAGCTGCAACTTCACTGTATGTGAAGATGACTTTTGAGGAGACTGAGTGACATTTGCCACTTTTGGAGTAAAATGGCAAGATGAAACAGTGGAAAACACAGGACAAAGCTCAAGAGCACTGACTGCCATTGGACTGCAAAGTGGGAGAGGAGAACGGAGTGGAGGAAGCAGGTGAGAACACAAAGGAATGCTATTATTTAGTGTGGGAAATCAAAAATTTGGGTTAGCAATCCTGGGAAAAAGGAAACTGACTGCTTTAAGCTAGCAATGAAAATTGAGAAGGAGTCTGGACCACAAAATGAGAGAGGTACACAAAAAATTACACACACAAACAGAAAATGCATTAACCCTACTAACACATATATACATATACAATGAAACTCATGAAGACCAGACAGTATTTAAGCATGCGATTCTGTTTGTCATCTTGTCCAAGTCACTTAGTAGGTTGAAAAGTGATACTTAGACTAGTGGACTAGTATTATAGTAGGAAAGATGATTGCATCATAGCTGGGGGGAAACATAATGCTGATGAGGGGTCTTGAATGAGTGAGCTTATAGGTTGTTGAGTTTCTGAGGTGTGTGAAGAAGTTTTAACATGGCACACATTTGATTACATGGGAAGAAATTCATTATGTGATAAGACAACAGGGTTATGTTGTGTGTTGTATGTTGTGTGACTGATGAATGGATGAATGTTTTGAGATTAATCTGGCTGATGATTTGTCTTTTGTTACAAAGTTGAACCTGCCAATTAGGTTTTGTATGATTTACCCTCCTGGGATGAAGAACATGTGTCATGACTTAACAAGGTTTTATTTCCTTTTTATTTTGTTACTTTCACAGTGCACTGAAAGTTTTATTTGATAGTCTCTGTCATTTAAGCAGATCTGAACAATTTGAACAGGAAGAGCTAGACAGTGTTGTCGGGAACAGTCGCAAAGTGAGTTTCTTCATATTAAAATGGGCTCGGGAGAAAGTTACTTATTGGGACAATCAGAAAGTACTGCATGCAAGTATCCAAGTTATATTTTTTACTGCAACAACCACAAACATGCTTAATGAATCATATTTCATAACTTTAAATGCAAATATAAATTGTCAGTTTTAAAATCATATCCACAAGTTTTGCAAACAACAAAGTTATTTGCAGCCATTTACCTTTGACCCTTTTTAATAACCATTTCAAACTATTTACATAAAAATCAGCTGTTCTGCATTCAATAAGATGCCACACAAATTATTTGTGCCACTCCAAATATTTCTGTCCACTATAAAGGAGAACATCACAGCCTGATACCTGCAGGTCTGACAGCAGCAGGTGTATCACTCATCCTGTTTTTTACCTGGAGACAGCAGTCGCCTCATTGTTCTGACACACAACACAAAACTACACAAGACAACTCATTAACTACACACTCCAAACACGCTAAACGTCACAAATCTCTCACATCTCAAAACTCGCTCTCTCTTTTTCTGCTCTCTCTCTCTCTCTGTTGCCGTCACTCCTAAAACTTCCCCCTCTTCCTAAACAACCAAATGTCATGTTGCCATATCATTTTTGATTGGTCAGCATGTTACATTTTTCCACCAACACAAAAGGGCAGTTTTTTTTGTTAGTTTGTTTTGTTTTTTTGGTCATAAGCAGAGAGTGCTTGCTAGCGCTGTCCTTAGACAGTAAACATGACGAAACTATTGAGGAAAAACACGCGTATATATTGTTTATCATGACTCTGGTTTTACGTGGCCCATCAACACAATTTAAAAACTGGTATATATCACCTTGTTGTTTTGTCATCTTGAAGTGGTCATGTGATTGGCTTACCACGACTACTTTATTCTTCCTCAGTCAAACAGCAGCACTCATGCGATTGTTTTGCCTCCTTAGCTCCAGGTGTTGTGCCAAAAAGTGATCGTCGGCCAGAAAGTGACTGCCGCCCGCAGGAGCGCGCAGCTGCTTAAAGCTGTAGCGCCCAGATTACTTACAGCTACTTCCGTGCAACTGATATAGGATGCGGTAAGCTGAAGACAGCTTCAACCGTCTGTTTGTTGAAAAATAGTAACACGACCGCATTTCCTTGTTAGTAACGGTAACGGCGTTGTAACGATAGAAATAGTAATTAGTTAGATTACTCGTTACTGAAAAAAGTAACGCCGTTAGTAACACAGTTATTCCCATCACTGCAAACAACTGAGTTATTTTTACACATCGGCCAGCATCTGGCCAATCCACCACCTTTCATTGTTTATATCGTTACAAAACAACAAAGAAACAAACAAAAAAAACATCGGCCCATAAAAACGAAAAATCACATCAGCCCACCAGGCAAATGCCTGGTATGCCCGATGGCCAGTCCAGCTATGTATGTTGCCATATAATTTTTTGATTGGTTGACATGGTACGTTTTAACACGCATAGCAGAGAGTGCATGCTAGGGCTGTCCTTAGAAAATGCAATTTTTTTTCCTGCAGAAAATGCGACAATTGTATTTAGGAAGAAACACAGCTGATATTTTTCATTATAACTCTGGTGTTACATGGCCTATCAACACAATTTGAAAACCGGTATGCAGTTTGAAGTCTGCACTTTAACACAAAGTGAAATGAAGACTCTGGGTTGCTGTATCTTGTTTCTGTGTTGTCTTAAATTGGTCATTTCATATATGCTCATTTCACGCGTGTCTACCGTTGCCTCTTTGTGTCTTACTCCTATTTTCAGTTCCTTCGGATTCTCCTCCTGCCCTGTTACTCTCCAGTGCTGGTTCAGGTCGCTTCCACTTCTACAGTCTGTCTACAGCAAAGGTTTCAATATTCATCCCGCTTACCTGGCTGCCCTCCTGCCCTTTGTGCTTCCCCTAAACCCCCTCTGGAATTTCTGGAACAGGACCTGCGTTCAATCCGTACATAACACACTCCCACCAACTCCACGACAATCAGTACTCATCTTTAGCCATTTCCTCGCCTTCTTGTCCAGTAACCCCTCTTTCCTTTGTTGCAGAGTTGGGGCTCCATCATTCCCTCTGTTGCCCGTGACTAATCATTCTCCAGCAGCAATCTCTGATGATCCCTTGCCCTGGCGATGCTTCTCATGTGAAGTTGTGTTGTGATTCTGAGCTCAAGTTTGTGAGTAAATAAATTCTTGTAAATAGTCCGTTGCATGTTATGAGTCTGCATTTGGGTCCAAAAACTTTATATGAATCTCCAGTTCATGACATGTTGCTTTCTATTGCATAGATTGACATTTTAACATGGAAGCTTTGAGTGACTGATTCTGGAGCCAGAATCAAATGGCCATGCAAGGAACTGCAGTTTGTGGCACTTCAGGCACAGAGCTCATTGGTTGGTCTCCTGCTTGTATCCAGGATGGGGGCTGATGTTTCAGTGGTAAACATGAATGAGAAACGATCTGCAAATTAATAAAAGCAGAGCACAGTTTCCTCAAACAGTCAGAGCAACTTCAGCACACAGATGAGAAGGCAGAAGGATAGGAAGATAAAAAAGTATAATTTAAGCTTTTCAAGTTTTTGATCATTAGACATTATCTGTCATTCTCTTCTTTGATTCCAGATATTGTGGCGTATTAATTCAAAGCTTTATTAAAAATCTTTTATTACATTTTACTAAAATGTGTATCTATGAATCTAAAAGCTTTGTCTGATGTGTGTTAACTGTTTCTTGGGTTTTGATGTATTTTGCAGAAACGAGCTGCTGTGGATGGAGAACCTAACGATGGTGATCCCTCTCAAACAGCCGATTGTGTTTGAACTTGAAGGCTTCTATATACCTCCAGGGTTTGGCCCTTTACTGTTCTTCCTGGCTCTGTTAACCTACATGGCGGTGCTGCTGGGCAATGGTGTCATAGTGTACGTGATTGTTATGGACAAGAACCTCCACAGACCCATGTTTGTAATGGTGTGCCACCTGCTAGTCTGTGATCTTTTGGGGTCCACAGCTGTGCTGCCTGGTCTCATGATGCACTTCTTGATGGGGCAGAAGAGGATTGCATACATCCCAGCCATTGCCCAGGCCTTTTCTGTGCACACATATGGGGTTGCAGTGCAGACTGTTCTGGGTGCGATGGCCTACGACAGGTAAAAAAATATCAGCTCGATGTAAAAATCAAACATTCATTCAAGTAAAAGCAGCATCAAAAGTAGAAGTGTCAATGTAATTTATGGATTATGTTACGATCTTTGACTGTATGTCAGCATTGTGTTTTTTTCCCCAACATTTCTTCTAGGAAGGATTTTCTTCTTTTTTAGTAGTAGGAGAATTTTTTGCAGAATTCTTCTTTGCTTTACAAAAAAGGAGAAAAACTGATAGATTTTGAAAGAGCTTTAAAATAATTTTATTCACATTTTTAAAACATATCTTTAACTATAAAGGATTTTGATTTCTCTGTGCAGGTACATTGCAGTGTGTGAACCTCTCAGGTATCACGCCATCATGACCTCGGCTCGGCTGCACTCCTGCTGCGCCCTGGCCTGGTTCATTGCTCTGGTCGTTATTGCTGTGCTCTTTGGCTTCCACATGAATGTCCCATTGTGTGGTCGAACCATCCAGCATGTTTACTGCAGCAACCAGTCTATCCTAAGCCTGGCCTGCATTCCCACACCTGTCAGTAACATCTATGGTCAGTCCGTAGTGTATGCAGTATATTGTTGAACGTTTAATCAGCTTTAGATCGGCCTGATATGGCCTCAGTTCCACATATTATTTTTTATTCAATTAACAGGAAAACGTAATAGTGTGCTACATACAACTTCTCATAAACAGTCTGATATCAATTTAATGTTATTTATACAGCACCAAATCACAACAAGAGTTGCCTCAAGGGGCTTCATGTAAGGTAGACCCTACAATAATATTAATAATATATACAGCAAAACCCCCAACCATCATATGACCCCCTATGAACCAGCACTTTCCAAGTGGGAAGGAAAAACTCCCTTTTAACAGGAAGAAACCTCCTGCAGAACCAGGATAAGGGAGGGGCGGGGCCATCTGCTGCGACTGGTTGGGGTGAGAGAAGGAAGACAGGATAAAGACATGCTGTGGAAGAGAGACAGAGATTAATAACAAGCATGAGTCAGTGCTGCTGTCTATTAACACATAGTGAAGTATTGGCATGTGTTTAAATCATTGGTAGTCTGATTCTTCTTCAGTCATCTTTCTCACTCACTAACAGGACATTTTTATTTTTTTATTTCATAGGGTTATCTCTGACCTGGATTGTCAACACAGGGATCTTCCTTATCATTGCTTTTTCCTACATCAGGATACTGAGTGCGTCTCTGAGACAAAGCGGAGTTCGCAGCAAGGCTTTTCAAACCTGTGCTTCTCACCTCCTCGTGTATGTGCTTTACCAAATAGCTGTATTGATCATAGTTATTAGTTACAGGTTTCCTTCAGCCTCCCAGAATCTAAAAAAGTTTTTCAGCATTCTGTTCATCATTGTTCCACCAGCGATCAACCCCATTATCTATGGGCTGGTCAGCAAAGATTTACGCAGCAGTATCATTAAACACTTCACCACACGAGTCTGCCACAAACACTGATGAACTCATGCTGTCAAATAATCCTCCGAAGATGTAGGACAAAAAAGATGGTAGAAATTTGTTTTTTCAAACTAGACTAAACATGAATGGGGTTCACTGTGTATCTCTGGCTCGAAAAGGAATGCCAGGGCAAAAGACCCCCATTCACTGGAGATCAACACATTTGAATCCTGGGTCATTGCATATTGTTGCTTTTATTAATGTTGCTGTGCCTCTCCATGAATCTTTGTCTTGTGCACTTAGTAACACAGCAGCATTTATGCTATTCTTTTAGATTTTTGCTTTCACATAAGGCTTGTTTAGCTTATGAAGAAACCTCTGAATCAGTTAGGGTTTCCGTTTAACCAAATGCATATTTTCACAAACTGGATGATCAACTTTTGTGCTCTTATGTGCATTTTCGCGCTACAGTTAATCTGATGGAAGATTTAATTTGGGGTATGCCAAAGAAAATAATAATATGGTGTAACCCTGACAGCAAATGAGTTGGGATGTTGTATAAAATGTAAATAAACACAGAATGTACTGATGAACACATCTGTTACACAACAGAACAGAGAAAACAAATAAAAGCATTTGAACATTTTGAATGGGTTGTCAGCCTCTGAAAAGGAATGCCCTTCACTTTACTTCTATTGTTCAGTTTTTATATATATATATATATATATATATATATATATATATATGGTATGTACCACCGGCAGATAGAGGAGGTGACTGATACCCAGAAATCCTACCAGTGGCTGGACAAAGCTGGACTGAAACACAGCACGGAGGCACTAATCATGGCAGCACAAGAACAAGCTCTGAGTACAAGGTCCATAGAGGCTGGGGTCTATCACACCAGGCAAGACCCCAGGTGCAGGCTGTGTAAAGATGCCCCTGAGACAATCCAGCACATAACAGCAGGGTGCAAGATGCTAGCAGGCAAGGCATACATGGAACGCCATAACCAAGTGGCCGGCATAGTGTACAGGAACATCTGTGCCGAGTATAACCTGGAAGTCCCGAGGTCAAAATGGGAGATGCCCCCAAGGGTGATGGAGAATGACCGAGCTAAGATCCTGTGGGACTTCCAGATACAGACGGATGGTGGATGGTGGTGGCTAACCAACCGGACATAGTGGTGGTAGACAAACAGAAGAAGACGGCTGTAGTGATCGATGTAGCGGTTCCGAATGACAGCAACATCAGGAAGAAGGAACACGAGAAGCTGGAGAAATACCAAGGGCTCAGAGAAGAGCTCAAGAGGATGTGGAGGGTGAAGGTAACGGTGGTCCCCGTGGTAATCGGAGCACTCGGTGCGGTGACTCCCAAGCTAGGCGAGTGGCTCCAGCAGATCCCAGGAACAACATCGGAGATCTTTGTCCAGAAGAGCGCAGTCCTGGGAACAGCTAAGATACTGCGCAGGACCCTCAAGCTCCCAGGCCTCTGGTAGAGGACCCGAGCTTGAAGGATAAACCGCCCGCAGGGGCGAGTGCGGAATTTTTTTTTATATATATATATTTAAGTGCAGTTCCTCTGAAGTTCTGTGCTATTTCACTTTTAATTGGAAGCACATTGTGATGCCATTATATACTGAAAGATTTTAAACAGTGTGAGATGACAATAAAAAAAACTTACAGCATTCCCTCACCATATCGCGGTTCACGTTTCCCAGACACGCTACATCACTGATTAATCTGTAAATTTATATCACCAGAATTTCATTATATTGTGGGTTTCTCTGGGGCCTATAGCTATTTTTATTTTTTCTATTTTAATTATTTTTGTGTTAAAAAAAATATTTTTAGCCTAAAAAATTAATAATAATATAAATACCATCTTACCGCGAAATACCACATCACTGATGCAGCCTACAGATCAAGGCATTATTTGGGCATTTAAGGCGCTATTTATGCAAAACACCCTGCACAAACCAAACGGTGTTCTGTTACTGGACTTCAAACATAAAGGTGTCCATAATTGTACAAGGCACCAGGACACCCTAGGCCACAGACCGATAATCAGTTTTGTAATCGTATCATCAGATGTGTGGCCACATGTTCTGGACACTAGGGTGAAGGGAGGTGCTGGGCTGTCACCTGATCACCACCTGGTGATGAGTTGGATCAGGTGGCGAGGGAGAACGCTGGACAGACTTGGGGCACCTAAATACAGGTCCTTCTCAAAAAATTAGCATATTGTGATAAAGTTCATTATTTCCTGTAATGTACTGATAAACATTAGACTTTCATATATTTTAGATTCATTACACACAACTGAAGTAGTTCAAGCCTTTCATTGTTTTAATATTGATGATTTTGGCATACATAACTCATGAAAACCCAAAATTCCTGTCTCAAAAAATTAGCATATTTTATCCAACCAATAAAAGAAAAGTGTTTTTAATACAAAAAAACTCAACCTTCAAATAATTATGTTCAGTTATGCACTCAATACTTGGTCGGGAATCCTTTTGCAGAAATGACTGCTTCAATGCGGCGTGGCATGGAGGCAATCAGCCTGTGGCACTGCTGAGGTGTTATGGAGGCCCAGGATGCTTCGATAGCAGCCTTAAGCTCATCCAGAGTGTTGGGTCTTGCGTCTCTCAACTTTCTCTTCACAATATCCCACAGATTCTCTATGGGGTTCAGGTCAGGAGAGTTGGCAGGCCAATTGAGCACAGTAATATCATGGTCAGTAAACCATTTACAGTGGTTTTGGCACTGTGAGCAGGTGCCAGGTCGTGCTGTAAAATGAAATCTTCATCTCCATAAAGCTTTTCAGCAGATGGAAGCATGAAGTGCTCCAAAATCTCCTGATAGCTAGCTGCATTGACCCTGCCCTTGATAAAACACAGTGGACCAACACCAGCAGCTGACATGGCACCCCAGACCATCACTGACTGTGGGTACTTGACACTGGACTTCAGGCATTTTGGCATTTCCCTCTCCCCAGTCTTCCTCCAGACTCTGGCACCTTGATTTCCGAATGACATGCAAAAGTTGCTTTCATCCGAAAAAAGTACTTTGGACCACTGAGCAACAGTCCAGTGCTGCTTCTCTGTAGCCCAGGTCAGGCGCTTCTGCCGCTGTTTCTGGTTCAAAAGTGGCTTGACCTGGGGAATGCGGCACCTGTAGCCCATTTCCTGCACACGCCTGTACACGGTGGCTCTGGATGTTTCTACTCCAGACTCAGTCTACTGCTTCCGCAGGTCCCCCAAGGTCTGGAATCGGTTCTTCTCCACAATCTTCCTCAGGGTCCGGTCACCTCTTCTTGTTGTGCAACGTTTTTTGCCACACTTTTTCCTTCCCACAGCCTTCCCACTGAGGTGCCTTGATACAGCACTCTGCGAACAGCCTATTCATTCAGAAATGTCTTTCTGTGTCTTACCCTCTTGCTTGAGGGTGTCAATGATGGCCTTCTGGACAGCAGTCAGGTCGGCAGTCTTACCCATGATTGCAGTTTTGAGTAATGAACCAGGCCGGGAGTTTTTAAAAGCCTCAGGAATCTTTTGCAGGTGTTTAGAGTTAATTCGTTGATTCAGATGGTTAGGTTAATAGCTCGTTTAGAGAACCTTTTCATGATATGCTAATTTTTTGAGACAGGAATTTTGGGTTTTCATGAGTTATGTATGCCAAAATCATCAATATTAAAACAATGAAAGGCTTGAACTACTTCAGTTGTGTGTAATGAATCTAAAATATATGAAATTCTAATGTTTATCAGTACATTACAGGAAATAATGAACTTTATCACAATATGCTAATTTTTTGAGAAGGACCTGTATATAGTGGGGGCACGCTGGAGGGCGAGGTGCTGTACCTGCACTGTATAGTTTGGGTATAGTGCTGCTGGCTTTGACTGAGATCATTGTTGGGTGGTGGAAGGAATGTTCAAGGACCTCCTTAATCCCACTGACACATCTTCCGTAAAGAAGACAGAGTCTGGGGACGAAGGGAACAACTTGTCCATCAGAGAGGGTGGGGTCAACGAGGCAGTTAAACAACTCCTTGGTGGCAGGGCCCCTGGAGTGGATGAGTTCCTGTAGGCCCTGGCTGTTGTAAGGCTGTCATGGTTGACATGCATTTACAATGTTGCGTAGAGATCAGGGGCGGTACCTCTGGATTGGCAGACTGGGGTGGTGATTTCCATCTTCAAGAAGGGTGACCGGGGGGTGTGTTCCAACTATAGGGGGCTCACACTCCTCAGCCTCCCTAGTAAGGTCTATGCCAGAGTACTTAAAAGGAAGGTCCGTCTTTTAGCTGAACCTCAGTTACAGGAGGAACAATGCGGTTTTTGTCTCAGTTATGGAACACTAGACCAGCTCTTTACTCTCTCAAGGATACTTGAGGGTGCATGGGAGTTTGCCCAAAATATGTGTTTTGTTGACTTGGAGAAGGCATTTGACCTTGTCCCTTGGAGTGTTCTCCGGGAGTATGAGGTGTCTGGTCCGTTGCTATGAGCCATTTGATCCTTATACAACCATTGCAAGAGCTTGGTCCGCATAGCCAGCAAGAAGTTGGACTTGTTTCCAGTGGGTGTTGGACTCCGCAAGGGCTGCCCTTTGTCACTGATCCTGTACATAATTTCTATGGACAGAAATTCTAGGCATAGTCAAGTTGTGAAAGGCTTTCACTTGGGCGGTTTCATGATCTCATCTCTGCTTTTCGCAGATGATGTGGTTCTGTTGACTTCATCAGGTGATGGTCAGCCAAGAGATTATATCTCTTGGAGATTATATCTCTTGGCTGACCTGGGAATGCCTTGGTGTTTCCTTGGATAAGCTGGAGAAGGTGGCTGGGGAGAAGGAGGTCTGGGCTTCTCTGCTTAGGCGGATAGGTCGAAGAAAATGAATGGATGGCTGGATAGACAAGGTTTTCTACTTTTTCTACTTTGCTGAATTTCACCGTAGTGGGTCCCAGAATGTAATCCCCACGATAATAGAGGAATACTGTACTTTTCTGTACAGTTTCCTAAAATTTTTAAATGCCTGCAGAGTAGTTTTATGTTAGTGCTGTCTGCTCAATCAATCAATCAATCAATCAATCAAGGCTTGATTCAATCAAGGCTTCACTACAGGGGGGCCCTGCAGGGGGGCCCTGCAGGGCCCCTGCAGTGAAATGGGACCCCCCCCGACCTTACATACACACACAGACATTACATGGGGATACAAGTCGGAGATTGGTAGCATTGGGGAGAAAAAAACATTGAAATGTACATTACAATGGGAAAGTACAAGAGGAAAAAAAGAGACCCCTTCTCATGCTGTGCTTTCATGGTAGGACAGCATGAGAACAGGAAACAAAAAAACTCCTCTGCACAAAAAAAGCACATAAATGTCCACAACCCAACATTGGGAAGACATAACAAGCCACACGATAGGGTAATGGGTAAGGAGCAATGTGAAGCAAACCCAGCAGCCGCCTCGCACAGCGCTATCTTATCCAGCGCGGCACGTAGACCCGCCATGTTCCCCCACAGGAAACAAGCATCGAAGGCGTTTGGAAAGGGAGGGGGATGAGTGTGTGGTTATCAGTGTAAGTGTATGTGTATGCGTGTCCATAGTTCAGCGGAGACAGTGTCCTTCGCCCTGCCAGGCTAAGTAAACAGTCTGCCAGCCAACCCAGGTGGCCGCATAGAATGGGGAGGAACAATGTCAACACAGTCGTTATCAGGGATTGTTTTGTTCGGCTCCAGCCTTGAGCCCGCAGCTGGCGCTGGAGGGGGTAGCCGCATTAAGATGGCGATTTCTTTCCAACAGCTCATGAGAATTTCGAGCTGTTTTGTTTTAGCACTCCGACACTGATCTCTCCATCTCCCGTTGGATAGCCGCCAGTTTCTCCATGATGTTGTTTACCTTCAATTCTGTGGTCTTGTCAATCTTTTGGTCACAGAGCAGATTCTGAGACCTCACGACCGTAGCCAACTGATCCGTGATGTTTTCCAGCTTCCGCCCATAGTTGTTGATTTGAGCTGATTCTTCCCTGATGTGTCCCAGTATCCGCTCAGAGATGTTATTCTGAGTATTCACTGCAGCCGCAATAGCCTCCAAGCTCTTGACCATGTCCCCGTCTGTGAGCCCTTTCTGAGAAGCCGCGCCTTGTCCAGTCAATTCAATCTCAGCGGGCAGCTTTGTGGGGGTTTGAGCAGCCGGTTCCGCTGTCTTAATTCTCCGATAAGCCAGGGCCAAGCCAGCTCCGATCAGCAAGAACCGTGTTATCATGGTTCCGAATAGGTAGATATCTTCAGCGTCCTCGATCGACAGTCCCGCCAGGCACACGATCCTCCATTTCTGCCACCCGTCCATCGTGTATCCAGCAGGGAAAGTCCCTCCAGGGCACTCAGGCTCTCCCGAGCCCAAACTTCTCGTTGAGAAGAGGGTGTCAATAGCTTTCAGAGACCAGTTGATCACATCCATAGTTGTCTTTAGGTTTTAGACACAGGCTGTGAGAGAGTGTTCCAGGGAAGTAAGAAGAAAAACACGAGACAAGACAAGGACATAAGTGGCTGAGCAGGGAAGATAGGGGAAGGAGGAGAGGAGAAAAGAGCGACCGCCTTCGCTGAGAGCCAAACGAGAAACATTGCTCAACTTGTTAATAACCTGTCATAAAAATTACAGTGCTGTGAAAAAGTTTTTTTTTTACTTTTTTTTTTTTTTTTTGCCACACATTTCAGTTGATGGAACAAATTTGAATATTAGACAAAGAATACCATATTAAATAAAAAATACAGTTTTGGAAAGTTTTTAATTTATAGTCAAATGGAGCAGTTCTGCAACCACTAAACTGCACAAATGCCCTGTTTAGTGGTTAGCACTGATGTCTCGCGACAAGGTCCTGAGTTCAATTCCACCATCAGGCCCTTCTGTGTGGATTTTGCATGTTCTCCCCGTGTTTGCGTGGGTACTCTGACTTCCTCCGACAGTCCAAAGACATGCAGTTAGTGCGGTTAGGTTAATTGGTAACTCTAAATTGCCCGTAGGTGTGAGTGTGAGTGTGAATGGTTGTCTGTCTCTGTGTGTTAGCCCTGCGACAGACTGGCGACCTTTCCAGGATGTACCCTGCCTCTCTCCCTAAGACAGCTGGGATAGGCTCCAGCCCCCCCACAACCCTGAAAAGGATAAGCGAAAGAGAATGGATGGGGGAAAAAGCATTCCAAATCTACTTGGCCTTGCATGAAAACATAATTAAGTCCTGGCTGTCCCACCCTTGGCACCAAGAAGTGTAATGAAGCATTTGCAATAATTGACAACGAGTCTGTTCTTTGGAGTATTATTTTAATTCAGCCACATTGGATTATTTATGAGCACAAATGGCCTATTTAGGGTCATGCCAAAGTATCTCAATTAGATTTAAACCCGGACTTTTACCAGGCCACTCAAAACCTTCATTTTGATTTTTCTGAGCCAGTCAGACCTAGACTTGCTGAACTGGGTTGTCCTGCTGTACGACACTAACACTTCAGAAAGGTGTGGACCATGTATGGCCAGGGGTCATGAGCTGGTCTTAACATCAGTTATGGTAAGTCTGGTGTAACTGAATGTGGCTTAAAAGTGTTGTGTCGGCCAGATTTGGGTCAAATGTCATGCCAGTGTATCAAAGATACATGAAAGAGAATGGATGTAGCTCCCTGAGAGCTACGGCGCACCTTGAAAGTATTCACAGGGCTTCATCTGTTCCACATTTTCTAATGTCTGATGTCTCATGTTATTTTATATTTTTAATAAATATGGTAGAATTTCAAGCAAACTTACAATGCCATTATGGGGTATTGTCTTGATGCATCATCCAGGTAAGGAAATCCTAAAAAGTTGAGTCTGTTCATCTGGATGTGGTGTTTTTCAGTGGGAGTTGTTTCAGTCATTATGCAAATGTACTGTACTGTGCAGGAACTCTGCAGTCAGATGAAACTAAAGAAGTTGCTACGTCCAGACAGACAGAACCAACTTTTGGAGATTATGGGGTATTGTGTGTAGAAGTTTTTGGAAAAGTTTCACATGCGTCATAATCTTAACTTTGCCTTGTCTTAGTTTTGCTTCTAATTTATTTATTTATTTTTTAATAATTTTTTTTAAAAATCCATCTTATTTACTTATACAGGACATATACAGGTTTATATATAGGGTTACTATATAAAAGTACTTTTTTTCGGTAGTTATGAAGGAAGAAATTTAATATGATGATCAAAACAGTCTATGTCGACTCATTTTGGAGCCTCCAAGTGGTCTCTCGGATAGCTGCAGTTCTCTTTTCTTTTTTCAGTTGGAATGAAAGGTTAAGGGAAGGGATCTGCAATACTGAAGTGAAATCAATAAAAGCACAACACACCACTCAACCAGTCAGAGTCAGTGCTCTGACTCGTCGACAGGAGGGGAGAAAGTGATGATTAAAGCTTTTCAGAAGAACATTTGTTGGGTGTTGATCATTAGAAATGACTGTTAGTTTTTTGTTATTCTTGTGAGATCATCTGTTTACTGTCTGTCCTTTAGTTGTTTTATTGCAGGTACAGTGACGTATATTTCCAGTAAGCTGAAAATGTCGAATTTTACCTATAATACTGATATATCACGTGTACTGTATTATGTTATTTCTCTCTTTGATGTGTTAACTGTTTCTTGGGTTTTGATGTATTTTGCAGAAACGAGCTGCTGTGGATGGAGAACCTAACGATGGTGATTCCTCTCAAACAGCCAATTGTGTTTGAACTTGAAGGCTTCTATATACCTCCAGGGTTTGGCCCTTTACTGTTCTTCCTGGCTCTGTTTACCTACATGGCGGTGCTGCTGGGCAATGGTGTCATAGTGTACGTGATTGTTATGGACAAGAACCTCCACAGACCCATGTTTGTAATGGTGTGCCACCTGCTAGTCTGTGATCTTTTGGGGTCCACAGCTGTGCTGCCTGGTCTCATGATGCACTTCTTGATGGGGCAGAAGAGGATTGCATACATCCCAGCCATTGCCCAGGCCTTTTCTGTGCACACATATGGGGTTGCAGTGCAGACTGTTCTGGGTGCGATGGCCTACGACAGGTAATAAAACTATCAGCTCAACGTAAAAATCAAAGAAAAAAGAAAATCAAACTTTCCTTTTTGATGCTGCTTTCACTTGAATGAATGTTTGAATGTAATTGATAATGGATTGTAATTGTAATGAATTATGTCTCCAACCTTTAGCTGTATGTCAGCATTGTGTTCTTTCTATCTGTTCTTCTTCTGTTTTTATCTTCTTTTTGTTTGTAGAATTGGAAAAAAAAGTTGTTGTTTTTTCCAAAGAAATGAGAAACTACAGGATTTTGAAAAGACTTAAAAATAATTTCTTTCATTAATAAAACTTCTAAATTAAAATCTACTACATATCTTTTAGTATAAATGTCTCTTTGATTTCTCTGTGCAGGTACATTGCAGTGTGTGAACCTCTCAGGTATCACGCCATCATGACCTCGGCTCGGCTGCACTCCTGCTGCGCCCTGGCCTGGTTGCTTGCTCTGCTGCTTATAGCTGTGCTCTTCGGCTTCCACATGAATGTCCCATTGTGTGGCAGAGTCATTCTGCATGTTTACTGCAGCAACCGGGGTATCCTAGGCCTGGCCTGCATTCCCACACCTGCCAGTAACATCTATGGTCAGTCCGTAGTGTATGCAGTAGATGGTTGAACATTTTATCAGCTTCAAATCAGCTTGATTTATAGCCTCAGCTTCACAGTTTAATTTTTTTTCTCTCCCTCCGTAGTTAAAAGGATGAGTGTAGTATTGCAAACCATTGTCTCCACTTTATACTGTTGTACAAGCAACTTCTAAATAATATTCTGTGTTTTGTTGGATTTTTAGAGAAAGGAATTAAACTGATTGTGTTGTCATGGTTTTTCTTCAGAGTTAAAGGAAAGCTTGTCCCCACAGTGAGTTCTCAAACATTTATTAGCTGGTTTTTCTATATATACACAGATATAAACAGACTTCAACTAAGGGAACAATTCAACCACATGGGTATGGGGACATGTAATACTTGATTGAAAGGACAGTTGTCTCTTTTTATTTGGTAGGTCTGGCCATGACCTGGACTGTGAGTACAGGGATCTTCCTCATCATTGCTTTTTCCTACATCAGGATCCTGCACGTATCTCTAAAACACGGCAGAATCGACACCAGCATCCACAGCAAGGCCTTTCAAACCTGTGCTTCTCACCTTGTCGTGTACGTGCTCTACCAAATAGCCTCAGTGATCATAATTGTGAGTTACAGGTTTCCTTCAGTGTCTGAAAACCTGAAGAAATTCTTTAGCATTCTGTTCATCATCGTTCCACCAGCCATCAACCCCATTATCTACGGACTGGTCAGCAAAGAGTTACGCAGCAGCATCATTAAACACTTCACAATCTAGTGCAGTGTAAATGTTCCAAAAATACTGGATACTCCTACAAGAGGCAGAACAAAGCCCAACAAAGTTTTTTAATATTATTGATATTATTAATTAATTTTTATTTATGAATTGTTGTTGTGATTTATATATAAATGATACCAAATTGAATTAATGTCAAGATGAATGGACCCAAACTCCTGTAATTTCAGAATGAATGACCTGATTTGTCTTCCTTTCTACATCTATGAAAAAAAATGTGAATATCTTAATGCCTCAAGGAAGTTAATTACTTTAGAATAGAATAGCCCTTTATTGTCATTGTACATGTACAACGAAATTATGGGTGTTCCACTCTGCAGGAGTTTAAAAAATACATAAATAGGAATAAATAGCAAACAGAAAAGATATATAGAGTCTAGAGGAATATATATACAAAACATAGAAAGGCACACAGTGGAGAGCAAAGTGCTTGGAAGTAGTGCAAAGACTTGGTCTGAATAGAGTCATGTAGGGTTAATCAGACCATGGCTCAGATGGGTGACGTGGGTGGGCAGGGCTGGGGTGTGGGGGAATAGTGTTTGTTAACAGTCTGAATGACCAAGGGGAAGAAGCTGTTAGTGAGTCTGGAGGTGTGGGACCTGATTGACCTGAGGCACAGACCAGAGAGCAGCGGGTCAAACAGGTGGTGGGTGGGTTCACCTGTGAGGGCCCTGGTTTACCTGAGACAGGAGGATCTGGCAATGGCCTCCAGGGTGGCAGAGAGCAGCCAATCATTTTTTGGGATGTGTTAGTTACTCTCCGCGCAGCCTTCCTGTTCCCATTAGTGTCCCCTGCATACCATACAGACACACTGCGTACACACAGAATTAAAATAAATGGAAACTGAGAATCTACAATGAAACACTTGTGTAATTTTCAACAGGTTTTGCTGGGATTGTCTCAGAGAGGTCAACCTGGGCTTGGTTCAACAGTCTGACTGTTAAATCCAACAAAATATGATATGGAAGTGTAGAGTCAGTGCTCTTTGTTAAAAAGTGTGTTATGGGGTTGACTTTGTACTGGCCTCATAGAACCACTTTCTACTTTCCAGGAGTTAAACACCTCCACACAAAAGTCACTGACGCCAGTGTGGGTTTAGACTTCGCTTTATATGGCAGATGTGAAACTGTAACAACAAAATACAGTGTATACGAGTGACAAACTAAAATAATTACTTAACAAGCAGCATGACCAAGTGCTAATGCTAACAGCAAATAACTGCCTACAAACCATAAATTAGCCTGCGTAATACAGCATGTAAGTAACTGCCATGAATTGACATAAAGTGCCAAGCAATAATGCATACTCACAGGAAATGTCTTTTTATGAACCTTTCACAACATAAAACATGTTAATCAGTCGACTCTCTGAGTTTTTCTGACATGTCTCCTGTCTGCACGGACCATGCCTTTCTCTTAAGCGTCATTTTCTGTTTAAATGAGGTCAAAAAAGTTTATTCAATGAGGAACATCCAAGGCAATCAAAAAAGTGGTAATTATTGGGTGAAATGCCATTTGTGTTTCTCCATCATGCAATCTTTTGGCTTTCATGCCTCCTTTAGTCAAGAGATGATGTGAATCCTGTTTGAAGCTTTGTGGATTGCCCTTTGTTTTACGTTTCCCCCTCAATTTCACTTTTAGTCAACGTGAATTCACTGTGTAATTGTGTCACTTTATTAGCAGAGTCCTTCTGAAATGTGCCAACAGCATTGAGAGTAACATCTCTCTGCCCCTTAATGCTCTCTGATTGCTATGGAAACGAGTAAATATTTCTTTCAAAATAAGAAACACATCTACAACACGGGAATAGACCCAGGGAAACTGAGTTAACGATAAAAACCCTGAAAACCATACATTTCACACCCGAGCCTCAACTCTCACGACCTGGTACCAAATGACTCATGGACCAGTCCATGGGCTGGGGGTTGCAGACCGCTGCTCTTATTGATATATGTATTTGGTTGGATGACCATATGTACGAGTATGGGAAACCGACCAGTAGCCTTCGCCAGGCTGACAGAGGTTCAAGCTCTCGGACGGGGTTTTAGTACGCAGAACGGCATATGGTGGAATACGAGCAAACTGACGATGAGGAACAGTCCATGCAGCCAAGCTGATCAGAGAAGAAGGCACGTGGCAGGAGCGTTTTGCTTATGGGAAGAAGGGACATTTTGAAGTTGCATGTCCTTCTCGGCTAAAAGATGTTGCCCATCAGCAGTGGTAGGGATACTGACAGCTGCTACTGAGAATGTATTTTCCCACCTATCATGTCCTGCTAAGCTCACACCTTACTCCCATACTTACTCGTAAAGCACGCTAATCAATTCAAGGGCCGTACAAAACTTCATGGGTGAGACGCAAGCTCAGAAGCTGGGTCTCCTTCTAGTTCCCCTTCCTGAACTGTTGCAAGAATTTGGCTAGCCAATATAACTCACCGCACCGAGGAAATTCAGTTAACATTATCCGGCAATCAGTGAACAATGCATTTTCAGATTTCATTAACCATGTTGTGCTTGTCTACCTGGACGACATTCTCATATTCTCCAAGAATCAAGTAGATCATGTGAAACAGATCCAACTCATCCTGCAATGACTTCTTTATAACCGTCTGTTCATGAAAGGAGAAAAATGCAAATTCTATGTGCAGACTCTGTCCTTTCTGGGGTTTATTGTTGAACAGGGGCAGCTGCAGGCAGATCCGGCTAAGGTCAGGGCCTTGGTGGAGTGGCCTAAGAACTGTGGCCTAAGAAGCCCAAGAACTGGAAGGAACTACAGAGGTTCCTGGGATTTGCGAATTTCTACCAGCGATTCATAAGAGACTTCAACAAAGTGGTAATTCCCCTCAATCACCATACTTCTAATGTGTAAGAGTGCAAACTACTTGAATTGATCTTATTTGTCAGGTTACTCCATTAAAATCCTCTTCTACAGAAATCCTGAAGGGGAAAATTAGCCAAAGAGATGAAAACCTGTGTTGACTTATTCACTCTGAACCACCCTAAGTTATTTGAGAGTTTCTTTTTTAACTTTTTTTCAATTTTTTCATCATGCTTGACCTAATATGTCTGACCCAGCAATGGAAAAAAATAAAATAAAAGTCAGTCACTATTAAGTTAACGTTTCACTAGTGAAGTTGAGCTGAGGAAGGGATCTGGACTGATGTTACTTGGCATCAAGTAACATCAAGAGGATTGATGTTCCTCATAGAACCACTTTCTACTTTCCAGGAGTTAAACACCTCCACACAAAAGTCACTGACGCCAGTGTGGGTTTAGACTTCGCTTTATATGGCAGATGTGAAACTGTAACAACAAAATACAGTGTATACGAGTGACAAACTAAAATAATTACTTAACAAGCAGCATGACCAAGTGCTAATGCTAACAGCAAATAACTGCCTACAAACCATAAATTAGCCTGCGTAATACAGCATGATTTCCTCAGTGAGTGAAAAAACTTCAGCACTCTAATGAGAAGGAGGGGAGGGGAAAGCGTTGCAAGAGTGCTTCAAATGTTCTATATGCACTGCAGGTTTGTTTTCTTTTTCTATGAACTGTTTTCACAGATTGACTTTTTTTGCTTTTGTGGTTTCCTTAGAGGTATATACATTTCATTCAATCAACAATTTCAAAGGTTTTTATTAGCCTTTCAATTGACCTTTGTGGTCATAAATGTAACATTTTTATTATTCATTCTTGTGTAAATGCAAATATGTCTGTTATTGTGTAAATACTCACGCTATTGTGTACTTCACACACATGGAGAAATGCCAAACTGCCTTTCATTGTTCTTGTAACAGTGACAATAAAAAACTATTCTATTCTATTCTATTCTATTCTATTCTATTAATGTCTTTGTTGTCTGAATATTCTTGGGTTTTGATGTCTTTTGCAGGGAAGCGCTGTTGTAGATGGAGAATCTAACGATGCTGACTCCTCTCAAACAGCCGATTGTGTTTGAACTTGAAGGCTTCTATATACCACCAGGGTTTGGTCCTCTGCTGTTCTTCCTGGCTCTTTTAACCTATATGGTGGTGCTTTTGGGGAATGGTGTGGTGGTGTTTGTTATAGTTAAAGATAAGATCCTGCACAGACCCATGTTTGTAATGGTGTGCCATCTGCTAGTCTGTGATCTTTTGGGGGCCACAACAGTGCTACCTTGCATCATGATGCACTTCTTGACCGGGCAGAAGAAGATTGCATACATTCCGGCTATCACCCAGGCCTTCTTCATGCACACTTATGGGGTTGCGGTACAAACTATTCTGGCTGCGATGGCCTACGACAGGTAATGAAAGGCATTAACTACTGATCAAAACTGATCCAACTATTCTTTTTGGTGGTTTTGTAAACTACTGGGCTTTAAAATGTTCTGAATGCTACTAATGTCATTCCCTTGCTCCTTTCCAGCAGTTTGTGTTTTGGGAAGTTTGTTTAACTGGTTGTTGGTAGAATTGTAGAGTTTGTAAATGGAAACTGGAATTTAAATCATGTTTGAAGGACTTTTAAAAGTTAAAGCTCCTAATAATTTCAATATGTGAATATTTAATTCTAAAGAACAACGTTTTTTCTCTGTGTAGGTACATTGCAGTGTGTGAACCTCTCAGGTATCACGCCATCATGACCTCAGCTCGGCTGCACTCCTGCTGCGCCCTGGCCTGGTTTATTGCTGTGGCGCTCATTGCTGTGCTCTTCGGCTTCCACATGAATGTCCCGTTGTGTGGTCGAATCATCCAGCATGTTTACTGCAGCAACCGGGGTATCCTAGGCCTGGCCTGCATTCCCACCCCTACCAGTGACATCTATGGTCAGTACATTACCCCGGAGCTTCAATTCTGCTTCTTACGAAAA